>NW_006159542.1:2754437-2784066 GCF_000334495.1 Tupaia belangeri chinensis
GGCGGGGGGCCCCGCCCGCCGGGCCCGGGGGAGCCGGGGCCGCGGCCCGGCGCTGGTCGGCGCTGCTGTCGCCCCTGCTGCTGGTGCCGCTGCTGGCGCGGCCCGCGGGCGCCCTGGTGGAGGGGTTGTACTGCGGCACGCGGGACTGCTACGAGGTGCTGGGCGTGAGCCGCACCGCGGGCAAGGCGGAGATCGCGCGGGCCTACCGCCAGCTGGCCCGGCGCTACCACCCCGACCGCTACCGGCCCGAGCCCGGCGACGAGGGCCTCGGGCGGACGCCGCAGAGCGCCGAGGAGGCTTTCCTGCTGGTGGCCACCGCCTACGAGACTCTCAAGGTGAGGCCTGCAGCGCGCACTGGCGGCCAGGACCCGGCGGGAGGCGCGCGGCGCTGCGCTGCGCCTTGAGCCCCTGGCCAGCGCAGCCAGGTCTTGCGTGACCCTGACGCCCCGAGCGGCCGCCCCTGTGACCTTCCGGACGCTCACATTTCCCACGTGGCCCGGCGAAAGAGCCTGCTGGTGCCCCTTACGAGGAAGGAACACTCTCGGGCTTAGGGGCACAGCCAGATCTCGTTTTCTGACCTCGTCGTGCAAAGCTTTGAGCATCTTAGGATTTCGTGGAAAAAACGTGTGGTTCACACGTGGAAAGTAGGGTGATTATTATTACTAGGATATGGGACAGGATACAGGAAAGGTCTCAAATATTGAATGACACAGTGATAGCGCCAATTTAGATAGGGCAGAGATTTTGTTTCTGCTAATAGTAGTAATAATATTTAGCTTGCGCTTAAAGACTTAGAAAAACACGAAGAACAAGGAACAACCAGTCAGAAGACCAAATGTTTGACTCCTGGCCCTGTGACACCCATGTCTGACCTTGGCTAGTGACTTAGTATGTTGGAATAGCTGCTTCTTCGTGTGCAAAATTAAGGCCATGATTGCTCCTCACAGGGTTATTAGGAATAAATAATAAGTGTGAGAAACCCCCTATGTAGAACTCAACAAATAGGTACCTAATGACTTGGGGTTCTAGACTCTAAGAATTTCTATTAATAGCAGGAAATATTTTGCAAATATATGTTTACATTTCGTTTGACAGAGGTTTTATTGAGTTCTATGGCAGTGGGGAGATTTAACCTGATGCTGTTTTCTTCTACTACTGCAAATAATAATAATAAAACCACATAAGAAATCACAAAGTAAATCATATTTGATGGAGGTATTACTGCTTCAAGGGCCTCTTTATTCCAATGCAACAGCAATTGCAGTGGTAAGGTTGTTCTGATTAAGTCTTTTTTTTTTCTCTCTTCCTAGGCAGTTTTTCTTGTTACGTAGTATGCTCTTAATGGATGGTACTTTGAGTGAATATACTATATGTTGACCATGGATTGTTTCTACAGATTAGCTTTCCAGAGCTGAAAATACTGAGTCAGTTAAAGACTTCATTCATGTCTCCCAGAGCAGTTTGGATAATTTGGGGTCATAAAATTAACATGAGCTTTAGTGAGATTGTAATTTTTACTGGCAGTTAACTGAAGTATGGGTAAAGAGCTGGGAAAGTGCTTTGGGATCAGAGGGCTTAGTTGCCCACTCTTTAGGTACAGAGTGATTGAGGGAAGGTTTGAGATTAATGGGAAAGAACTCGATCCATCAGGGCAGCCTGGTATCTCAAGTGTCAGTCAGCCTGTTATTTGACAGCCAGCCAAGACATCCTGCTGCTGGTGCTCCTGTGCCTGGTACTTAAGGGGAGCCTTGGACAGGTGAAGATCTTCCTAGAAAGAGGGCAGCAGAAACACTGGCAACTGTTGCCTTCTGTGGGCTTTATGGAATTGGCAATGGGGTAGTTTCGGCATGAAAATGGTGAGCATGTTGGTAGGAACTTGGAAGATAATGCCAAGATTAGGGTGTAGAAATAGTGACAGTGAAGGGGACCAGCAGATGGCATAATGGCTACATCACTGGACCTCCCATGTAGTTGACCAAGGTTTGAGATCCAGATCTGGCTGCTTAAAACCCATGTTGGGCACATGTGCGTGTATTCCCAGAATCCTGAGAGGAGAATGGAGAAGGGATTGTGATGTGGCCATCCCCCTTGGGGAGTGATTTCTCACTTTCTATTTCTGTCTCTTCAGCAAGCGCACACACCCTATAGCAAAATTCTATTTAAGAAAAGAGTAAAGAAATAGTGACAATAGAGAAATTCTTTCTGAGAGACACCCTAAAACCTTGAGTATTCTTGCCATTTTCTCAAAGAGACCAATTGTGAGGACTAATCTGTGTGATTGAATCTAATCTGTGAAGACTGAGTCTGTGTGGTTGTCTGTAAGGTTTCTACCCCCAAAGTTTAGCATTGATTTGTCAGCTAAATAAAATAATTCTTTCACTCAATAACAAGGAACTTTAGGCACTTATAGACTGGTATGCCTGGAGAAAAATAACACATTTCCTCTTGATTCTGACAGGAGGCTTGGTAGGTATAAATACACCCAAAGGGACTGGAAATAGAGTTGCGCTTATGGAAGAGGGAGTGAAAGGAGGGTTCTATAGCTCCTCCAGGTCCCCTACTGTATTACTACAGAAGTATGGAAAATGGAAATTATCTGGGAGAGAAAGGGCTATCTGGGGATAATTTGGACCCCTGAAAATCAGACCAAGTAGAGCTCATTCTCCTGTTCAGAAAGAACTTTGTCTTGCTGTGTGGGGGAATTTATTTAAAAACAAGCAGTGGGGCTGGCCCATGGCCTAGAGGTTAAGGGAACCATATCCCACGCGGCCCACCACACAGTTGAAATCCTGGCCCTGGCAGCCTGAAAAGCAAACACGGTGTGTGTGTTTGCATGTCTCAAATCCTAACAAGATGGAGAAATGGATGAGAAGGAATTGTGGCCTGATCATACCCCATTAGGGAGTGCTTTCTCTCTGGGAAAACAAAAACAAGGTGGTCTGATTTTATTTCTGTTATAATGGGCAGTTCTGAGGAAGTTGCCAGAGAATATCATTTTTGGGTAATGCAGGTTTAAAAAAATATTTATTTTAATTTAAAATTTTATTCATTCATTTATTTTAATTTGACCAGAGGGAGCTAGAGAGAGAGAGATAGGAAGAGAGAGAGAGAGAGAGTGAGAAAGCAAGCCACCAGGTCCGAGACTCAAACCATGATTGCCCATGTGGCAGTGTCCAGCACCTTAACCACCACACCACCTGCTGGTTCCCAGGGTAATGCAGATTTAATGAACCGGAGTCTCATCTAATTTGGAGAGCTTCAGCCTTCCACATTTTCCCATTGAGGCCCTAGAGTTGAAAGCTCTGTTTTGCTAGGACTGTATCATCAGGCTAGAAAGAGAGTTTGTGAGGATCCAGGTGGCCTTTGCTAAGCGCAGGTCAGATAGAAGAGTGGGAAAAGTTGCTTTACAGTGGCTCTGGAAGAGAAATGGAATGCAGATGCCTATCTCAGAATATTCATAATAAATGCATCATCAAAATGGGAACTGTGTTTGTAAGATATAAGCAGATTTATAACTCTAAATTGTTTTGGTCAAATAAATTTTTGAGATCTCTTTTTTAAAGACGGTGACTGTTGAAAAATAAGTACACTAACATGATTTAAATACATTCGGAAGACAAAAAGATAGGACTTGTTCATTGGTATTTTAGCACTAAAAGATGAGCAACAAAAAATTATACCTGTGCATGGAGAGATTGAGGAAAACCAGAAAAAGTAGGATGGATAATAATAGAAGGCAAAGACACTGGTTAGATGCTTTCACCAAGTCTTGCTTAGTTCACATTTTCAAATAACTTATAGTTCTAGATATCAGCAGAACTTCCATCCATTATGATTTCACACACTGTAGTATTTAATGTATGTGGCTGTTAGGGATTCAGGGAATTCATGGACTTTGGAAGTTAAATAAAAGGACTCTCACTTGTGTCAACACTGGACCTCATGAGATGGAACAATCTAGTCCTGCTTATGTGTTTTATGTGGCTATAGCACTTATCACACTGCTCTGTAAATATGGAGTGGCTGTTTCTCTTTCCACTAAACCACGCTTCTCTTTTATGTGTGTATATCCATACCACCTAGCACAGTGTCTGGCATATAAGATAATACATGTTGAATAAGAATTCACATCTGGAGACAGATGCATATAGATTGGAAATAGAAGGTGGATATCTGGAGTCAGCCCCTTGGCCTGGTGATGGGGAGCTGGATCCCACATGGCCAACCATGATTCAAATTCTGGTGGCATGGAAACCACGCTGGTGCCTTGTGTGCATGTGTGCCCCAAATCCCAACAGGATAGAAAAGTGGAGGAGAAGGGATGGCAGTGTGACCATTCCCCATTTGGGGGATGCTTTCTCCCACTCTTTCTCTTCCCATCTCTATCTGGAGAGCACATGCACCCTCTGGCAATTAGAAAAAAAAAAAAGGAAAGTTAATTTCTGGCTATGTGATACTGTTACGTGCAGCATGTTTCACCCAAATTAATTGTAATTATAAAAATGGTATAGATATGCAAATTAGATGGTTTTGAGTGAAAATTCCCGTGAGAGAAAAATTGTATTTCTACTTTGGAAGTGGATCTTATATGAGAAATGGCATTTAAAAAGCACATAAAGGGACAGCTAGAAAGGATGTTTAGACAACCTGTGTTTGGTAGAGAACAAGAAAGCAGAATTTGACATCATTTTGCAAGATCACAAGAGAAGAGAAAATATCTTGGACATATGGTACACATGAAGATACTCTGAACAGTTAAGGGTTGTGTAGAGAGAGCCTTCTCCTCCAGACTTGTCCTGGAAGAGAAACATCACTGAAATACTTCAGGTTTTTATTGGTACTCATTTTGATGTGGCAGAGCTTTAGCACTTAGGAAGACCAAAGAGGAGGGAGAGGGATTCTGAACTTTCTGCCCCACTGTGTTATTGTTCTTTGTTCATTCCTTAGTATATTCTCTTGCGTAAGCCTTTTTCTGATGGGAGGAGACCGTAACAATGGAAGAGGCGTAGTTCCTGACTTTAAGTTTTCAATATAACAAGGGAGACAGGTACTTACTGTTCAACTATTATTTAAAGTTATATAATGTAAGTATGTGCAGATCATATTGCAGCACCAAGAGGAAGCAATTATTTCACCAGAAGAATTAGAAAAGAATGTACTCTTTGAGCTGGATCTAGATCAAAGACACCGAGGTCAAGAGTGAAGGGACATTTTTTGGTAGAGGAGAACTTGATTAAAAAAAAACATGCAGTTATGACTGGACAGGCTTGTTCTAGGAATGGGATGTACTGATAGTTTGATGAGGTGCTATAGTAATGACTGTTTTCTCCACCAATGATCACTTGCATTATATTTCTCCCAGGAACTCTTTGGGGGGGGAAATGAGCTGTAGTTAATTTATGATTATTAAGAATAGTATTCCTATTCTTTTTCAACATTCAAATTTTAATCAGTCCTTCATAGTTATTGGCTATAAAAATATTTTAAAATTATATAAGCTTCTATTGTAGCTGTGCTGATGATAAATAACCAAATTAAGAAAACCTGTAGACCACAGATAACAGATAACTTTTCATTTTGCAAGCCAACTCTGTTTGGTCATGACTACCTGGAACACCCGTAAGGGTTTTGAGGCTTTTTTGGGCTTTCCCAAAAGTGTGCCCATGTTCAGTAGTGATTTCTTCCATGGACCCCACATGATGTGGTAGGGTGAGCAAATGTGGTAGCTTATGGGCCACATGAACTGTTTTCCTCTGTGAACCCAAACATATTGCTTATTTTTTAAATGGATTACTTAATTGCAGATGATTGTACACCAGATGTTTAATTATGGTACTGTGATGACCTGGCAGACACGTGGTGTCATAAACAGCCAGTCAGAGCTCAGGATCAACCTGAAAACTACTGAGTTGATATAATTCTAGCCAGAAACTGAGCACTTGACATTATAATTTAGTTTGCAGATTTAACATGGGTAAATGAAATATTTCGAGATAGTCACAAGAGTGTAAACACCCTTGTTGCCTTTTTCATTGACTTTGAGGGATCTACTACTTCTAGGTTGAACACCTGTGAAGTACCTGGGAGTGAAAGTGTTTTAGGAGACAAACGTTTGGGAATCAGATGATGAATGATCCTTTAAGCTGTGATCAGGAATTGAAATGATTTCTTTTTTTTAAGTTCATTTTTTGGTGCATTTTTTTATTGAAATAAAATATATGTAACATTAAAGTTGCCATTTTAATCATCATAAGGATTTTAGTACATTCACAATCTGTGCAACCATTACCACTGTAAAGTTCCCCAGCATTTTCCTCATCCTAGAAAGAAACCCTCTAGTCTATTAACCAGCATCTCTCTAGTTCCCTCTCTTCTGTAACCTTTCCCACCTCTGTACTCTCCACTCTTAGGAGGTCAGTTTCTTTAGCTTACACATGTAAGTGAAAACATGCACTATTTTTCTTTTTTGCCTATCTTATTTCACTTAATGTTCTCTAGACTCATCCATCTCACTTTGAATGATAGAATTCTATTTTTAATGGCTGAATAGTATTTTATCATGTATATATACTACATTTTCTTTATTCATCTGTCAGAAGTTTTTTGGGTTTTTTTTTTTTTTTTGAAAGGTTTTTGCTATAGAGCATGTGCGCTTGCCAGAAAGACAGAGAGAGACAGAGAGATAGAAAGCGAAAAATCACCCCCCAGGGGGGATGGCCATGCTGCAATTCCTTCTCCATTCTCATCTTGGGCACGCATGCACATGCGCCCAGCGTGAGTTTAAGCTGCCAGGTCCGGGACTTGAACTGCGACCAACTACGTGGGTGTCCAGCAACATAGCCATTACGCCAACTGCTGGTCCCTGCCAAAAGTTAAGAAAACTCTGGTACCAATATTGAGAATGAGTTAGTAGAATAAGAAAATAATTTTGACTGAATCTTTTTATTATTTTATTTTTATTTATTTATTTTTTTGAGAGAATTTTGCTATAGGGTGCATGCTCTCACTGGAGAGACAGAGACAGACAGAAAGCAAGAACTCACCCCTCAGGGGTTGGCTACGCTGCAGTCCATTCTCTTCCCTTCTCCTCTCAGGATCTTGGGCACACACGCACACGTGGCATGAGTTTTAAGCTGCCAGGTCTGAGACTCGAATAGTGGTCAACTGTGTGAGAGTCCAGTGACTTAACCATTACGCTATCTGCTGATCCATGAATCATTTTATTTCTGCTTTCTTCTGCAATCTCATAATTTCTCTTTTGTAAATTAAGAATCTGCCTCTTGTTCTCTCTTTTTAACAAAATTACCAGAGGGCATATGTGCTTATCAGAGAAAGGAAGAAAGTACCTCCTAGTAGGGCATGGTCATACTGCCCTTCTCCATTCCTCAATTCCATTGGGATTTGAGGCATGCATGCGTGCATACATGGCTTGCCTCCTGGGGCCGGTATTCCAACTGTAGTCAACCATTTGGGATCTGGCTCCCTTAACCACTATGCTATGGGTCCAGCCCAGTTGAGAATCTCTTAGTTGATCTGTTTCCCACTCCTTTCATCTGTTTTTGCTTCTTTTATAGATACACTTTTTCTTCTTCCTTCACAGTTCGCTGTCTTTACTTCCTCATCTTTCATCCAAGCAATTGTAGGCTGACAGAGCAGCAGTACTTACACTGGAACCATTCTTACTAAGGTGAATTGTACTCTAAATGTCAGGTCTGATGACTGCTTTTCATCCCTTCTTCCTTCTGGAACTCTGTATGACATTCAATATTGTTGACTGATAATTCTTTAATATGTTCTCCCTTATTTCCTTGATCTAAGTTCTCTCCTGGTTCTTCAGTCCTTCTAGCCATTTTTCAGTCTTTGTAGTTGTCTATTCCTGTCTATGCCTTGATCATTTTTTTCCCTTATAGTTCTGTTCTTTTTGTACTCTCTTCTTTATTATTAATTTTCTCTGATGAGACTCAGCTATATCCTTGATTTTCAGCACTGTTTTGAAGCTGACAACTCTGAAGCCTGAATGTTCTCCAGGCTTTTATTTTTACACACACACACACACACACACAAATACAAATTTGCGAGAGGGTGTGTGCATTCATAGGAGAGAAAGAGGGAGAGAGAGAAAGCATTCGTCCTTCTATGGGAAATGGCCATATCACAGTCCCTTCTTCATCTCTTTCACCTTTCTGGATTTTAGTAATGCATACATGCCCAGTGTGTTTTTTCAAGTCTCTGGGTCCTATACTCAAACCTCATAGTTGTCCATGTGGTATCCAGCTGCCTTAACCACCACACCACAGGCTGGCACTACACCCATATTTTCAACTACCTCGTGTCTCTGACACAAGTATCCTTAATTAATATATCCAAAATCAATCTTCTCTTCTTTTCTTTTACTTTTTTTTTGGAGAGGTTTTCGCTATAGGGCACATGCGCTCGCCAGACAAAGAGAGGTATAGAGACAGAGAGAAATCGCCCCCCAGAGGGGATGGCCATGCTGCAATCCCTTCTCCATTCTCCTCTCGGGATCTTGGGCACACACGCACATGCGCCCGGCGTGAGTTTTAAGCCACCGGGTCCGGGACGCAAACCGCAGTCGACTACGTGAGAGTCCAGCGCGACATAACCATTACGTTAACTGCTGGTTTCCAATCTTCTCTTCTTTATAAAAGCATAAACTTGGGACCAGAAGATGTGTAATGGCTATGTCACTGTACTCCCATTTCATCAACTCTGGTTCAAGTCCCAGACCTGGTAGCTTAAAACTTACACTGGGGGAGCTGGCAAGTGGCATGGTGGTTAAGGGTGCTGGACTCCCACATGGCTGACCATGGTTTGAGTCCTGGACCTGGTGGCTTCTTTCCTCACTTTCTCTCTCTCTCTCTCTCTCTCTCTCTCTCTATCCCTCTTTGGTCAAATTTAAATAAATAAAGGTGAATAAAATAATTCTTAAAAAAAAAAAAGAACTCAGGGAATCAGCAGTTAGCATAATGGCTATGTCGCTGGACTCCCTTGTAGTCGACCGTGTTTCGTGTCCCAGACCTGGTGGCTTAAAACTCACGCCGGGCATGTGTGCGTGTGTGCCCAAGATCCTGAGAGGAGAATGGAGGAGAAGGGATTGTGGTGTGACCATCCCCCATTGGGGGTGATTTCTCGCTTTCTGTCTCTATGTCTCTCTCTGTCTGGCGAGCCTCCAAAAAAAAAAAAAAAAAAAACCTCAGATCGGGCACATGTGCATGCCTGCCCAAAATCCTGAGAGGAGAATGGAGGAGAAGGGATTATGGCATGGCCATCCCTTCTGGGGGGGTGGGGATGATTTCTTTTTGTCTCTTTCTCTCAAGTAGGTGCACACACCCAATAGCAAGACAAAACAAAACAAACCTCTCTAAAATAAAAAAAAAAGGCATAAAATTTCAAAGAAGATTTAATCATAACTCTTACACAAATATAAAATGAACATGTGTCAGATTTAGTTTTAGCTTACTAACTAATGGACAACCAATAAGATAATAAACTCAGAGTTAAACAGTGCCGCACATTTGTAGTCAGATAGGGAATGCTGAGATGCCTCTAAAACTGGCCAGTCTGTACAAACTAATAACCAGTTTTGTTCTACTGGATACAATTTGCCTTTCTGTAAACAGAAATTATTTGTATTAGTTCCAGTTTTCTATTACTTCTGTGTCTGCATAGAAAGTCGACTGGTTGGAGACAAATGCTCATCCTCCTACAGGAATACATAATCCCTGGAGGCTCCAGAGATTGAAAAGATACCCAATTTAAAAAAAAAAAAAAAAAAACTCTTTTATTTAAAAATCTTCCACAATTTTTCCTTGCGTCTTCTCCAAACTTGATGTCCTCTTTATTCCTTGATTTTAGTAAGCAGCATGGTCCAAACAGATCGTGCTCAGTTCCTTTGATTCTTGTATATCTCTTTATCAAGTTCTATTTTTTTGGGGGGGAGAGATTTTTGCTATAGGGCGCGTGCGCTCGCCAGACAGACAGAGAGAGACATAGAGACAGAAAGCGAGAAATCACCCCCCAGGGGGGATGGTCACGCCGCAATCCCTTCTCCATTCTCCTCTCAGGATCCTGGGCACGCACGTACAGGCGCCCGGCGTGAGCCCTAAGCCACCAGGTGCAGGACGCGAACCGTGGTTGACTACGTGGGAGGCCAGCGACATAGCCATTACGCCAACTGTGGGTTCCCTATCAAGTTCTATTTTTAAAACATGTTTCTATTTCTTCTGAGAGACATAGAGACACAGACATACAGACACCCTATAGGTCTTCATGTTACACCCCACCCTCAGCTTTAGCCAGCCTTTATTATGGGCGTCTGTATGTTCCTGACATGAATTCAGTTGTCTTATCACTGTATCACCATCTGACCCTATCAAGTTCTATTTATTCTGCTTTTTAGCTGCTAAAATCTGATTCTTCCTCATTCCTTTTTTTTTTTTTTTAACAAAAATATACACTTGTACTCAATGCTATTGTTCTCTTTAAAACATTTCAGACCAGCTGGTAGCTTGGTGGTTAAGGCAGCTGGATCCCACATGGACACCTATGTGGTTTGAGTTCTGGACCCATTAGCTTGAAAAACACACCAGGCATGTGTGTGCGTACTTGCCCAAAATCCCAAGAAGAGAACTGAGAAAGGATTGTGATATGACCATTTCCCCTGAGGCATGCTTTCTCACTTTTTCTCTCTATTCCTCTCTTTTTGGCAAATGTACACACCCTATGGCAAATTTAAAATCTTTTCTTTTTTCTTTTTTTTTTTTTTTTCCTTAAGTACCTCTTTAGAACTTAGGGGTCTTGAATTTTTCCTTTTATAGTTTAGTTTTTATTCATGGTAAGAGAGTGTGTGTGATCAATAGTGCAAGAGAGAGGAGCACCCATGATCCTGTTTTCCCATCTTTCCAGCTCCTCAGGGTCTTGGGGATGCGTGTAGCCATTGAGGCTACATGTAGAACAAGAAGAGGAGACACTTGAGAAATTAGCAGCACTAGTGACTGGTGAGCAGGGAATGAGAAAAGAAATGAAACGATAGCAGTTAACTTGCTTCCTCTTTAATAGGATGTAATGGCCAGGAAAAAAAAATGAGAGGAACAGAGGTTTTTGTTTTTTGTTTTTTAAGGATTCTGTGTTTTTTAAAAACAAAATAGGATTAAGAAAATTTTTTTAAGTCCAGCTGGTGATGTGGTGTTTAAGGGCAACTGGATCCCACATGGCCAACAGTGCAGTTCGAGACCCAGGCCCAGAGGCTTAAAAAACACGCCAGAGGGAACCAGCAGTTAGCATAATGGCTATGTTGCTGGACTCCCACGTAGTCGACTGCGGTTCGCGTCCCGGACCCGGTGGCTTAAAACTCACGCCGGGCGCATGTGTGTGCGTGCCCAAGATCTCAAGAGGAGAATGGAGGAGAAGGGATTGTGGCGTGACCATCCCCTCTGGGGGGTGATTTCTCGCTTTCTGTCTCTATGTCTCTATCTGTCTGGCGAGCGCACACGCCCTATAGCAAAAACCTCTCAAAAAAAAAAAAAACATGCCAGACACATATGGACATGTGTTCCCCAAAATCCTGAGAGGGGGCTGGAGGAGAAGGGATTGCAGGATGGCCATCCTCCCTCGGAGGCGCTTTCTCACTTTTTCTCTCTCTCCAACGAACACACACACACCCTGTCACAAATTTGGGGGAAAATATATCTATATTAAGGTTGAACAAAATATTACTATATTTTACATACTATTGATTCCTGGCCTTTACCATCTGAAAATAGTTTCTACATTCTGTGTAATAGAAAATTTTTAATGTTCAACTGGCTGCAGTATCAAAATTACCGCAATTTATGTTTATTGAACTCAAACAATTAGTTATTTATTTCAAGGGCAAGAACATAATATATTTCTGTCTGTGGGGAGGGGGATGCTCATTTTCATAAGAGAAGGAAGGATTCAGTGCTTTCTTTGCTTGCGGGTTTTCTCTTGTTCACTTTTGATCTAGATATTGGTGGTTGTGTTCCAGTCCTCCTGCATATGCCCAAAAGGATTGGGAGTGGAATGGACACCAGCAGAAGCACCATTTATTCCTGTAGAGATTAGAAACCAGGAGCTTATTGCCCTGCTTGTCAAGGCTCAGGACAGAGAGGAGGAAGAAACAAGTATAAAGGTTTTGGTTTTGGAAAGAAGTTGGAATCTCCTGACCCTGGGACCTTAAGATCCACAAAATTGCTGAAAGAAACAGTACTACCTTTTGGAAAGGTAAGATATTAAACTGTTTTAAGGTTTAAGCTATTTTAGCCACATTGGCATGTTTTCATAAGGTATGAATTCAAGCAGCTATCTGCCAAGCTGAAGTTTTAGTGACATTATCACCCATCCAGCCTTGCTGGAGTTGAGACCTATGTGGCAGGAGAGAGGCGTGTAGTGAGGGAAAACCTTTACAAAGTTTCACCCTTTTTTAAATGGCAATTTCTGAACACCAGGCACTGTGGTAGGTCTTGGATATACAAAGATCAATGAGTCACTCTACCTACCTTCCAGAAATTCCTATTCAAGAAAAAAGAAAAAAACCTGATGATTACAATGTGATAAGTGCTATAAAAAAGAGATGTCAAGTATAATAAGCGTAGGCTAACTCTGACTAGGCAGTAATAACTCTTAAGTCCTAAAGGATTAATAGGAGCTCATGTGGTTGGAAGAAAGGGATGGGCTTCAGGTTAGAGAGAATTGTATGTTTAAAGATGTAAGCATGAAAACGTTGCATTGGAAAATAAAACACTATATTCCAAAAACTACTATTAGAATGAGTAAAGAGGGAACAGTGGTAAGAGATGGTGCTAGGTCCATAGTTTTGGGCCAGTTCTGGAGGCCTTGTTGTGAGCCAAGGGAATTTTAACTTTGGACATAGAGAAGCATTGGAGATAAAAAAAATAAATAAATTTAAAAAATAAAAATAAATAAAAATGTGGGGCTACCTTAGTTCCAAGATGGGTAGGAGTAAAAATAAATATATGATGGGAAAACAGGAATGTACCTTAGCTTTTTTATTTAAAAAAAGTTTTTTTTATTTTTAGTTTTATTTATTATTACTATTTTTCAATTTGACCTTTTCAATTTTAGAGAGAGTGAGAAAGCAAGCCTTTAGGTCCACGACTCAAACCACTGTCAGCCATGTGAGTGTCTTGCACTTTAACCATTCCACCTACAAGCCCTGTACCTTAGCTTTAATTGGGTCTTGGAATGATGGTCCTGCTTCTGTCTTTTCTTTGCTAAAATTACTAGTATCCTTGTATTCTTAGTAGGTTGGTTCTAAACTTTCTAAGTTAATAAAAAGTAGCATTTTGTATTAAGCTGTTGGAAACTCCTTACTTTTACCAATTTATGCAAATCTTGAATACCTTCTAAAGTCTATATATGCCTCAGCCTAAAGATTAGTTTCTTTGTTCTGGAGAAAAAGCTAAACCTTAGAATAAAGATGAACTAAATTAAATAAATGCAATAGCAAGGAGGTGACTAACTTTATATTCTCTAATTACGACCAAAACAGGGTCATAAATTTATGACAACCCCAAAGAAAAGAAAATCAGCCCAAGAGAGCTCAGACTTAACCCTGAGATCTTTTGCAAGAGTTAGGCATTTTGAGTACACATTAGGGGGCCCGGGAGAGACACCATTGGCTCTGCTTGTGTTTAGAAGCCAGACACAAGGGATAGATTCTGGAGTTGCTAATGCTCTTGACTGTCCTATTAGAGCAGCTTATACAAGGGATAGATACTGGAGTTGCTAGTGCTGGAGCATTAGTTGACCGTCCTATTAGAGCAGCTTATACAAGGGGTAGATTCTGGAGTTGCTAGTGCTGGAGCATTAGTTGGCCATCCTGTTAGAGGAGCTTAGGACCTGATGAAGCTACATATCTAGAAACAGTGAGAAATGGTGATCCTGGGGGAAATCTGTGTGAAGTAACTACAGAGGGATAGTATCTGCATTCTGTGGAATGTGACCTCCTATAAGATAAGAAAACAAAAAAGAGAACCTCACCATTGGTTGCATGCACGCGGCACACATACCAGATTGAGTGACACATAAGACCTTACTGTATACTTCAGCCAGGGGAATACTGGACAGTGTGCTCTGTGTGGACATTGACACTGGATAATCATAGGAATCTGATTGCAGGGTATCATTTCTTTCTTTCCTTTTTTAAAAGAATTATTTATTGAATTTTATTTAGGCATTCATTTAATTTGACCAGAGAGAGAGACAGAGAGATAAAGAGGGAAAGTGAAAAAGGAAGCCACAAGGTCCAGGACTCGAACCATGATCAGCCATGCAGGAATATCTAGCGCCTTAACCACTATGCACCTGCTGGCCCCCGGGTGTCATTTGTTTCTAAACTACATGTAATCTTTTTTTAATTTTTTAATTTTTTATTTTAAGAATTACTTTGTTTAACTTTATTTATTTATTTATTTATTTATTTTATTTAAATTTGACCAGAGGGGGACAGAGCAGGGTGGAGGGTGAGAAAGCAAGCCAGCAGGTCTGGGACTCAGCTGTGGTCAGCCATGTGGGAGTCCAGTGCCTTTAACTACCATGCCACTTGCTGGCCCCAACTTCATGTAATCTAATTGGAGCAAGAATGGTGATTGAAAAAATACATTTCAAAAGGTATCTGCCAAGGTTGGGAGGCTGAGTTATAAACGAGGGATTTCAGGCCAGAAGCAGGGCATTTCTATGAAATTAGCTCAAGAAGCAAAAAAATGGAGGGATAATAGAAAAATTCCCAAAGGATATTTTGAGGTACTCAAAATGATGCACATCAAGATGTAGGCTTTAGTCTTCAAGACTAGCTGAATGATATTTGTAAATTTTTACCTATTTAGGTTGGAGGCTGTAGAATATGATGGTGTCTTGAAGGCATAATGGATTGGCAGCCGAGGTGCATGGCTGTTGCCATAAGAAAATTCTTTCTGGTGAAAGAGAGCAAACAGGGAGTGAAACTGAAAATAATACCAGCCTAAGCTCACTCTTTTTTTTTTTTTTTTAATTATTATTTTATGGTTGGTTTTGCTCTAGGACACATCTAGGCGGGATGATCATGTCACAGTTCCTTCTCCTCTTGGAATTTTGGGCATGTATGCATATGTGTCCAGGGTGTTTTTCAAGCCATCGGGTCCAAGACTCAAACTGTAGCCGGCCACATGGGATTCAGCCACCCTGACTTCCATGTCACCTGCTAGCCCTGCTCATCCCTTCTTTTTAGCAGATGATTCTTATATTGGCCCTTCATATGATAACATGACATAATTTTTTTTTAGAGGTTTTTGCTATAGGGCGCGTGCGCTTGACAGAGAGACAGAAAACAAGAAATCACACCGCAATCCCTTCTCCATTCTCCTCTCGGGATCTTGGGCATGCACGCACACGCTCCCGGCGTGTTTAAGCCTCCGGCATGTTTAAGGCTCCGGGTCTGGGACTCGAATCGTGGCCGACTACATGGGAGTCCAGCGACATAGCCATTACGCTAACTGCTGGTCCCTCGGTAACATGACATAACTTAAAAATATATTTAATTCAGACTAGATACTAGTTTGTCTAATTTTATATACTAGCGAGAAGAAAAAAATAAATATATTTGAATGTAGGAAAACTATTATTGAGAATACTCTTTCACATTCAAAATTCCTAGTAGAAAATACATAGTGGGGACCAGCAGGTGGTGTGGTGGTTTAGACATTGGACTCCCACATGGCCAACCACGGTTCAAGTCCCAGACCTGGTGGCTTGCTTTCTTACTTTCCCTCTCTCTCTCTCTCTCTGTCAAATTAAAACGAATGAATGGATGAATGAATGAATGAATAAAGTTAAATAATTCTTTTAAAAAGAAAATGCATAGTGATTTTGGGGTCGGCAGGTGGTGTGGTGGTTTAGACATTGGACTCCCACATGGCCAACCACGGTTCAAGTCCCAGACCTGGTGGCTTGCTTTCTCACTTTTCTTCTCTGTCTCTCTCTGGTCAAATTAAGTAAGTAAGTAAATAAATAAATCTATTTCTTAAAAAAAGAAAAGAAAGTACATAGTGATTTTAATGGATACAAGAAAGTCTTTGTGACTAGCAAATTTACTACTTTAAATCTAAGCTGCATATTGGAGGATTTAGAGGGGTTCCTTGAACAGACAGATCCCTCAGCAGATCTGTGGTAACAAGTCACTAGGTTTAGATTTTTAAATGCCTTTAGCTCAGAATTTTCAACTTTATGCATTTTGAGTAAGTCATTGCAAAAAGAAACCCTTGAAGTTAAAAAAGATTTTTATGATCGTTTCTATTGTACTTACATATAGAGATAAAGAATTTACTTTGGTCTTAATCATTAACTTTTTTTTAATTGGCTCAAGCTCAAAAATAGGTTTTCTGGGGACCAGGAGTTGGTGTAATGGCTGTCGCTGGACTCTCATATAGTCAACTGCGGTTCCAGTCCCGGACCCGGTGGTTTAAACTCATATGTGCGTGCTCAAGATCCCAAGAGGATAATGGAGGAGAAGGGATTGCGGCGTGGCCATCCCCCCTGGGGGGTGACTTCTCACTTTCTATCTCTCTGTCTGTCTCTGTCTTTCTGGAGAGCACACGTGCCAGAAAGACAAAAACGTCTCCAAAAAAAAAAAAAAGGTTTTCTGTGAGATGAAAAGCAAAATCATGATGTGCTTTAATAGCTTTTCAACCTATGTAGTTCAGTAAAACATTGGCATTTATCTCTGTTAGAAATTGATTAGAGGGACCAGGTAGCATGGTGGTTGAGGGCATTGGACTCCCACATGGCCTACCACAGTTCAAGTCCCAGACCTGGTGGCTTGCTTTCTTGCTTTCTCACTTTCTCTCTCTCTCTCTCTCTCTCTCACTCTCACTCTTGTGCTCTTGCTCTGTTCCTCTCTGGTCAAATTAAAATTTAAAAAATAAGTAAATTTAAATAAAATAATTCTTAACAATTTTTTAAAAATTGATTAGAATGAGAATATTTTAATAGCTATTTTATTTGTAAACATTTAGAAGAGTATTTTAGAATGCTATAATTCCTTTTATTTTTTTTTTTGGAGAGATTTTTGCTATTAGGGCGTGTGCACTTGCCAGAAAGACAGAGAGGGACAGAGAGAGAAAGCGAGAAATCCCCCCTCATGGGGGATGGCCACTCCACAATCCCTTCTCCTCTATTCTCCTCTCTGGATCTTGGGCACACATGCATACATGCGCCTCGTGTGAGTTTAAGCCACTGGGTCCAGTTAACTATGTGGGAGTCCAGTGATATAACCATTACACCATCTGCTGGCCCCAACATGCCATAATTCTTTTAACGAGTTTGTCTGAGTAAGGAAGATCTGCTGTATGTCTTGAAATAGTGGGACCAGCAGTTAGCGTAATGGCTATGTCGCTGGACTCCCACATAGTCAACCATGGTTCGCGTCCTGAACCTGGTGGCTTAAAACTCAGGCGGGGTGCGTGTGTGTGCGTGCCCAAGATCCCGATAGGAGAACGGAGAAGGGATTGCGGTGTGGCCATCCCCCCGCTGGGGGGTGATTTCTCATTTTCTGTCTGTCTGTCTGGCGAGGCCCTATAGCAAAAACCTCTCCAAAAAAAAAAAAAAAAGAATGTTATGAAATAGTGGGGTGCTATGTATATATGTAATGTTTTTTATAATGTATATTGTTTGATATTCAAAACAACCATGTAAACATAATAGTGCTGGTGTTATTATCTCTTTTTGACAAATGAAGAAGAGTGAGGCTCAGAGAGGCTAAATATTTTGCCCAGGGTTGCAAACCTAGACTTTGACCATTATACTACATAGATGTCTGTCTCAATGTTGCTTTGAGGTGATCATATTTTAGTTTTATAGGCACAGATTAGTTTTATCTGCTTTTTACTCCCTTAATTGCTTTCAACAGAAAGTTTTTCTTACAAGACTGAAATATGATTATGAATATATGTGAGATATTTTTTTCTATCAGTTGTTGAGTAGATGTCAATATGTTCCTAAGTCATAGGAACATGGTCACATTCTTATTATCACTAGCTAAAAAAGATGTGGTTGGTTCATTGTTATTAGTGTTTTTGTAGGAGGGGACTAATACTCATAATTTTGAGAAATACCTTTATTGTTTTTAATACTTAATATTAAAGTTTTGGAAACATGTATGTATGCCTTTGAAGAGTAATGAGAATTTTCTTTTGATCATTTTGGTAGTTTTATTTAGATAAATTTTACATAATAAAATTTTAGATTTGATGTAACAGATTATAAGCTAAGGTCATTTAATGAAATGTCCTATGAAATTTGCTGTCTTGTCATTTTACAGGATGAAGAAACACGGAAAGATTATGACTATATGCTGGATCATCCTGAAGAGTACTACAGCCATTACTACCACTATTATCGCAAGCGCTTAGCTCCTACGGTGGATGTTCGGATAGTGATTTTGGTCAGTGTGTGTGCTATTTCAATGTTTCAGGTGTGTATCGATAGCTATGTGTATCTATGTGTATGTGCGTGAGGGCATACTGCCTAGTGCCAGTCATCAAACTGAACTACAAATACTTTTTTGTAAAATTTTCACTTCCAGTTAAGATCCATATTTTGCATTAGAAAAAATTATTCATTTATTTAGCCAATCAACAGTATTGGAAACTTCATTAGTGGAAAATCTAGGAAATTGATGATGATGATGGTGGTGATGAATGTTATTGTAACTACAATCCTTCCTAAAACACCGGACATTTTCTTACTGCTCCCTCTAGAGTATTTTCTATAAAACACCCAGAGTAAATGTCAGTGACACCATGTCATTTACTTGCCAGTGGTTTCCTGTTAAACAATGACTTCCCATTAATCTCTCAACTCCCTAATATGGCCTGAGAAGTCCTGGCTTCCATCCATCCAATGCCAGTAGTGCTCACCATCATTGTGACAACTCAAAATGCCCTACTCATTTGAACTCAGGTTAAGAACTACTGAAATAGGTTTTTTTTTTTTTTTTTTCCTGAAATAGGTTTTTTAAAGTACCGTAACTTGGGACCAGCCGATGCCGTAATGGTTACGTTATTGGACTCCCACATAGTCTACCATGGTTCAAGTCCCAGACCTGGCAGCTTAAAACTCACGCCAGGCATGTGTGTGTGTGCATTCCCAAAATTCCAAGAAAAGAATGGAGGAGAGGGATTGTGGTATGGCCATCCCCTCTGGGGAGTGATTTCTCATTTTCTGTCTCTCTGTCTCTCCATCTCCCTGGCAAGTGCACGTGCCCTATAGTAAAAATCTCTCTTGTTAAAAAAAAAAAAAAAAAAGCACAGTAACTTAAATCAGTTTTTTCTATTATTCTTAAACTAACCCATGCCTATCATGTCATCCTTCAGAGGAAAGGAACAAGACAAATGACTAAAATAAAAAATTTGCTAGCTTAAAAATTATTTCTCCAGTTTAATTCCCCAAAATGATACTCAACTTACATAGTAAAATAATTCCTGTTGAAGAGTAAGTTGGTGTATTTTAGATGTATCAGCTCCTGTAGAAACAGTGACCTTTCAAAAGGGAAAGCAGGGATTTCACTTTTTTGTTTTAGATAATGTAATTTCCCTAATAACTCTTTTTCTATTCCTGATAGATGACTACTATAATATTTCAGGATATTATTGGTGTAACTGCTATATTTATCCAGTAAAATAGTAATGGGTAGGAATGACTATAGTTTCCCTAGTAACTTTTTTTTTCTATTCCTGATAGATCACTATTAGAATATTTCAGGATATTACTGATGTAACTACTATATTTATCCAGTAAAATAGTAACGGGTAGGAATGACCATAGTTGCCTGAGTCTATATCCTGTTAATTTTAAAAATTTATTTATTGGGGGAGTATTCCCAACAGGTTTCATGACAGCATGATCCCCCTCCTCCCCAGCCTTCTAGTCAGCCAAGATCAAGGGTGCACATGGGTGTGTTCAAGCTGACGTGTGATCTGAACCCCTGGCCTTCCCATATGGCTCCAGTATTGTGTAGTGGTGCTTCATGGCCTACCCTATATGACTGGACTTACTCAGTGAATATTTTCTTTCTCTTTTTTTAAGAGAGATTTTTGTTACAGGGTGTTTGCGCTTGCCAGAGAGACAGAGAGAGACAGAGACAGAACGCAAGAAATCACCCCCCAAGGGGGATGACCACACCAGTCTCTTCTCCTCCATTCTCCTCTCGGAATCTTAGATATGCATGCACATGTGCCTGGAGTGAGTTAAAGCCACTGGGTCCGGGACTCAAACCACAGCGAATATGTGGGATCCAGTGACATAACCATTATGCCATCCGCTGATCCCCCCAGTAAATGTTTTCAACAGGTTCCTACCAGGTAGTTTTTGCAATTGAACTCTTTCTCTACTAAGTAGGTTGCAGGTGGGAAAAAAAGGGAAAAGGTTTCTTAATAGTGATCTAGGAAAGAGCTGAATGGTAAAGATGTGAGGCTGTAGTTGTGGTGTGATCCCACTGAGTCATTTTTTGATCTCGGGCATCCTGTCTGAATCACTGGCTTGTTGACTCAGCTGAGTTCATCTCACTCACCCAGTCTTGAGATCTCGGGTCCACATGGGCATTGTTCAGTTGTATCTTTTGCTTACAAAGTAAGATCCCTATTTTTAATCAGAATGGGTTTTTTGGGTGATGGTATTTACCAAAATGCTCTACTACTGCTTTAGTTCAGATAAATTTTGGTAATAAAAATGACCCATTTTTCTTTGTTGAATCTTCTAGTTCTTCAGCTGGTGGAATAGCTACAATAAGGCAATCAGCTACCTAGCCACAGTGCCCAAGTACCGTATCCAAGCTACAGAGATCGCCAAGCAGCAGGGACTGCTGAAAAAAGCCAAAGAGAAAGGCAGAAACAAAAAGTCCAAAGAAGAGATACGTGATGAGGAGGAGAACATCATAAAGAACATTATAAAAAGTAAAATAGATATCAAGGGAGGCTATCAGAAGCCCCAAATACGGGATCTTCTCCTGTTTCAGATTGTCTTAGCTCCATTTCACCTGTGCTCATATATAGTCTGGTATTGCCGGTGGATCTATAATTTTAACATCAAAGGCAAAGAATATGGGGAAGAAGAGAGACTCTATATCATACGTAAATCTATGAAGATGTCCAAGTCTCAGTTTGATAGTCTAGAAGATCATCAGAAGGAAACTTTTCTGAAACGGGAGCTCTGGATAAAGGAGAACTATGAGGTGAGTAGTCACTGCTGTGATCTTAGTGTCATCCTCCTCACCAAGGTAAAATTGGGTGTATGATAGGGATAAGTGGTATGCTCAAATTTCTGAAGCCCAAGAGTTAAAAATGAATTACTTCATATAGTCATAATGAATAAGAAATACAGTCATACTTCTGTTGGAAATATGGCAGTGTTTTGTACTGGGGTAGTGACTGTTTTAACTTGTAATTTGTCTTTTTTTCTTTAAGAATGATTTATTTTATTTTATTTACTTATTTATTTGTTATTTTTTAATTTGCTGTAGGGCACATGCGCTCACCAGAGAGAGATAGAGAGAGAAAGAAAATGAGAAAGGTCAGGCATGTGGGAGTTCACTGCCTTAAACCACCACACCACCTGCTGACCTCCAAGTAATTGGTCTTTTGAAAGGTGAACTTCAGATACTTAAATTGACCAATTCTGGAAAGGTTTTACGAAAGGTCTAATTTTCTGTGTTAAACTATGGTAGAATTATATACATGTTTGCAAGGGTGTTACAACAGCTTTCTGGTAACTGCACTAAAATTTGGAACCCCCAAGTTTTCTTCTAGTCATGCAAACCTAGTCACAGAGATTCAAAACACAACAAAACAATAAAACAGAGGGAAAGAAAAGAGAATAAGAGATGGAAATTTTGCTGAAATAACTGTCCATTTCAAAAATAATTAAGGACCAGCCCCAAAGTCTACTGGCTAAGGAAGCCAGCTACCACTTGGCTTACCAAGGTTCAAATTTTGGCCCAAGGGACCAGCAGTTAGCATAATAGCTATGTCGCTGAACTCTCATGTAGCCAACCGTGGTTTGAGTCCTGGACCCAGTGGCCTAAACTCACGCCGGGCGTGTGTGCATGTGTGCCCAAGAACCTGAGAGGAGAATGGAGGAGAAGGGATTGCGGCATGGCCAACCCCCCGAGGGGTGTGATTTCTCGCTTTCTATCTCACTGTTTCTCTCTGTCTTTTTGGCAAGTGCACACGCCCTATAGCAAAAACCTTTCCGAAAAAAAAATATTCTGGCCCAGGCAGCTTCAAAAACACAACATATTTATATGTTATATATCTAAAACCCTATAAAATGGAGAAATGAAGGAGAAGGGATTGCAATATGATCATGTCCCATTGGGTTGTGCTTTCTCTTCCTCCTCTCTCATTTTAATTTTTTTTAAGAATTATTTTCATTAACTTTATTTATTTTATTTCATTTATATTTGACCAGAGAGGGACAGAGTGAGGGAGGGAAAGCGAGAAGGCAGGCTGCCAGATCTGGGACACAAACTGCCAGCCATGTGGGAGTCAGTGTCCCTAACCACCACACCACCTGCTGGCCTCTCTCTTCCCTCTCTCTATCTCTGTGTTTTCTCTGGCGAATGTATAAACCCTTCAGCAATTAAAAAAAGAAAAAATATAAAATCTTCAGAATTACAACCAACATGTATGTGGATTTTATTTACTTTTGAATTAAATTGACTTTTGTATGCTTCTAGACTTTGACATTTTAATAAATATTGTATAATTTTCAGCTATAAAAATGACTTTGAGGTAATCAGTTCCCTAGCCACAGTGCTAAAGGGACTAGCAAGTCTTATCATAATGATACTGTTTTAGAATCTGGGTAAAATTAATTGGTTAATGTATTTATATAAAAGTAGAGCTCAGTGAAACCTTAAGAATCTGAGATCTCTTAGCTTTTTCTTTCTTTCTTTTTTAAGAGAGAAGGAGGGATGGAGACAGAGACCCTTGATGGGATCTCACCACGCTGCAGTCTCCCAGCCAGCCAAGAACACAGCATGAGTGTGCATGTTCAGGTCGAACAGGCATCCGAATCCTGGGTCTCCCATATGGCTTCAGTATGGTGTAGTGGAATCCTACCAGCTGTACCATGTGGCTAGGCCCATAATCCTTCTTATAT
Organism: Tupaia belangeri chinensis; assembly: GCF_000334495.1. Taxonomy (NCBI): domain Eukaryota; kingdom Metazoa; phylum Chordata; class Mammalia; order Scandentia; family Tupaiidae; genus Tupaia; species Tupaia belangeri. The sequence goes on from NW_006159542.1 coordinate 2,777,631, forward strand.
GTGATATCTTCAATAGCTTTTACTGAAAGTTAAGTTTTGCTCTGAATTATATTAAAATAAATTCATTTATGAATTGCCAGATGATTTGGCAGTACATCTATTCATCCTGTTTATAAGTAAGATAAAAACGGAAAGTAACACTGTTTAGCTCCTAAACTATTTGAAAAGGTTTCTTTTTTCGAAGTTCATTTATTTCATGAGAGGAGAAAGAGAAGAGACCTCCAAAAGGATATTCACACAGTGATCTACCTCATTCTCAGCCACCCCAAATCATAGGCACATGTGTGTGCATCCAGTTTGCTCAGGGATGTTCCAGAGCACAAAACCTTTCCCATGTGGGTCCAGTTGCGTTACCGCTGCACCAGGGCCTGGCCCATGAAGAAGTTTCTCTTTTAGGTAGGTTTAGCAGCCCAGTCCACAAAACTGTCTTTCTAGAGTATTATCCTGGGATGAATTAGGAGGTTACGTTATTATATGAGGTTATTTTAGTCATTACTTTCTAATATTTTGGATGTAAAATCATTTATTTCTAAAATCTCTTGTGGCTACGAAATTGGCTATGACAACCTCTCCATTTTGCTTCAGCTGACATCTGCTCCAAGTTGTGGGAATGAATGCAACTGTTCTTTGTTCTTAATTTGTATGGTTTATTTAACTTTCTTTGGGAACTTCAATTTAAAAAAAATTTTTGAAAGACCTGTAATTATCTTTGAAGATAAAAGTAGGTGTAAATTTGGAAAACAATATGGAGATTTCTCAAAAACCTACAAATAGAACTTCCATATGACCTAGTAATCGCAGTTGTTGGTATTTTACCCAAAGGGTGGGAGAACAGTTGATTGGAAAGACACTTGCACATCCATGTTATTGTAGCGTTATTCACACTTGCTAAAATGTAGAACCAATCTAAATGTCCAAAAACTGATGACTGTGTTGAAAAACTATGGCACATATATACTGTGGAATATTACACAACTATAAGAAACAGTGAGACCCTATCATTTGACTCAAAATGGACAGAGAAGACTTAATGTTGAGCAAAGTGAGCCAGACTTTGAAAGATGTACATTGTTTTGGGTCATCAGAAAAGTCATGATGCATTTTTGCATAGAAAAACACATTTTTCTGACAATCCAATATCTCCCCACTCAATTTGTACTGAGTGTCTGCACTTCATAGCAGAAGTTGAAAGATCTGAAGATGTGTTGGTGGAGAGGATGAGTGTAGATGCTAGAGACTGTAAGAGGGGAGAGTGGGTGTTAGAGAGTGGGTGATGGAGGGTGGGTGTGAGAAAAAATTTTTTAGGACAGTCATGTCTGCTTAAAAGTGTTATTGGTCTGTTAAAACTAGTCTGCAGGTTGTTTCATGAGTGCTTTATCAAATTTTGAAAGTTCAAGTGCAATAATGTTTGAACACTATACATGATAGAGTATCTTGTTTCTAATAAACCTTTTTGTTTGCTTTTTCTAAATAAATAAAGCCTTGTCTCAAAGAAATTTCAAGAATCTGTCAAAAAAAAGGGAGATGTAAGTTCAATTTGGAGACAAACATACATTTACCCCTGTATATACATATATTCATATATGTGTCAGGTCACTTTGTTTCTTGGTTAAGATCAATAAATGTGAAATTTACAAAGTACCATGTTAAAAAAAAAACCCTGTTGGTCCTTTAATATTGGATATTAATTGAAGAAATGGTAAGCCCTTTAATCTCAATTTATATAAAATTTCAGTGAAGAAAAAAATATTCCTAGGTTAAAGAAATTAGTAACTGGGATCAGCAGGTGGCATGGTGGTTAAGACCCTGGACATTCCCACATGGCCGACCATGGTTTGAGTCCTGGACCTAATGGCTTGCTTTTTCACATTCTCTCTCTCTCTTTCTCTCTGTGTGTCTCTCTGGTCAAGTTAAAATAAATGAACAAATAAATAAAATTAAATGTAAAGAAGAAATTAGTAATAAAATTACTAGCTTATGTACAAGTTCTTTTTGAACATCGAATGTTAAATGCTTAATTGCCTAGTTTTTAGGTAAATGGTCTTTAGAAGACAAACCAATACATGTGTTGGAAAGTTTTGCCCGAAGTTATATTTGAAAAATGTAAATATGCCACTAAGCTAATAGCAAATGTTTGTCTTTGAATTGAAAAGTCTATTTAGTATTATTCATGCTTACAGGTCTACAAACAAGAACAAGAAGAAGAATTAAAGAAAAAATTGGCAAATGACCCTAGATGGAAGAGATACAGGAGATGGATGAAGAATGAAGGGCCGGGACGGTTAACATTTGTGGATGACTGAAGTTTGATGGAATGCTACTATGCCAAACCTTAATTGTGATATTATTTTCATAACTGAATTATTTTAGAAATGTATCAACTGCTTCTCAGCAGTAACTAAAACTCCTCAAGTATTTGATTAAACAGAATAATGTGCAAATTTAAACTTCCCCTTAAAACTTTATACATAAGACATTTATGATTGTTCAGTTTTTATAATCTATTTGTGGATTTTTTTAAAGATTCTCCATGAGGATTAGTTGCCATTTAAAATTTTTATATGTTTAGCTTAAATGTTTGACATGAAAATTTATTAGATATCATTTAAATTTTTTTATGTGTTAAGTGTTTATTCTTTTAAGTGTGTTTCCTTAGTCTTTGTTAGACTGCTACATTTTCCTGCTTTCATGGCCTCTATATTTCACAAAATATAAAAAAATTATAACGGTATTTCATTACATTATTGTGTCTTTCTAGACACAAGCTTTATCAGCTGAATGATCCAACTATCACATTGTCTTCATTACAGTCATGACAAGATTGAAATATGTTCAAAATAACCTCTCTGGGAGAGTCTTCTGCGAGAATATCTGTATACGCTTTCCCCATCAGTCATAATATTCTTTAAAGAATCTGAAACTCTCCAGGAGAGTGACTCTACCCTCATGTCCTTGTAGGATGATCTTGATTACAGTCTCATTATAGGACTTTAACTATGTTCTCCAACATTTCAGAAAGGCCCTTGTAATAAGGTCTTTTATACCACAGTATTACTTTTTTTTTCTTCAATTTGAAAGAAAAAATGGTAGGGGAGAAATCATTTACTAAAAAGTTGTTCATGTACTATGAAGTCCTTGAGCAGTGAAAAATCCTTTCAGCATGAGAGTATTTACATACGTTCAAGCCAGAAAGAAGAGTTGCATGGCCATGTGCTGTTCTATTAATCTGTGAAATATAAATATTTTTATACATGTGGAAGTTAAAGTAAGCGACATATAATTTGACTGAATTAAGCGTGATATAGATCCAAAGTATTGATACACATTCATGATAGTGAATCAGTACTCCCATTAAAGTATTTATCCTCATTGCTTCATATTAATAAAATGGTTGCAATATGTCATAAGTGGTTTGGTATGACATTCTGAAGATTAGCATATTGTTTTTGTATTACAAAATCTAAAAAGATTGTATAGCATAGTGGCTATATGGAATCTGTTTCTCGCTCAAGTAAGCTAGTCCTTCTAAGAGCTTAGCCCGAATATGTGATCATGCAGAGGCAGGAGGGAGAGTTCCATCCTTGCTCATATAGCCAGACTTAGGGCCAGTTACTGTGTCTGTGAGTGAGCTCTTCAGTTGCCTCAGTTATAAAATTGCGGAGGAGTTTGACCAGATTATCAGTAGGGCCCTTTTGTAGCTCTAATTTTTTTAAAAACAGATTTGTCATTTCTTTTTTCCTTTTTTTCCCATTTATTTATTTATTTTAATTTGACCAGAGAGGGACAGAGTGTGAAAGAGAGAGAGAGAGAGGGAAAGTGAGAAAGCAAGCTGCCAGGTCCAGGACTCGAACCACAGTCAGCCACGTAGGAGGCCAGCATCCCCAACCATTATGCCACTTGCCAGCCCCACTCCAAAATTCTGAAATGACAAAATTATTTATGCTTTCAAAACTTTACGTGAAAGTAGTTTATGCATCCATTCTTTTTTAGGAATGTGGAGAAGAGACAACTAATTTATGGGTAGTTATGTTTCAACCTCAAATTCCCAACACTTGGGACCAGCAGTTGGCGTAATGGCTGTGTCGCTGGACTCCCACGTAGTCGACTGAGGTTCACGTCCTGGACCCAGTGGCTTAAAACTCACACCGGGCACGTGTGCGTGGGTGCCCAAGATCCTGAGAGGAGAATGGAGGAGGAGGGATTGTGGCGTGGCCATCCTTCCTGGGGGGTGATTTCTCGCTTTCTGTCTCTCTGTCTCTGTCTGGCGAGTGCACGCACCCTATAGCAAAAACCTCTCCAAGAAAAAAAAAAATTCCCAACACTTAACACATAAATAAACGGCTCTCAAAGGGACTGTGTTAGTTATCACACAATGGTATTTATCCTCTAAGTATGTGTTGTATATTATAAGGACCAAAAAGGTATTTGCCCCTCTTAAAATTTTCAAAGGAATTTCTGATTATCCGTGTTTTTTTTTTTTAAACCTATGATCCAGTATGTAAAGAGGACAGAATATATAGTTATTTATAATGGTTGGCTGATGAAAACAATGTCTTTGGATATTAAGTTTACTTTTATTTATGAGAAACCATGAAGGCTCACATGCGAGGGGGAAGGAGGCACCCCTAACAAGATCCTATCATACCATGATCCTATTCCCCAGCCCTTCCAGCTTGTCAGATCTTGGGCATCTGGGCACCCAGTGTGTTTTCAAGTTGACTGGGGATCTGAACCCATGATTGACCATCTAGCTTCCAGCATTATAGATCAGTACCCTATTGTGGTGCCACCGACTGGGCCTGGATATTCTTTTGTCCATCTGCTAGGTTTCTGTGTTTTTTCCTGTCTTTTTAGAAATTTCATTTCTGATATTATCCCCAACAGCCTGCTCACTTGGTAACATTTGGTCAGTCTTTTGGAGTCTTGGTCGTTGCATGGATCAAGATGAACAGAACTATCCTTAACTGAACTCCAGTTCTCTCCTTTCCTCAACCAACTGTTTCAGAATCCTGGGACTAAGGAAGCGTCATTAATTGTTACAAGTGCCATTCAAATACTCTTGTTGTTTTCTTTTTACTGTCTCTTACTCTGCTATTTCTTACCAAAAAAACAAAGCCTCTCAATTTTAGAAACATTTGGAGGAAAATCTTGGGTAGAGGATTTCACAGCTCTACTAGTTAGACAATTTTTCTTATGCTTCGTATTAGGCTATCTCCATTTTTTGTAAGTTACAAATTTGGTTGTAGTTTTATAATACATCTGTTGGATAGTACCACACCTAGAATCTTAAATACTCAAGTGGTATGTAGCACAATTTAAAATACTACATAAAAAAATGGTTAAAGTTAGAAAATTAACAGCTGTTTTAGTACCATTGAATTTACATTTATAAAATCATAATTTGTGGGGCCAGCAGGTGGCATGTGGTTAAGGGGCTGGACTCCCACAGAGCTGACTGGTTCAAGTTCCAGACTTGCTTTCACACTTTCCCTCTCTCTCACTCTCCCTCCCCCACTGTATCTCTCTGGTGAATGCATATGCCCTATAGCAAATTTTAAAAAAATAATTCTTTTTATAAAATCATAATTTGTGGGGCCAGCAGGTGGCATGTGGTTAAGGGGCTGGACTCCCACAGAGCTGACTGGTTCAAGTTCCAGACTTGCTTTCACACTTTCCCTCTCTCTCACTCTCCCTCCCCCACTGTATCTCTCTGGTGAATGCATATGCCCTATAGCAAATTTTAAAAAAATAATTCTTTTTAAAAAATCATAATTTGTTTCCTTTGAGGTGTTTTTCTCCCTTTGTCCTAAAGAGGCAGTAAATATTAAACACTCAAACCTTGTAGCAGTTTAACGGAGTAAGAGCTGGTTCCTAAGCTAACACTCAGCTAGTGTTATGAACCAGACTACTATCCACAAGTTGAAAGTCCTGTAGAAATTAGAGAGAAATGGCTTTTATCAGACATTAGTATAAATAGGATTTAGCTACTTTAAGACAGTAAATCAAACATTGTCCCTTTTGAGTTATAACTGTGTATTTGAGACAAAAATGTTGATATTGATACAGACCACTAGTATATGGATGATTATATTTCCTTTTATTTGCAAAACCGTTTATTCTTCACAGTTAAATATGAGCCAAGGCCAAATGTAGAAGCTACTGACTCAACAAAATTTGTTAAATTATTTAACCTTTCTAGTTTTCTTATTCATGAAACAGGGGGGATCTTTTTCGATAATGAGGATTTAAAGTTCTTTATTCTAAACCTGCCTAAAAATTCACATAGGTTTGGGGGCTGAAGCAGATTAGATTATTTGAAATTGAGAAGTGTTATGTATATTTAAGTAAAACGTCTACATTAATTAGTCACAAACTTAAATCAGCTTAATTTTTAAAAAATAGTGTGTGCAAATGCCAGAGACAAAGGGAAGAGAGA
>NW_006159542.1:2784110-2792253 GCF_000334495.1 Tupaia belangeri chinensis
GTTTGTGGGGGGGGGGGATTTCAGTTAGTGGAACTTTAATAGAAACCTGGCCAAAGGATTTTTTTTTTTTTTTGAGAGATTTTCGCTATAGGGCATGTGCACTCGCCAGCCAGACAGAGACAGACAGAAAGCGAGAAATCACCCACCAGGGGGCATGGTAACACTGCAATCCCTTCTCCTCCATTCTCCTCTCGGGATCTTGGGCACACACGCACACGCACCCGGCATGAGTTTTAAGCCACCGGGTCTGGGACGTGAACTGCGGTCGACTACGTGGGAGTCCAGTGACATAGCCATTACGCTAACTGCTGGTTCCCCTCAGGATTTGTTTTTTGCAGTTGTTACAGGAGGAGATTTCCTTCCTGTAAAAAACAAATCATGACAACTACTAATTGAGCACAATTATCAGTCCCTTTCCCTATTCTATAAAGTAGAATTGACAAGTACAAAGCACATCCACAGGAATATAGATGAAGCAAGAGTCTATATTCCTTTCCATTGCAGGTGGGGTCATTTAACATGTCGAACCTGAACAGAATACAGGTAACAGTCAATTCTTCACGACAATAAAATATTTCCTATTTTCCAAATTTGATGGTAACAAATATTTACATTTTAAAAAATGTTTGTTCATTTTTTTGTTTTTTAAAAAGATACATGCTCAAGGGTACACAGAATATGGGGAAAAATTACGACTTTGTCTGAGAAATCAATTGGTAGTATAAAACAATGTTCTTACATAGTAACCCGTCAAAGTAAGAACTGCTTTCCAATTTTTGTAGTTTTTAATATCTTCTATATCTGCCACCTCCTCCTCCTCCATATGGATCTCCATAACCTCTTCCACCATAGCCCCCTCTTCCACCATAGCCCCTTCTTCCACCATAGTCCCCTCTTCCACCATAGCCCCCTCTTCCACCATAGCCCCTTCTTCCACCATAGCCCCCTCTTCCACCATAGCCTCTTCCACCATAGCCTCCTCTTCCACCATAGCCCCCTCTTCCACCACATAGCCTCCTCTTCCACCAAAATCTCCCCTCCCACTATAATCTCCCCTGCCTTGGAAACCTCCTCTATCTCCTCCTTCCCCACCTCCTCCTCCACCACCTCCTCCACCTCCCCAACCTCTTCCACCACATTCTTGTCTCTTCTGCCAAGGGGGCATTCCGGGAGGCGGTTCAATTTCATTCGGCCGTCCTCCCCTGTCGGTTACCCTTCCTGTCAGCACCTTATTAATAGCACAAACAGCCTTTTCCCAGCTGGTGCCACTGCTTGTTCTGATGATCTTGGATCTTCACAAGCAGCAGGCAGATGTGCCAGTGTAATCATTGTCTTGGGCGACAAAGCATAACGCTTAGGCTGGTAAATTCTTGCTATGTCATCTGTTTTTACCTTTGCTCTATCAGTCCATCCAAAGGACTGCACTGTCACATCTAATCGTTTCATTAACATCCGCCGTCGGCATTCATATTCACAGGAAAGAGCATCATTGATTCTTTCCAGTTTTTCCACCTGTTCTGGATTTAAATCGGTTTTCAGCAGTGGTTTTCCCACATGATTTTTCTGGACTTTTGAGAGAATATCCTTCACCTTTGATTCCACTTGGTTTAGCATATGTGGAATGTCAGAAGTTGTTGACTTGGGTACGCCAAGGGTGTCACACGTAGCTTGAACCTCTTGATAAATTTCACTATTTTTAACTAACTGAGAATGTTTACATTTCTTGTTCTACAATATCTGTAAAGCCTGAAGTTCTGTACCTAAAGATAACAAGTTTCAAACAGTCTTCTGAGTACAGAGTATGGACATGCCATTTCTTATCTCAAGCTGGAAGCTCGCTAGGTCATTTCTCCCAGCTGCAGTGATACTTTCTTCCAAGTTGCATAATGACTATCTGAGAGCCTAACCAAACACAGAGCTCTGAGAATTCAGGTGAAGATAATCCCCCCCGCCGCTGCCTTGATAAGGGCTTGTTCTAAGAGTGGTCCCTTATACCCCAGCGCCTCCAGTGTATCCAGCACATCACCCTCCATCGTGGGCTCGGGACCCGGCTCCGGCCCTCTCATCGTCCTCCAGCCCAAAACTGTTCCAGGAGGCAGTTCTTTTTCCTGCATCTTCTTACTTGTCAGGATGTTGGTCATAACCCGCACACATGCCTAGGACATTTTTCAAGCCAGTGAGGCTGGGGTTTGAACCATGGTCAGCCACATGGGACCTGGTGGTTCCTTAATCACTGGGCTATGAGGCTGGTCCAGCTCCTTTCTTTTCTTCTTTTTCTTTACGTGTGCTCGCCAGAGAGAGACACAGAGGGAAAGTTAGAAAGCACCCCCCATCCTCCTTCACCTGGTCCAGGACTCGGACTTCATAGCCAGCTGTGTGGGAGCCAGCCATCCCAACCTCTGCACTACCTACTGGCCCCTTAATTCTAAAAAGATTCAGAATATCTTCGTTGTGATGGAGCGGATCATGTGGTTTAGATCAGTATCATAACAGTTTCTTACAGAAACTTCCTCACTGGTCTCATTAGGCCATGGAGAAACTTCGTGTCACTTGACAGTCTCTCCTTTTATCTTCTCAAGAACAGTGAGTGGAGTATTGGCTGTAACCAGAGAGACCAAGGTTGACTTTGGACAGATTGCTTTAACCTCCGAATCTTACTTTTCAGTATGGTGATGCTAACTACTTCACAAAATCCTCGTGGAGAATTAGACTAGGTGACAGGGTAAAGCGCGTGCATATAGTAAGTGTCCAGGAAGTGAAAGTTCCCTGCTTCAAAGGGAGCAGGAAAGAGTAAGTCTCATTTGTTCAAATCCATGGCAATAGGGAGAATGTTTTGTTGTTAGAGGTTTTTGCCTTAGGGCACTTGCGCCCAGGAGAGTGACAGAGACAGTGAGAAATCACCCCCACGGGTGATGGCCATGCCCCGCAATCCCTTCTCCATTCTCCTCCTGGGATCTTGGGTATGCATGCACATGCTCCTGGTATGATTATCAAGCCACCAGGGCCAGGACTCAAACCCAATCAGCCTTTTGTGAGTCCAGCGATGAAACCACTATGCCGTCCACTGGCCCCAAAGGAGAGTGTTTTAATGATGATTATAAACATAGTGTTTATTTTGTTCATTGTTTTTTGAATTCTTGTGTTTCTTTTTTTTTCAGTTCATTATTTGTTACAAGGAAACTTTTCTTTCAAGTACATTAAACACTAGGTTTAATAATTCTAAATCACACCACCAGTACATTCTGTTGTGTTTTGAGTGTGACAGGTCTACCATATGTACCAGAATTAACTGGCAGGGTTTCATATATGTGTGAAAAGAGGACTACAACTTACACATACTTTATTTACTTGATGAGAGCTTTCTTACTGTACACAAAATGTTTTATGTGGTTGATCCCAGCTTTGCCCACACTGGCTGCAGGGAGTTGTGCCTGGGTCCCTGTGCTCAAGATCGCCTAGCTACCGCTGTTGCCCTTGCTTTGCTTTCTTTCAGGATCAAGGTGGGTGCTCTCATATAGTATCATATTTTTAATTCCTTCTCTGGCAATTCTTTCCTGGATTCTTTGCTTTGCATAGTTATATACCTACAGTGGAACAGGCATCCTAAAGGCACCAAGATAAATCCTCCTCCTCCAACATCACACGATCTTCTAATTCTACTTTGTCCTTTGCTGGCAGCGGCCACAGGGACCGCAGAGAGCACTACACCGGAAGCTCGACATTGAATTCCTTACCTGGTCAATAGGTACAGTGCTAGAGAAAAAAAGATAATGCTGTTTAGCATTAGAATTATTTAAAAAGCCAACCCTCTGCCCTTGTGGTCATTGGGGTGTACATATTGTAGCATCTGGGATAATAATTCAAGGAAGAAAGTAAAACTTTGAGACCATGAGATCAGCAGCTCGCCAGTCTAAGGGCCACTGTCAGTGAGAGAGACTGTCACATACGTGCTTGGAGCAGTTGTTCACAAAGACATCTTAGTAGTCCAAAGTTCTACCTCCTCCCCAAGGCTCAAAAATGCCTGTGAAAACCTCCAGAGAAGCCACTCTACACCTACAGACCTCCTGGTGATTCTTTTAGCTCCTGATTCATCTATTCTAAATTCTAAAATTAATGCAATAGGGACAAGGATGTGATTTTTAAAAATAATATTTTATTTAGTAGTATTAAGTTTGCTATAGGGCACATACACTCACCAAAGAGAGAGAGGGAGAGGGAGAAAATAAGCCACCAGGTCCAGGACTCGAACTGTGTTCGGCTATGTGGGAGTCTAGTGCCTCAACCACAAAGGGCTCATGTACTCACCAGAGAGAAAGTGAGCACTCAACCTGGATGGGGGCATGGTCATACTATATCATTTCCCGCTTCATTTCTCCATCCTGTCAGGATTTTTGGTACCCACACATGCCCACACTTCTGGAGTGTTTTTCAAGCTGCCAGAACCAGGATTCCCACCATGGATGGCCACATGGGATCTGGTCCTTTGTACACTAATGTGCTACTGAGCCATCCAGTGAATTTTTTTTTTCTTCACTAGAGAGCTCATGTGCTTACTAGAGAAAGACTGGAAAGGGAGAAAGCATCCCCCATGGGAAATGGTCACTCCACAATCACTTCTCTTACATCTCACCTTTTGGAATTTTGGACACACACGCACCTGGCATGTGTCTCAAGTTGCCTAGTTTGAGATTTGAACCACTCAGTCAGCCATATAGGATCCAGTCACCTTAACTTCCATGCCACCTGTTGGCCCCCTATTTTTTTTTAATTCTAAAATGCCTTACCTTGTGCCTATCCCACTGTTGCCATAGCTTTGTTTGTTTTTGAAGTTTTCCATGACTCTTGTAATTCAGTAGCGTCTTTTCTATTTTTTAGTTTTTTTGTTTTTTGGGTTTTTTTTTGAGAGGTTTTTGCTATAGGGCGCGTGCACTCACCAGACAGATAGCGAGAAATCACCCCCCCGGGGAGAGGATGGCCACGCTGCAATCTCTTCTCCTCCATTCTCTTCTTAGTCTCTTAGGCAAACATGCACATGCGCCTGGCGTGAGTTTTGAGCCACTGGGGCCAGGACGCGAACCGCGGTCGACTACATGGGAGTCCAGCGACATAGCCATTACGCTAACTGCTGGTCCCCTCTATTTTTCAGTTTATGCACTCCACTATGCGCCTTGCCTCCTGCTCTCCTCTTTGTTGAACTGTGCTTTCTGTTCCTCTGAGCCATCTGGAAGGAAATCTTCTCAAGGTCCAGGTCTTAGATCTATGAGGAGCCTTTCCTAATGCTTGCCTGTGTCTCTGCCTTTGAGTTCTTCACTATATCTTTTTGACACACAACCTATTCTGTCCTATTCATCAATCCAGTCACGTTTCTAATAGGTAGATCTCTTTACTAGACACATGTTAACTTCCTGCCACCAGAAAGGGCTTTCAGTTGTACAACTCTGCCCTTATGAATGTAAGAAGAGCTAACGCCCGCCAAACCATGACCAATAGCTCAATAGAGGAAATGTCCAGCAGTAATTAAGACATGTAAGACTTGGGAGACCGTATTCTATCAGATAGTAAAGTTAAAGAACCACAATGTGGGGTCAGCTCTATGATGCAGTGATTAAGTGCCATGCGGAGAAAACCAAATCCCACATGGCCAACCACCTTTTGAGTCCCAGCCTCAGTGGCTTGATCGACATACTGGGCATGTGTGCACGCATGCCTCAAATCCTGATGGGATGGAGAAATGAAGGAAGGAGGATTGTGACCACGCCGCACTGGAAGGTGCTTTCTCTCTGGCAAGTGTATGCCTACTGGTGATTTTTAAAAAATAAAAATGAAAGAACCACAATATGGAATTGTGAAGGTGCACAGATTTAGGCAGTTTCTCAGCCTTCCAGTGACAAAGTCAGTTGCTACTGATTTCTGGAGGAGAAAGTGGAAAAAGTTTTAAAAGCTATTTTTTTGAGCCGTCGATTCTATTTTCAAAGATACATCTTAAGGAAATACAACAGGCACAAAACCATTTGTTTAAGGAGGTCATCGTGGTGTCAAATATAGTAGGGTGGTAGAAAAATAAATTATGATCTAATAGAATATCATGCAATATTAAAAACAATAGCTGGGCCAGCTCCATGGACTGGTGGTTAAGGGGGCCAAGTTGCATGTGGCTGACTGCATGGTTTGAGTCCCAGCCCAAGGGCTTGAAAAATATCCTGGGTATGTGCATGTGTGCGCGCACGCACATGCATGCTCAAAGTCCTAACGGTGGAGAGATGGAGAAGGGATTGTGGTGTTACCATACCCCACTGGGGGGGTACTTCCTTCCCTCTCCCCGACCCCCTTTCGTCTGGTGAGCTACACGCTCTGTGACAAAATTAAAAAATAAAGTTGTAGGCCATTTTGTTTTCCACTGCACTGCCGGCTCACTCCTAGTATAGGCGTTTTGGTTTTCCTTTGGGGAACGACCCTCCTCCATCCCCTTTCAGTTCTTTGAGAGGGTGTCTTAGTTTGGGTTCCCAGGAGAAAAAAACCGGATATTTTCATGCAGAATGTGCATTGGGAGTATCCTTAAGATCCCTTGGGTGGAATCCAGGCAGTGGGATTGGGCAGACGGAGAGTTGACCTGCCATGCAGTTGCTGTAAAGACCTCACAGGACTGAAACAGTCTCAGTATTTTCTCGACTTGAGGGAAAGGAGTTCAGGCTCAGCCTTTACACGGGTACACACATATCAATCACGGGGTGAGGGCTGAGGTTAGGAGAGGTGTGCCCTCGGTTCAGGTGGCTCTCTGATAAGTGCCTTTCACAGGACTCAGCTGAGAGGCATCAGCTATCACCACTCCCAGCATCTGGGGGAAAAGCGCTTCAGTCCTGAGTGGGGAATCTGGGTGGTCCGCCTCGGCGCAGGTAGAGGTGGGGCTGATGGGCTTCTCGCCCTGTCCCAGACCCAGGCGCAGTGTTTCAGCTCCAGACAGCCCGGCCTTTCAATAATTGTTGGTCTAGGGGTGGGCCCATGACTCAGTACAAACCAATAAGATCCATGATGGAGATTTTTGCTGGAAACATTAGAAAAGGTACTTTTGCTCCTGAGTTTGGTAGCCTGGGACAATGAAGACCTAGAACTTCTTTCCCAGTAGAAAAGAGGATCCATCTACCCCTGAAGAAAATGAATTCAACACGGAATGAAGGATCAAGAGATGAAGAATGAGCGTCCTAAAGCTATTATTTGGGCAGTTGAATTCCTGGACTTTTCAGTTGCAGAGTCAATACTTTTTTGCATGGTTCTGACAAATACAAACGCGTATAAGAACGATAAGGCCACATTCATGATATATTAAGTGAAAACACTCAACGTACAGCAAGGATCCCCGTTAGCAGCACAGACATGCACATTTAAAAGAAGAGAACGCTCTGCCAGATCGAGGCCGCCACAGTAGTGCTCCCGGGGCTGGCTGAGACGGGTGGGCCCAAGGATGAGGACCCTCCTGGGGGCGTCTCTCTTATGGAAGAAATCTCTGTGAAGTAAAGGCCGGAAACCATGGCTATAGTTAAGTGGTGAAACGGGGGTGAGAATGGCTGGATTTCATCTTACTCTGTTTCACAAAACCGTCGGGCAGGACAGTGTCCCACATCCCATAGTTTACGGAACCCGCAGGCAGGATGCCCAGGAAGCAGGATTCCCAGGAAGCAGGAAGGGGCTTACTCCTAAACTGTTAGCAGGCGGTGGAAGCCGCCAGCTGCTCCCCATTTCCCTCGGGGTCCGGCCTTCACAGGGCCCAGTTTCTCCCAGCCCTGTCACGCCTTGGCTCCAGCTCCCGGGAGTCCGGTTCTTCGCCGACCCCGGGGAACCCGCAGGCAGGATGCCCAGGAAGCAGGATTCCCAGGAAGCAGGAAGGGGCTTACTCCTAAACTGTTAGCAGGCGGTGGAAGCCGCCAGCTGCTCCCCATTTCCCTCGGGGTCCGGCCTTCACAGGGCCCAGTTTCTCCCAGCCCTGTCACGCCTTGGCTCCAGCTCCCGGGAGTCCGGTTCTTCGCCGACCCCGGCTCATCCCTCGAGCCGGATGCCCCTTTGGGGCCCCGCCTCGGGTCCCAGCCGGAGATGCAGGTGTCACCCGGGTTTCGACGGCAGGGAGCTGGTCGGGGCCCCCCCCCCGCCC
>NW_006159542.1:2792726-2820248 GCF_000334495.1 Tupaia belangeri chinensis
CGGCGACACGCTGGCCGCCTGGACGCCGGAGGATGGAGGCCGGAATTGGCGAGGCCGCGGTTGATGCGCAGAGAGCGAGAGGGGGGACAAAGAGGGAGCTCGGGTGTCTGGCGTGGTGACGGGGATGGCGCGGAGGTAGAGGGGCGGAGAGCGGGTCGGGGGGGACGGTGAGCTCGGTTTGGGGCGAGTGGAGCTCGAGGACCTTCCCGGCAGGAATTGGGCGGTGCGGACCGACGCTGCGAGCACGAGGCCGTCAGGCCGCTCAAGTGATGGGCGAGCGGGAAGTGGCGGGCCAGGGACCGAGCGTGGGGCCCAGGGACCCGCCACGACTGCCGGCCGAGAAGGGGAAGCAGGGAAGGAGGGCTTTGCCAACGTGGGGCCGCGTCCGCGTGTCCATGGCGATCGCCGGGCGAGGAGCGGCTTTACCGGCGTTCACTGCTCCAGCAGCCAGAGAATAAAGGAAGCGCACCCTGGGGGGGTGGGGAGATTGTGATCTGAGAGTAGGATGTTGGGGTGTGAAATTTCAGAAGTGGAGCAGTTACGTGGGCTGCAGCCATGCCATTGAAGTGAGAGGGGGAGAGGAAGTCAGGGGACAGCAACGGGGTTGTTGGAAATTGGAAATGTTCACGATGGTGCTGGGATGGTGCTGGGAACCGCGGTGGAAAGCAGACCGAGCCAGGGCCTGCCCACCCCTTGAAGTCCTGAGGGAAGATATTCTTATCTACATTTCACAAATAATTATGGGTGATGGAACGGAGCCCCAAATGGAGTGAATCGCCGGAGGTCACAACAAGTTTGTTTAATAATGAGATAACCCAGGTGTGTAGCCAGGGGTGCTTGGCGGGCTTCTCTCAGCAGTACCTTAGGGAGTAAGGACATTCCAGAGCCTGGGCTGCCTCACTTCAGGGCTCAGTGTTGGGTGTTCTTAGCAAACCCAGAGAGAGTGTCACTCGGATGGATTTCCATGGGGTAAATCAACCAGGACACCAAGTCTAGCATATAATGGAAGACATCCCTTCAGGGTGACTGGAATGTTTGATACCTTCAAAGGACTGCTTTGGAGAAGTGTCAGAAGTTCCTGAGTGAGCTTAGCCTCAAACCAAGGGAAAGTCAGATAATACATATACATATATATATTTTTGGAGAGGTTTTCACTATAGGGCGCGTGTGCTTACCAGACAGAGAGACATAGAGACAGAAAGCGAGAAATCACCCCCCAGGGGGGATGGTCATGCCACAATCCCTTCTCCTCCATTCTCTTCTCGGGATCTTGGGCATGCTTGCACACGCGCCCAGTGTGAGTTTTAAGTCACCAGGTCTGGTACTCGAACTGCGGTTGACTACGTGGGAGTCCAGCGAGATGCCATTACGCTAACTGCTGGTTCCCGACATAATATTAATAAAAGAAAGTGGGATTACCCCACTTCCAAAGGCAGGGGACGGCTTGCAGGTGTGTCTGGGCTTATATCTGCCCTGTCCAGAGTCTGTCTCCACTGGTAGTACTTCAGAAAGGCTGACTAATTTACTCTTATTTTTTCAGTGTATGGCTTTACCTTAACTTTTTTTCCTTGATTCATGATAGATACAGTGAGAGAGAAAAAGAGACACAGAGAGAGGCGCACTCTCCATAGGAGAGTCTGATCATGCTGAAGTTATCTCCCTCCAGTCCTTGAGGCCTCAAATCTTGGGCACTTGTGCATGTGCCCAGTGTGTTTCAGGCTGAGCTGGGGATTCGAACCGCAAATGGTTCAAGAGAAGTGGGACCCAGCTTCTCTTGAACACTGTAGTACTGCTGCACCACCAAAGGAGCTAGCCCCCTTCCTTGCCATAAGATTTTTCATGTTCTTTAGGCTAGGATCCGGTTAGTTCCATTTCTGCAGGGGCCCTGGGAGACTGTCTCCTTTCCCACCAGCATAGCTGGAGTTTAGTGCAAGGGTAGTGCACATGCGCATAATTGGTGTCAAATTTCTTTGGAGTTAATAACATGTAAAAACCATGCTTTTCTATTATAATTACTATAAAAATGTCAAAACTTTTGTTGAAGGTCTGGTGATAGCAGAGTTCATAGAAATTGTAACCCTTCCTCCTTGGAATTCAATGATTAGAACTTTCAGTAAAAAGAGACTTTCAGAAGTCACAAACAGTTGGTAATTATCAGATCATACAGTCGTTTCCAGAGTATCAGATGGCTGCTGACAGGATCTGTGAGCTGCGTGCCATCTCGCTGCCTCTGTTCCAGGTCTCTCAGGCCGCCGCAGAGCTTCAGCAGTACTGCATGCAGAATGCCTGCAAGGATGCGCTGCTGGTCGGTGTTCCCGCTGGAAGCAACCCCTTCCGGGAACCCAGATCCTGTGCTTTACTCTGAAGACTTGTGAGTAATGGGACTTCCCAAAGGACTTGGGTGGCTGAGTTTTGAGTAGCTACTATTCCTGGGGGGATTACAATGACAAAGCAGCGAAGTGTACAACTTTCCCTGAAGGGTGATTATAGTGGAGAGGTACCAGCTGGCAGACTCCATCCGATTAGGACAGTCTCTATCCTCTTTGGCACCAACTCCTAAGATGCTAGTATCCCTATGTACTTGAGCTTACTTGAGCTCTTAGTTGGCGGATAGTAATTTCTTGACCTTAATCCACCCTCTGTCCTTACATTATCCCACAGTTGTAGATTGCTACCCAGTACTATCAAGTGACTTGCTGCTCTTGGGACTGAGGACTTCCCTAGGGGAGACTTGTGTCTTTCACCAGTTGTGATTGCCTTTCCTAAAAGTTTATTTTCTTTCTTTCTTCCTTCCTTCCTTCCTTTTCTTTTTTTCTTTTTCTTTTTCTTTTTCTTTCTTTTTAAGTTTTGCTGTAGGGCACATGCTCTCTTGGAGAAATTTAGATTTAGTGAGAGGGAAAGTGAGAAATCCGAAATACCCCTGCCCCAATGGGGGGTGGCCACACTGTAATCCCTTCTCCTCCATTGTCTTCCTGGGATTTTGGGCACACACGCACTTGCACCTAGCATGATTGTTGAGCTGCCAGGCCCAGGCCTCAAACCACAATAGGCCATGTGCAAGTTTAGTGCCTTAACCCCTATGCCACCTGGTAGCCCCAAGGCTTTTTTTTGTTTGTGTTTTTAAATGCCGGGTGAGGGGTATTGTCATGCCCATTCCCTTCTCCTCCATTTCTCCATCCCATCAGGATTTTGAGCATGCACGGACATACACCTGGAGTGTTTTTCAAGTCAGCAGTGCCAAGATTCAGATCATGGTTGGCCATGTGGGATGCACCTTCCTTAACTACTAGGCCAGAGGTTACCCTATCTCTGTTTTTTTTTTTTTTTTTAAGAATTATTTATTTATTTCACATGAGTTTTGCCAGAGAAAGCCAGAGAGAGTGAGAGACGTAGAGTTAGAAAGCAAGCTGCCAGGTCCAGGACTCAAACTGCGGTCTCCCGTGTGGGAATTCCAGCACCTTAACCATCATGCCACCTGCCAGCATCCCTATCTCTGTATTTTAATGGAGGAAGAAATGTAGCTACTGGGAAAAGTGTGAATAGGGTAAAAGAGCTTTGAAAATTGATAACTGAAATAAAACGCCTCTTTGGTGCATATTACCAATTAGTGGGTTTGTGTACTTCATGTTGAGGTCTTATTCACATTTTTACCATTCTTTTTTTTTTTTTGGAGAGGTTTTTGCTATAGGGCTCGTGCACTTACCAGAAATACAGAGAGACAGAAAGCAAGAAATCACCCCCCTGGGGGGATGGCCACTCTGCAATCCCTTCTCCATTCTCCTCTCAGGGTCTTGGGCATGTACGCACACGCGCCTGGCGTGAGTTTAAGCCACTGGGTCTGGGACTTGAACCGCGGTCGACTACGTGGGAGTCCAGCAACATAGCCACCACACTAACTGCTGGTCCCTCAATAGGAAATAGTTCTCAGTGAAAGGAGGAAGTAATGTCAGGTACCATTGACCTCGTAATGGACAAAAGTCGACATTTATCATATTAAATTAATAGTCTTAAGTTGGCATAGCTCTTTTGTTTTGATAAAGCACATTCATGGGTGTTATTCATCTAATGGTCTGGTTTGTATATTTTCTCTAATTAACCAGTTACTTTCTACTTAGCAAATCATAAAGTGACCTATGAAATGTTGACTAGTTAATTCTGTGAATAAATCTTATTAAAGCAAAAGTCAACCAAACTTTCTTTCCAGTAGAGAAGAAGTTTGCTGAGGAATGCCTTCAAGCACAAACAGATGAACGACTGCCTCCACGTCTCAAGAAAACAATTTTCTCTAGCCAAATGACTTTTAGATATTTCAGATCTTTCCCTGGCCTCTAAGCCAAAATTTTATAGAAATTGAAGAGTTTGTACTCAAATAAGGAGACTAGGTGAAAGAGGAGAGTTTCAACCATAATATCCTGGTTCTTTTGGCAAAGTGCTTCGTATTGAGGACAAGCACTTTACTACCAAAGAGACCAGGATGCACCTCTTTCATGAGTGAATTGCTGGTGTTTTTCTGTACCTGGAATACCATGTGTGTTTTATTTACTGGATGTTTACATTTTGGGAAGGAAGACATTTTTGTTTATTAAACAAATGGAATACTTGTAATTTCTTGTTCCAGACACAGACTTTTATAGCATAACAAAATTTGTTCTTTTCTTATGAATTTATACTTTCTAAGTAAAGACCGGAAAATAAAAACTGGGGGAAAGAATAGGCTTTACTAATCAAATGCTGTCTTGGTTTTTTAAAATGAGAAGATTGTTTTATTTTTAACACTAAAGATGAGAGCTGTTCCTTAGCAAATTTGTTTAGAAAGATCATTTTTATGTTTTGAGTTGTCCCATCCTGTATATGAAACAGATTTGATTATTGTCATCTTAAGTTCCCTTCCTTTGTAGTTGTTCTTGTACTTTAGAAAGAAATACATTATTTCATGTTTTTAAAAATGTTGAAAATGTGACCTACTAAATATTGCAAATGGTATTAAACAAAATAACGTGCAAATATGAGAACTTAAACGAATTCTTCCTGTCACAAGTGTTTTTCTTTGAGGATGTGCCTTTCACTTAATTTGGGACATTTTTAAGCCACTGTGTTTGTAATAATCTTTAAAGAGCCTGGAAATAAAATTTTTGCTTAATTCATCATTTTCTTGGATTGTAGCATTTTGTGACTGACTAAGACTGGATTTCTATTTGCTTATGAGATGGAGTGGGAAGTGGGAGGTAAAAATTTTTAAAAGTCTTTGTAGAATTTTGTAAATGTTCTGAAATAGATACATGCATCATATGACGAACTATCCCAGTTATTTGCAACATACACTATATGTAAATTCATAAATATATGAAAATATCCATAAGCATAGCGTGTGTTACAGTAGAGAAAATAGAAGTCACTAAGGGGCCAGCAGGGGGCGTGGTGGTTAAGGGCATTGGACTCCCACATGACCGACTGCAGTCTGAGTCCCAGACCTGGTGGCTTGCTTTCTCTGTCCATCTCTGGTCAAATTTTAAAATAGAAGTAAGTAGATAAATAAATAAATAAATAAAGTTAAATAAAATAATTCTTTAAAAGGGAACTCCCTTAACTTCTAGCCACTAAGCTTCTACATCTAAGGATCTGAATCCCTTCCACTTGACCGTAATTCAGGTATACCTCTTCTAACCCCTCTCTCTAATTTGTCTCTGGATCTATTTGGCCTTATAAAATTTTGCACTATCAATTATCCCTTCTGTCTTTTAGCTTCAGTTTCTCTATTGAATCTTTTCTATCAGCATTTAAAAACTTCATCCTCCATCTTTCATCCTCTGTCTTAACAACAAAAAACATTTTTAAAAAATCTCCGTTAGACCGGAAGTGGAGTTATCGAAAGATAACCAGAAATGGAGAGAAAAGTAAGCAGAATCTACCTTGCTTCTGAACCCAGTATTATTCATTTTCTACAAGTATCTTGGGAGAAAACACTAGGATCTGGTTTAGTTATTACACTTAACTGATGGTCAGTCTGCATGGATTGGGACAGTTTCTGAATCAGAGATTTCCCAAGAAGCTGATGACATGGCAATGGAAAAAAGAGAAATACGTTGATGAGCTGAGAAAAGTGTTTTCCCCTCAGAAAAAAATGTGTATGTTTCAAACTGAGCTGTTCAGTCTTGATATTATCTCAGAAAAACTAAACATGTCTTTTTTTCATTTCAGTTCAGACTTGGTTCCTTCAACCTAGAGAAAGTTGCAAGCCCAGCTGAGGTCATTAGAGAACTTATTTGTTACTGCCTGGACACCATCACAGAAAACCAAGCCGAAAATGAGCACGTGCAGAAGGAAAATGAAAGGCTTCTGAGAGATTGGAACGATATTGGAGGACAGTTTGAAAAATGTGTGAGTGCGAAGAAAGCTTTGGAGATGGATTTTTATGAACAGTTTATTTTGGTGTTGAATGAGAAGAAAACAAAGATTCGAACCTTACAGAAATCATTAAATGAAGTTCAAGAACTACAAAAGAACACTGAATGTGAAAGGGAAACTGCAACCTGTTCTGAAATGACTGTTGACAGAGATGCAATCTATGATGAAAGTACTGATGAGGAAAGTGAAAATCTGTCTGGTCTCTCTGTGTTGGCTGCAGCTACGGAAAGAAAAGAAGATTCCATTATTTCAAGTCCTGATGTCATCGATATTGCACCAAGTAGAAAGAGGAGGCAGCGAATGCTAAAAAATCTTGGGACAGAACCTAAAATTGCTCCTCAGGAATCTCAACTGCAAGAAAAGGAAAAGTAAGTCATTTTATGCATTACCACAGCATGGCATGATTTCAGAAAATCTAATTTATAATCTTCAAAAGCATATTTTAATTTGTGAATTAATTATATTTAAGAACAAAAATTATGATTTGGGAAATTAAAAAATGTTTAACTATATTTTCTCTTGGTATTTACTTAAGACCTATTAATATTTACAGTAGAAAAACTAAAAATATAAGCAAAAGTTTTTCCTTGTGTTTTTTAATAAATTAATTAGAAATGACATGTAGGATACTAAAAATATTAAGATCCAGCTTGTTTTCAATAAAGTGTTTCAATCTAATTTACTGCTTTAAAGAGATCCATATAACATTCAAATTAGCAACTTCATTTGGTTATGCTTGGTACTTTTTAAAGTAAAATGACTCTCTTAGTTATCTGTTTATTTCTAGTAAATTTTGGCATTATTTACTTTATTTATACTGCATTTCACTCTTTGGTTCAGACTACTGTCCATCAGTCTATACCCCAATATTATTGTAATGAGAAGTTGGAATCATTAACATTAATTTATAGGAAAACAATGAGCATTTATAAAGAATATTACCAGGTCATTTGTGCATATAAGTCAATTGTAAATATTGTATATTGCATTAATTTTTCTTCTAAATTTTTGTTAATTTATCAGTTGTTGATCAATGTCCATATGGCAGTCTAGTGGCTTTCAAAGTGTAGAGTGAGGACCCCTGAGAGTTCCTTATCGCAAAAACCTCTCCAAAAAAAAAAAAAAAAAAAAAACTCCTTTAAGAAACAGTTATCTATGTTCGACTTTACTCTTCAGCAAAAATTTAGTAGGATAGTAAAAGAAAACTAGATATCTCACTTATGAATTTAAATGTAAATGTCCTAAATATAAACAAATCAAATTCAGTAGTATATTAAGAGAAAATAACTTGGTAAAGATAGTAATTTTTTTTAAGATATTTTTGCTATAGGGTGTATATGCTTGCTGGAGGCCATGCTGCAATCCCTTCTCCTCTTATTCTCTCTGGATTTTGGACATGTACGCACATATGCCCGGTGTGAGTTATTTTAAGCTACTGGGTCTGGGACTTGAGCTGTGGTCAATTACATGGGAGTCCAGCAACATAACCATATGCCATCTGTTGGTACTGGCAAAGATAGTTTAACATAAGGAAATCTATCAGTATCATTCATTACATGAGTAATTTAAAGAAGGAATTAAAAAATGCCAAAAAGAAATGTTAGGGGCTGGCACCTTGGCATAGTGGTTAGGCACTATGCATTGGGAGCTGTATCCCACATGGCCGGCTGCAGTTCGAGCCCCAGCTCCAGTCACATGAAACACATGCCAGATCATGGGTGTGCTGGACTGTGTGTGTGTGTGTGTGTGTAGTGTGCGCAGGTTCCTGGCAGGATGGAGAGGTGGAATAAGAGGGATTGCAGTGTAACCACACCCTATTGTGGAGTACTTTCTTCCTCTCTCATTCTGCTTCTCTGTCTCTGGCAAGGGCATGTGTCCTCTGGCAGTTAAAAATTTTTTTTGTTTTTAATTAAAAAAAAGTTTGGGATACTTAAGTCTTTTCTTTTTTTCTTTCTCTCTCTCTTTCTTTCTTAAAAAGGCTTTTGCTATAGGTTATGTGTGTTTGCCAGAGACAGTGAGAGGAGAAGTGAAAAAAATCACCCCTCACCCCCCAGAGGAGATGGCCATGCTGTAATCCCTTTTCTTCCATTCTCCTTTTGGGATTTTGGGAAAGCACGCACACATGCCCAGTGTGATTTTTTTCAAGCCACTGGGTCCAGGACTCGAACTATGGTGAGCCATGTGAGAGTCTAGCACCTTAACCACTAAGTCACCTGCTGGCCTGTCCACATATATATATATATATATATTTATGCCAAAACTAGAATCAACTTAAATGTCCATGAGCAAGAATGGTTAAATATATTATGGTACCTCATATTAAGCAGATATTAAGAAGGGTACACAGACAACAAGTCAGTGCTGCTCTAGCATGACAGATGCATCCTTAAAACTCAGCGAGCTATGTAAAAACCACACCATACACACGCAGGAGGCTTACTAGAAGACACAGTTAACTCTCAAAAATGTTGTCAGTGACATATAAGATAGATAGAAAGCTAATAAAAGTGATAGTACAGCTTTATACATATTAAATGGTTAGTGAATATATAAATATAATTCTAATGTGTCTTCACTTTGAAAAAAGAGTGACGTTTGCTCTATAGACCACTAGGCTCTGCCTTTCCCACTGGCCAGCCAGCCTGCTACCATCCTTCCTGCTCAAGGAAAAGAACAAAAGAGGAAAAGAGCAGAGAACTGAGGAGAAAAATTAAAGGGGAGGGCATAGTACTTGTTCAGTCAAATTGCAACTATGGGTTATTGTGAGGTGGTGGAAGGAGGATTATCTATTACTGGTCAGAAAGCTGAAACAGTACATATGGCATTGAACCAAACCGAGTGTGGCTCAGTGACCTTATGAGGTGGTGTGTTGTGGTAAGTTTCTCGTGGTCAGACTCATTTCTTTTGGGTGAAATTGCTGAGTTTACCAAGTGTTTCTAGTGAACAAAATCACGCATTAGAATGTGGAATTCATGTTATGCTAGATTTGTTCCCTAATTTGTCAGTCATTTTGGAGCAAATTTGAATTTTAAAGGTCTTTTAAAATTTTTTAATGGAGGTGTAGAATTTCACTCTTTATGTTATGGACATTTTTCACTGTTGGCATGGTAGTTAAGGCACTGGACTCTCACATAGCCAACCATGGTTCAAGTCCTGGACCTGGCGAATTAAAAATCACAAGGGGCCTATGTGCCTGCATGCCCCAAATCCCAGAAGAATGGAAGAGAGAGGATTGCAACATGGCCATCCACCCTGAGGGGTAATTTCTCACTTTCCATCTCATTGTTTTTCTCTGGCAAGTCCATGTGCCCTATGGCAAAAACATTAAAAGAACAAAAAGAACTTACGGATTTACTTTCTTCTTAATGACCTCATGGTATTATATAGTCTAAATTTTTACCTACTCCTTTACTGATAACATTTTTGTTGTCTAGTTTTTGCCTATTACTCATTATACTGTAATATTTAGATTTCTTAGGTAATTTGAATATTTCTTTTAAAACATTCCTAGAAATATAACTGATAGATTCAGAAGATATCTGCAGGGCCAGGAGGTGGCACCACCATTGGCTAAAAACGCTAGATTCCCACATGGCTGATCACAGTTCAAGTCCCAGACCTGGTGGCCTGATTGCTTTTTTGCTTTATCTCTGTCTCTCTCTGATCAAATTAAAAAATAATATAATAAATAAGGGACCAGCAGTTAGCGTAATGGCTATGTCACCAGACTCCCATGTAGTTGACCGCGGTTCGAGTTCTGGACCCGGTGGCTTAAACTCACGCTGAGCGCGTGTACGTGTGTGCCCAAGATCCTGAGAGGAGAAGGGATTGCGTCATGGCATGACCAGACCTTGTGAAGGGTGTTTCTCTCTCTCTCTCTCTCTCTCATATAGCATGCATGTGCCCTATCAAAAAAAAAAAAAAAAAAAAAAACACAAAACAAAAAAAACACCTCAAAAATATATAATAAATAAAATTAAATAAATAATTCTTTTAAAAGAGATATCTGCATTCTTTATCTTAGTAGATGTTTCACAAACTTTGTTCTATCTACTAACAATATAAGAAAGTTCTTTTTTTCTCCAGTATGCTGACAGTGGATATCAAAATGTTGCCAATCTGATAGGTGAAAAAACAGTAACTTTCTATTTTAACTTTCTGTTTTCCAATAAGTAATGAAGTTACATAATATCACAAATATTTATTGGCTATTTTTGTTTCTTCTAAGGAATGTCTATTTGCCCATGTCTATTGAGTTGTCTTTTTCTTTTTCCTTTCAGTTTATAGGAATTCTTTATTCATTAGGAATGCAAACCTTTTTTTTTATTACCTAGGTTGCAAATACTTTCCCTAAATATTTGTTTCTATTAATAAATTTTGTTTATGGAAGACATTTTCTTTTTTGATTTTTATTGTTTTTAATTGCCAGAGGGTACATGTACTTACAAGAAAGAGAAGGAACACTAAAGAGAAACCACCCGCTATGGGGCATGGTCACACACACTGCAGTCCTCCTTCCTCCATCTTTTTCCTATGAGGATCCATGGGGGCCAGGATTCACAGTACAGTTGTCCATGTGGTAATCAGTTAGGCACTGGGCTGGCCTTTAAATGGGAAGATCTCTAATTTCAGTGTTTTGAAGTGTTTTTTTAAAGAATGATTTAACTTTATTTATTTAATTTGACTAGAGTGGGACATAGAAAGAGAGGGAAAGTGAGAGTGAGAAGGCATGCAGCCAGGTCTGGGACTTGAACCACAGTTGGCCATTTGGGAATCCAGCACCCTCAACCACCACGCCATCGGCCCCTCTAATTTTAGTTTTACTGTGATTTTAAATTTCTTGGTGTTGAAACGCTGCCTGTAAATGATCCTCACTTCTTGACTGGAAGGGTCAGACTGGAATGGAGACTCATTTAAAAGGATTGTGATGTTTAGGTGAATGGAAGCTATTTTGGATCTTATGCAAATTATGCTACTTGATAAATTAGAATATTTCACTTAAAAAGGTGCACACGATACAGAATACATTTTTAATTTAATATTTAATATAGAAACACTGAGAACATCTACATAATGGAACTTCCTTTAACTTCCTTGAGTAAATCTAATTTTGCTGCTGGATTATCATCAAAAGCAGTGGGATATGGCACGTAGCACTGCTCTCTCTTTCCTGCTTTCAAAAAAACCTCAGCCGAGTTTGTCCATCAACTCTACCAGGGACTTTTTCATAAACTAGACGTCGTTTTTTGAATTGTGGTAGATGTGAGTACATGACACCTGTTCAAAGGAGAAAAAAGAAGACCACTTTATTGCTTACAGTAGTAAAGTATATCTATTTTTTCTGACTATTCTAGTGGATCCTGTCTTTTCATCATCTAACTACAAAGTGTCCAAATTTCCAAACTGATATAAAATATTAACTACTAAAAGTTCCATTTTTAACATAAATAAACCTGAACTTAATGGCAATGGCACTAGTAGTACAACACTGGAAAATATTGTAACAGCTAGCTCTTCGGGTAGGTTGAGGGAAAGGAATAAAGGCCCGATTTGTAGCATTTGTCAATTTCTGTGATACAAAGACTTTCATCAGGACTGATTTTAAGCTACAAGCTTGGTAGGAACAATGTTTCTCAGTATCAGTCTCCCACAGACAATTCTAAAATACCTAAAAATATTTAAATTGCTTTTTCTATATTTGCCAGGAAGCCTTCTCATTAAATGGCTTTGTCTTTTACATCTACTTCATAATTTTCATTTATTATCTATATTTACATATGGATATCCATATACTGTCACATATATTAGTAGCCATGTGGTATTTGATTGTATAGTACCCACAAATGTCAAGTTAACCAATGCAAAGCATCTCAAGTAGATTCACAGATGAAGAAACTGCTAGCATTTTAGAGAGATGAGCAAAATTCACTCCATCCTTGCCAAGGTAGATAAGAGTCATCATGACTTAAGTAGAAGAATAAATAGTAAGCTAATAACAAGCAATTAAGTTAGAAATCACAAAAGTTTACTAAGATAAACATGGGAGGAGTTGGCAGGTGGCATGGTGGTTAAGGGCTGTGGACTTCCACAGCCCTTCCAAGTCCCAGACCTGGTGGCTTGTTCTGTCTCTCTCAACCCCTCTGGTCATGTTAAAATAAATGAATAAATAAAGTTAAAAAAAATAATTCTTAAAAAAAAAGGTCAACATGAGAAACCTACTTGGCTCAAAGAAGAAAAAATTAATTATGACCTATTAAGAAAATAATTAGAATACCATAATAAAAAATGCTGTTAGAAGCTTATATTAACTCCATTCCACCGTCTTTAATATGCCTTTTTAATTTTTTTGGGTAAAGGGCTTGTGCACTTTCCAGAGAGAAGAGAGAGTGATGGGGACCAGCAGGTGGCATGGTTGTTAAGGTGCTGGACACTCCTACATGGCTGACTGTGGTTCGAGTCCCAGTGCTGGTGGCTTGCTTTCTCTCTCTCTCTTTCTCGCTTTCTCTGTCTCTCTCTGGTCAAATAAAAAAAATATGAATGAATAAATAAAATTAAATAATTCTTTAATGAAAAGAGGGAAAAAGGGAAAGTGAGAAAGCACTCTCCATGGGGAATGATCACATTGCAATCCCTTCTCCTCCATTTCTCCTTCCTTTTAAGATCTTGGACATGCGCACACACATGCCCATCATGTCTCTAAAGCCACCAGGTCTGAAACTCTTCTTTTTTTTTTTTTCCTTTTTTAAAATTTTATTTATTATCATTTTTATTACATTTAATCACAGGTATCTTCACAGTGTATTACATTTCTTTTTCTAGTGTGATTATGATGCATGTCAGTCAAGACAAAGACATTACTATCCACATCATCATCAAATAGCTTTTCATAATTTTTCCAGATTATTATTATTAATTCTCAATATTTTTAAAACATTTTAAAAACATTATTTTTTAAACATTCAATCACTATATATCATTTGGTTTGTAAAGAGAATTTACCCAACATGAAATACTTCTTAGACCAGTCCACTTGAGAATACTATACATGTCATCATCAACAGGTAATAAACCATTTCTGTGTCCCACTAATGTCACAACTCTCTCTCTGTTCTCTTGCTATCCTTATCTATACTCTTCTTCCCTGTTTCATACTGTCTTCATCATTTCTAACTATTTTCACTGCTTTTATGTCCTCCAATATTTCAATCTCTACCATAAAGTATGGATAGTTGGTACCCATTTCTTTTCATGAGAGGACAGAAAATTTAGAAAGAGATAAATTTATGTCAAAGTAATCATTTTAGCTAAATTGTTTCACTTAGGAAGAATTGAGTACTTGGAAAGATGTTCTAAAACCAGAGAGGTCTGAGACTCTTAACCACAGTCAGTCATGTGGGCTACAGCTGCCTTAACCATCATGCCACTGGCTGGCCCTATGCCATCCTTCAAATTCTTGCCTTTATGTTTTCCCTCATTAAGTCTATTTCTTAAACCATACCTATAATGTGGAATTTATCCTAAGCTGTGATGTATGAGAGGTAATAATTGTGCAGTGACTTACTTTATATGACCTTAGTTTGTATGACACATTAACCTGAAATATCCTAGATTGGGATACTTAGGTTGATTTTTTTTTTTTTTTTAAAGAGAGATTTCTGCTATAGGGCATGTGTGCTCGCCAGAGAGACAGAAAGTGAGAAATCATCTCACAGGGAGGGTGGCCATGCTGCAATCTCTTCTCCTCCATTCTTTTGGGATTTGGGCACACAAGCATGTGCACCCGGAGTGAGTGAGAAAGTGAGAAAGCAAACTGCCAGATCTGGGACTCAAACCATGGTGGACCATGTGGAAGTTCAGCACTTGAACCACCATGACATTTGCCAGCCCTCGGAAGCTCTTTTTTTTTTTTTTTTTTTTTGAGAGGTTTTCGCTATAGGGCACATGCGCTCGCCAGACAGACAGAGAGAGACAGAGAGACAGAAAGTGAGAAATCACCCCCCCAGGGGGAGTGGCCACGCCACAATCCCTTCTCCTCCATTCTCTTCTCAGGATCTTGGGTACGCACGCACACGCGCCTGGCGTGAGTTTTAAGCCACCGGGTCCGGGACGCGAACCACAGTCGAGTACATGGGAGTCCAGTGACATAGCCATTACGCTAACTGCTGGTCCCTCGGAACCTCTTTTAATAAAATAAAAAATACAAGACTTTCTGGGCCTCCCTCAGACCTCACAAAAGGGTCTATGTAAAAAAGAAGCGTTGAAGCTTGTTTATCCCCCTCCCTAAGCCTGTTGCATTTTCTTCCATCATGGTTAAAACTGACATTGTATAGTCATTAGAACTTACTATTTCATTCTAGAAGCTTAGACCAGTCCAATAAGAAATGACAGAAAGAAGTGACATAAGAGGAAATTATTAATAGAATTGTTGTAACTAAAGAGTCTACATAATGGTGCCTGACACATAGTTAGCTCTTAATGAATGTTAGTCAATAAAGTAAACCAGCCCCACAGAGGCCAATTTTCTTTTCTTTCTTTTTTTTTTAATGTTTATTTACTTATTTATCTATCCGTTTGTTATCATTTTTAAGTCACCAGGTTCAGGACTTGAACCACAGTTGGCCATGTGGGAATCTAGCACTTTAACCACCATACCACCTGCTGGCCCCAGAGGCCAATTTTCAAACTCACTAATTCCTCTGTTTAATCTTCGTTGATCTTAGTCTTCTGCTTTAGACTTTGTTCTGATTTTATTTTTAAACTTCTTAAACTATTCCAAGCTATAAGAATTTACATAATTTCATTGAGTGTATTTTTATAGAAGTCTATAGTTAGAGTTAAAATTTTTCTCTTTAATCCAGAAAATACTGGAAAAAGATAAAATGTAGTAGTTAACATACACACTTTTCTTTTTAATTTGAAAATTTTTTCCCCTCCATTTTGCTAGAGGCTTTGTGCAAGAAAATAATCCCCATAAGGGATATTCACACCACAATCCCTTCTCCTCTATTTTTCCTTTGTTTTGGGATTTGGGGTATACATGCACACATGCCCAGCATGTTTTTTATTCTCTGGGTCTGGAACTTAAATCGCATAGTAGGCCATGTGAGATCCAGCTACCTTAACCATTATGCCACCAGGTGGCCCAGTTCTATCATTTTAAAGTTGAGAGCAGGGATCAGCAGGTGGCATAATGGTTACATTGCTGGACTCTCATGTAATTGAGTGTGGTTCAAGTCCCAGACCTGATGGCTCAAAACTCAAGCCGGGCACATGTGTGTGTGTGTGTCCCCAAGATCCCAAGAAGAAAATGGAGAAGGAATTGTGGCTTGGCCATCTGCCCTTGGGGGTTGAATTTCACTTTCTGTCTCTCAGTCTCTCAGGCAAGCCTATGTGCCCTATAACAAGTCTCTCATAAATAAATAAATAATAAAGTTGAGAGTCGTTTTATCCCCCGTTGGACAGTGTTACCTGTTAATGATTCCTTGTCTTCTGTGTTAGATGTAGTTTCAGGGTACCTTTTCTGCCCTAAACATTTTCCAGCTCTTTGGTAGGAATAAAGGCTGTTGAATTCTTTTTGATTTACATTAGAATCAGAAGCACAAAATAAATCCAAACTAGGACCAGATGATAATTCCCTCCAGGAAGTTTTCTGAATCCCGGCATTTGAATATTCACCTATAAAGCCTTCTACTTCATCCGATAGACGTTTTCTCTGATTACTGAATAAGTTATCCTTCTGAGAATGCCATTTGTCATGTGTAGTTTTCTCTGTGCCATATTGTAGGTTGAATGAGTGATTGTGTTGCTCCCGTACATCTTCCTTAAAGTTCCAGTGAAGAGGAGATCGAGGGCCCTCTAATGTAAAGACCGGGGCAGATACTTCTTTGCTTATGGATTGTTTTGTTTTATGTGCTCCTTTTTTCTGATAATTAGTACAACTGGAGACAACTCTCTTCTGAGTGTCAGTTGGTGCCTGTATGGTTTCACAGTTCATTTGTGTTAGACCCAAAGAAAAGACATCTGACTCTGAATCATTCCAGTTTAGAAAAGAGTTGGAAGCTACTTTTGATTCCATATTGATTAGAAAAGGATTTTCCTGTACTATGTTAGGGTTACAACTGGAGTCTTCCCAGTAGCTGGTCTGACCGTAAGAAGTCACGGATGGTAAAATGCATGGCATTTCTCGTAGGTCCATTAGGAAAGAGTTATAATTTAAAGTGGTGCTTGTGTCTTCCTGCACTGCCTCTCCTAAGTCTAAATACTGGTCATGGTCATTATGTTCTTGACTAGAGTCTGGAGAGCCAGAAGCTGAACTCTGAGAAGTAAAGCTACTGGTCTGAGCCCTGTTTTCCTGAGGCGATGAAATTCGAGGTGAGTTTGTTATGGAAGAAGAACTAATCGTGAATAAGGATGTGATGCTACAAAAATGCTAAAAACGTTAAAAAAGAAAATTAATACAATACAAATACCAATTTAGTAAATATTAAAAAAATGATGCTACTCTATGTGAAAAGAAGGTAAAATATAGATAAGTAGTCTATTCATAGATATTACATTGATCCAACAGAGTAAGAATAAAACTAGGCTCCCTTTAAAAAAACTTTTTATAGTTCACATCTATTTTCTAGTCACTTAAAATAGAATTTAAGAATAGACTATTCTTTAGAGAAAATGTACGGAAGCTCCCTTCTATTTCTTTTAATTTTTTTTGGTTTAGTTTCACAGCAAATGTAATTGAATTTTTTAGTTATGCAAGTAACACATATATACTGTTTCATGGATGAAAATTTAAATATTATCAATAAGTCTCAAGTTGTGTTTATTGCCATAATGAAGTATGTTAGGACTATCTCAAAAAAAAAAAAAAAGAGAAAAGAAAGAAGTAAGTAAATATAAGTGAATAAGGTACATAATGGAATTATTTGTGGATACAATAATATATTAAAATTATTTAAAGTGTGATAAACTGTACTGAGTTTTCTAAAATAACTTAAAATATTAATGTAATTGATAACTAATACATATGCTATATAAAATTTAGTTCAGGTAAATTATTTCTTTGCTATATGAATTGTGTAATTGTCTAAAACAATTAAACTTGGATAACTTAATTTCAAAACCCTAGAGTAAAAATAAAAACTCAAATGTAAGGGGAAAAAACTCATATAGCTAACCTTTAACACTTTTTCTGGAACTTCAGGTAGAAGTTCCTGAAGTTGACTCAAGGTTGCTAATAATATCCAGTGCAGTGAAGGTCCTCTATTTAACATGAGCTGGGCCACCAATGGGTTAATACATGGAAAATCAAGTAAGTACATTTCTTCCTAGAAAAGAGTTTTTTTAAAAATCAGTTAGACTGTATTCATGCTGGGAAAAACCATGTTGTACATTGTAAAGATATACAGTAATTAAATATAAATTAATAATAAATTAGTTAGTGGTCTTTTGAAAGTGACCCATTTTATTCTACTTCCACAGATGAAAATTTTTGTCATTGTACCTACCACTCAATTTGGAGCACTAGGAAATAAACTGCTACCAGGAAGGAAATTCAATCTTATGTATTTATATTTGCTTTTCGAATATCTAACTTATATATATAGAAAATAGACCTTTGATGGTGAAACTTCAAGCCAGGATTTATCCAACCATTCATGAGGATTTCTCTTCGAGGTCATTAAATTGTGGTCAGCAACTTGTCGAATTATCAGTGCAGTCTCCTCTACTCCTGGGACAATTATAAGCTAAAAAATATATTTTAATATGTTAGATTTAGGGGCCA
This sequence comes from Tupaia belangeri chinensis, assembly GCF_000334495.1. Taxonomy (NCBI): domain Eukaryota; kingdom Metazoa; phylum Chordata; class Mammalia; order Scandentia; family Tupaiidae; genus Tupaia; species Tupaia belangeri. The sequence continues at coordinate 2,810,914 of NW_006159542.1, forward strand.
GCGGTTGGCATAATGGTTATGTCACTGGACTCCCACTTAATCTACTGCAGTTCGAGTCCTGGACCCAGTGGCTTCAAACTCACACTGGGCATGTGTGCATGCATGCCAGAGATCTCGAGAGGAAAAGGAGGAGAAGGGATTGTGGAATGGCCATCCCCCTGGGGGGGGGTGACTTTTCATTTTCTGTCTCTGTGGCGAATATATGTACCCTACAGCAAAATCTCTCATAAAATAAATTTATATTTAGGAAATATTAAGAAGCATGATGTAGCATTCAAACATAGTTTGTCATTTCTCAAAAGGAGACATATAAATGGTCAAAATACATGAAAAAAATACTCAACTTCACTATTATTAGGGAAATGCATATAGAAAATACAGTAAGATCTATCATCTCACTCAAGTTAGAATGGCTATTATCAAAAGACTAAAAATATCACATGCTGATAAGGATGCTGAGAAAAGGTAACTCTTTTATATTGTTGATGGGAATGTAAATTAGTACAGCCATTATGAAAAACATTTTAGAAGTTTCTTAAAAAACTAAAAATAGAACTACTGTATGATCTAAGAATTTCACTATTGGGTGTATATCCAAAGGAAAGGAAGTCCCTATGTTATAGATATCTACACCCAATGTTTATTGCAGGACTATTCACTAGCCAAAACTTGTTACCAACCTACGTATCCATCAATAGATTAAAGGATAAAGAAAGTGTGATAGACACACACATGCACACACACATGAATACCATGCAGTCATTAAAAGGGATAAAATTCTGTCATTTGAGGTTAAATGGGCAAAGAGGACATTATGTTAAGTAAAATAAGCTAGGCACAGAAGAGAAATAGCAAATGTTTTCCTTCATATGTAGAAATTGAAAGTCCTCATGGAAGTAGAGAGATGGGGGCGAGCAGGTGATGTGGAGATTGAGACGCTGAATCCCACATAGACATCTGTGTGATTCGAGTCCCAGACCTGGCAGCTTGAAAGTCATGCCAGGTATGTGTGCATGCATGCCCAAAATCCCAAAAGGAGACTAGAGGAGAAAGGACTGCAGCATGGCCATCCCCTCTGGGTTGTTTTCTCACTTTCTCTCTCTCTGGTGAGTTGTATGTGCCCTATAGCAAAACCAAAACAAACAAAAAAGTAGAGAGATGAAGAATGGCTACTAGAGGCTAGGAAGGACTAGGGGTAGAGGACAGGTAGAGGGATGTTGGTTAATGAAAACAAAATTACAGATAGATAAGAGGAGCAATGTCTAGAGTTGTAAAATACAATGAGGTGAATATAGTTAAAAGCAACTTACTGCATATCCTAGAGTACCTAAAAAAGGAAGATTTTTAATTTCCCAACACAAAGTAATGACAAACGGTAGAGACGATGGGTATACTAATTATCCTGATTTAATTATTACACATGTAGTCACATAGTGAAGAATCACATTATACTTCTGCAAATATGTACAGTTATTACATGTTAATGTTAATAAGAAATAGTTTATTAGAAATTTTTTTTTACTTTTTTTTTTTTTTGGCCAGGGGGGGTGTGTGTTTTTAAGAGACAGAGAGAAGAAGAGGGAGAGGGAGTAAACATCCCTCCATTGGGTATGGTCACGTTGCAACCCCTTTTCTTCCATTTCTCCATCCTTTTGGAATTTGGGGCACACACACAGTAGTCTGACTTCATAACATAAACATGTTCCCTTCCCTGCAAGAGCTTATAATCTAGGAGTCAACTATTTACAGCTGGGTTTCAGAAAAGTAATTGGTATCTGTATGTGACAAATTGGAGTGGTAAAAGAGTAGACAGAAGAAGATTACTTAGGAAGCTACATTAAAAATCCAAGTGAGGATCTGACAGTAACACAGTGATAAGTCAATACTCTGAGATACTGGACCCACTTGGGAAGGTCCTGGGTTCATGTCCTGAGGCCTCCCTGAACATGCCAGAGACATGCACATGCCATGATCCAGGCCGTTGAGACTAGGGTGCTTGCAACGTAGAATCTCTTTCTCTTTCTTAGAAGAAATAAATAAATTAATTTTTAAAAATCCTCCTGAGAGGTGATGAGGGCTTAAATTTAGGGAAATAGAGAGATTCTAGAGATACTGCAAAATTTAAAAAAAGATTTAGCTACTAAATTGATTAGAACATTGATGCCATAATCTAAGCTTGGATAAGGGTGAGAAGTTGTGTTTTTGACATGTATAGTTTGAGGTACTTGTGGGATATTCACATGGAGATTTCTAGTAGACTGCAAGAATTTAGGTGCAGACCTTAAGAAGTGCCAGAATTTTTTTTTCCCCAATGGGGCTGTGTGTGCTTGCTGGAGAGAGACAGAGAGAAACAGAGAGAGGGAAAGTGAGAATTCACTTCTCAGGGTAGATGGCCACACCACAATCCTTTCTCCTCCATTCTCCTCTTGGAATTTTAGGTATGAATACACACACATACACACACACACGCCTGGCGTGATTTTCAAGCCATCAGCTCTAGGACTCAGCCATGTGGGAATCCAGCACCTTAACAACCATGCCACCTTCTGGCCCCAGTGCCAAGAAAATTTTAATAACTATATTCAGAACTGAAAGCTAAATTGTGGGAATGTCTGAGTTAATAAAGAAAAAAATATAATAAAGTAAGAACGGAAGAGTACTAAACCCTGAACTCAGACAAATTTCAGAGCAGAACATCAAAAAAAAAAAAAAAAGGGACAAGGTCAGAGACTGGTTAGAAATCACTAATATATTACCCTACTCATGTCATAAGATTTCTATTTTACAGCAGATAAAAACCTGAGTTTATTTTGGATCAGCTGATGGCATGCTGGTTAAGGCAGTTATATCCTACATGGTTAGCAGTTAGTTATATCCTAACTACGCTAGCCCTGGACTTGGAGACTTGAAAAACACACCACAGGGTACAAATGCCTGCGTGTCCAAAAATCTTGAAAGGAAGGAGAAATGGAGGAAGAGGTATTATGGCGTGCCCATCCCCCACAGGGGGGGGCTTCTTTCTTACTTTCTCTTTCTCTCTGTCTCTCCAGGGAGCACACACAATCTATGGCAAAGTATAAACAAAAAAAACTTAGTACATCTTTAATAAGGAACATCTTTGATCAAGGTATGTTTTTAAAAATCTTGGTATGTTTTTAAAAATCTAAGTAGTAATTAAAAGATGAAATATGATTTAAAATCCTTAAAACAATTCATTAAACTAATCAGAATAGGAGTTTAAATGGTAAGAATATTTATATTTGAAACTGTTCTTTATATATAGATTTTAAGTAGTTTTTAATTTACCCATTTAATTTTTTTTTCTCCCTGAGCATTTGAGTTTAATTCTGGTTTATGAAAAATAAAGAATACCTTTACATCCAGTTCTTCTGACTTTAGCCCAGATGAAACCAAAGCTGCATAAATCAGTGCGAGGTGGTGAAGTGTCTTTTCAGTAAGGTGGTACCTAAAAAGAGCTACGTTACTATATTTCTGTTCATTTAACATCTGATTATATTTATGAAAAATTCACATTCTTTTCCACATTTCATAATGTTACTAGAATAACTTGACTAAGATAATACTAGTGAATCAAACTCATGTTTTTTTGGTCCACCTTGTACTCTTTTTTTTTGAGAGATTTTCACCGTAGGGCGCATGCGCTCGCCAGACAGACAGAGAGAGACATAGAGACAGAAAGCGAGAAATCACCCCCCAGGGGGGATGGTCACGCCGCAATCCCTTCTCCTCCATTCTCCTCTCGGGATCTTGGGCACGAACGCACACGCGCCCGGCGTGAGTTTTAAGCCACCGGGTCCGGGACACGAACCGTGGTCGACTACGTGGGAGTCCAACAACATAGCCATTACGCTAACTGCTGGTTCCCCACCTTGTACTCTTTTGAAAAATGATTCCACCTTCATTCTTTAACAGTACTATTAAATCTAGGAGATGTGAGGGTGTGTGTGTGTGTGTGTGTGTGTGTGAAAGCGTGAGATGTTAGGAGAAGTTTAAACAATCCCCAACTGGTTATATGACCAAAGCCTACCCTCCTCCTCTGGTTGAAATAACAGGTTCAGATAGGAACTCATAACTGGAGCCAGGATAAATAGAATCCTCCGTGGGTCTTTTTCCTTAACTGCTAGAAAAAGCACTTTTCCCCTTCTATGATTATTAAGCAGGTCAGATATAAATATTAATAATAGTAATAATATTACTAACTTTACCTATTTTATATACCCTAAGGAATAAAAAGGAACTGACTGACTCATATTTCTGAGAAGTTCAGGGAAAGGCATTGTTGGATTCAGGGACTCAAACAGTACTGTCAAGACAACAGCTAGGCTTCTTTCCTGCATGTTGGCTTCTTTCTCAGGCCAGCTCTTTCCATCAGAGAGGCTGGCAGAGTGCCTTACAGCGCCTCAACTGCTTGTACAATGGTGGTCTGTTTGAAAACCTGTTTTCTGTTTTAGTGTCTAGAACTTTGGTATGTGCTAGACAGAGGGGGCTTAAGTGACTACCCTTTGGTGAAAACTCTAGGCACTGTGGCTCTAAGAGTGCCTAGAGGCACAATTTTACCAGTGCTGTCACAACTCGTTGCTGAGGAAAGTTAAGTACATCCTGTGTGACTCTACTAGTATAGGACACCTGGAAGCTTCCTTTTGGTTTCCTCTGGACTTTGCCCCATGAGATTTCTCCCATTGCTGATTTTGCAGTATAGAAGTGTTCAGACTTGGGACTAGCAGTTGGAGTAATGGCTATGTCGCTGGATTCCCATGCAGTCGACTGCGGTTTGTGTCCTGGATCTAGTGGCTTTAACTCACACTGGGCGCATATGCGTGTGTGCCCAAGACCCCAAGAGGAAACGGAGAAGGGACTGTGGCGTGGCCATCCACCCTGGGGGGCGATTTCTCGCTTTCTGTCTCTCTCTGTCTTTCTGGCAAGCGCACACACCCTATAGCAAAAACTTCTCCAAGAAAATAAAAAGGAAGTGTGTAATCTTGTACTGTAATCCATACTAGCCATGGATATGACCATATGATGAGTTCTGTGAGTCCCCCTAGGAAATAATCAAACCTGGGGGTGGTCGCAAAGACCTCCGACATTTTTCCTCAAGCTGGATCTCTAATAACATGAACTACTAAGGTGATTCAGACTTTTTCTTTTAGTCTTTAGTTTTTCTGATTTGGTCAGTTGATTAAAACACTTCAAAAATGTTCCAATCATCTACTGGGTCCTCAGAAAAGTCATGACATGATTTTCTGTTTTCCTATGCAAAAACCTGTCATGATTTTTCTGATGACCCAATAAAAATATAGAATTGAGATACCTCGAAGTTGAAAATAATTATAGTTTATAATGACATATTATGAATAAATAATAACTCAACATCTTGAATATAAAAATATGTCAAAAGTATTACAGAATTTATTTTTTAATTAAAATCTGGGTATAAATAAGTTTGAATCTCCTCTTACTCTCCCCTGTACTTCAGTTGCACTACTAGAACTAAAGGTAGAAAGAAATCAAAAACAACTTATAAAAATTTCCAGATCAATTACTTATCCAAAACATTTCCAAGTTCTGGATAAAGATAAAAATACCCTACAAGCAAGTTCCAAGCTTAAAGTGCCTTACAGTCTTTATTAATCTTCAGAATGAAGGTTTTAGACCTGAATTATTATTTTAGTTTTTTTTATTTTTGGTAGAAAGGAAAAACTAGGTTAAATGATTTGCTAGAGGTTATTTGTTAATAGAAGAAGGAATAAGAACCAAAGTGTTTATACTCTTGCATTCCAATTTATTTCCACATGATAATAATTGTATACAAAGAGTCTGGTTCAGTGGCTAAACAAAGAGAGAGTCACGGGGCTGGCAGGTGGCGTGGTGGTTAAGGATGCTGGACTCCCACATAGCCGACCACGGTTCAAGTCCTGGACCTGGTGCCTAGCTTTCTCACTGTCTCTCTCGCTTGCTCACTCTGTCCCTTTCTGGTCAAATTCAAATAAATACATAATTAGTTTAAAAAAAAGAGAGAGAATCAAACCAGAGAGTCAACAAGGAAAGAAAAATCACACAGGTAACATAAAAAAAAATCTGTATCTTCTCTAACAACTAAATTAAAGGATTTACTTTTTTAGAATTTTTTTGCTATAGGGTGCATGTGCTCGCTGGAGACAGAGACAGAGAGAAAGCAAGAAATCACCCCACCCCCCGGGAAATGGCCATGCCACAATCCTTCTCCATTCTCCTCTCGTGATCTTGGACATGCACACACATGTGCCCGACATGAGTTTCAAGCCGCCAGGTCCAGGACTCAACTGCGGGCAGCCATGTGGGAGTCTAATGAAGTAACCATTACACCATCTGCTGGTTCCCTCCTTCACCCGTTTTTTTCAGTAGGGCATGTGTGCTCACCAGAGAGAGACAGAAAGAGAGAGAGGGAAAGTGAGAAATCACCCCCTAGGGGAAATGGTCAACTGTAATCCCTTCTACTCCTCTCTTCTCTTGGGATTTTAGGAGGTGGTTTATTATATATATATATATATAAAAATATATATATATGTATATATATATTTTTATATATATATATATATTTTTTTTTTTTTTTTGGAGAGGTTTTTGCTATAGGGCATGTGTGCTCACCAGAGAGATCAAGAGACAGAAAGCGAGAAATAATCACTCCCCCCTGGGGTGGGGGGGATGGCCATGCTGCCTGCAATCCCTTCTCTTCCATTCTCCTCTCGGGATCTTGGGGACACATGCACATGTGCCCGACGTGAGTTTAAGTCACTGGGTCTGGGAGTTGAACCATGGTTGACTACATGGGAGTCCAGTGACACAGCCATTGCGCCAACTGCTGGTCCCCTAAGAGAGAGTGTTGCTATAGGGTGCATCCACTCACCAGAGAGATACAGACAGACAGAAAGCAAGAAATCACCCCCCCAGGAGGAAGAACATGCCACAGTCCCTTCTCCATTTTCCTCCTGGGGTTTTGGGCACGCACATATGTACCAGGCATGAGGTTTAAGCCACTGGTTCCAGGGCTTGAACCTCAGTCAACTCTGTGGGAGTCTAGTAACATAACATTACACTATCTGCTGGTCCCAAGCCCTGAATATTTTCAAAACTTTTAACAAGGGGCCAACTGGTGGTATGGTGGTTAAGGCAACTGGATCCCACTTGGCCAACTGCATGGTTTGAGTTCTAAACCCAGAAACTTGAAAAAAACGCTGGCACGTGTATGTGCATGCCCAGAATCGAGTGAAGAATAGAGAAGAAGGGACGTGCATGGCTATTCCCCTCTGGGAGTGACTTCTCACTTTCTCTCTCTCTTAAGCACCCCATAGCAGAAATTAAAAAAAAATACAAATTGGGATTATAGTCTGAAGACCTTGAATATTAGAGTAGTTTATACGTATTCAGTAGGTAATGAGGAGGTCAGTAAAGGCTTCTTACCAGAGTAAAATAATCAGAACCTAGTTTTTAGGAATATCAATTGAGTATATGACAGATTGTGGAGAAAAACACTGACAGGCATCTGGAGATGGGGAAAAAGCCAGGAAAACTTCCACATAAAATAAAGAGAATCTCTATTAAGTCATTGGTAATATAAATGGAAGGAAAGAAAATAAGACAAAGTCCAATACTTGATTCTATAGGGATTTGCTTTCCACTCTTAGTGACTAAAAGAAAGGCAATGCCTAAGTAGCTAAAGAGCAGATAAGAGGGAACCAGCAGTTAGCGTAATGGCTATGTCACTGGATTCCCACGTAGTCGACCGCGGTTCGCGTCCCAGACCCGGTGGCTTAAAACTCACACCAGGTGCGTGTGCATGCATGCCCAAGATCCCGAGAGGAGAAGGGAGGAGAAGGGATTGCGGCGTGACCGTCCCCCCTGGGGGGTGATTTCTCACTTTCTGTCTCTAATGTCTCTCTCTGCCTGTCTGGCGAGCGCATGCGCCCTATAGCGAAAACCTCTCAAAAAAAAAAAAAAAGCAGATAAGAGAAGATAAAGGTATGGAAGGGAGAGAGGATATAGTGAACTCATATTTGAACATGTTAAATTTTAGAGGCTGTGGAATATCTGGAGAGAATATTTAGTATAAAATTAGATATGCAGAAATTCCAAAGAGAGACTGCATTTGCAGAAATAAGTATGTGTGGAGGGATGATGACTGAGGCATGAGAATAGATAAAATTTCTGATGGATAAAATAAAAGAAATAACTGATAACAAATATATTTGTAGACAGAGAAGGAATAGAGAGGTAGGAGCTCAACATGGGGGCCGGCAGGTAGCATGGTGGTTAAGGCACTGGACACCCACATGGTCGACCATGGCTTTCGTCCTGGACTTGGTGGCTTGCTTTTTCACTTTCCTTTTTTCTCTCCCTCCCTGTGTCTCTCTCTAGTCAAATCAAAATAAATAAATTAATCAAAATTAGATAAATTCTCTTTAAAAAATAGAACATTGACAAGTCATGGGACTTAAGGGGAAAAAAGACATAATAATGACAAGCTAGTATCTTGGCATGGATTTTTTATGTTTCAGTTAAGCACATTCATGAAAGAAAGTATATTAGTTGGTATATTTAGTAAGATTTTAGAGAGATGATTTAAGAATGACTTATCTTTTTAACAGAATTATGAAATAGATTATAAAACACTTAAAGCGGCCGTTTGTATTGAGATGTGAGTAGGGGAGGTTGGTTTGCACAGAGTGCCCTGGGAACATGTATCCTCTCCAAAATTCCAATCTTTTTATGATTATACCTCTATCTTGAGAATCCCTGACTTAAAGCAAAGTAGAGGAGCAGGTGGAAAATTTGCATAGCTATTTCTATTCAAACATATCAGGGCGATCCAGCCAAGAATTTATACTTCTTAAATTCCAAACTACATGAATTTTTAAAGAGAATTTGAAGAGGACTGAATAACTTAAGAAATGTGAACATGACTTTAGATGAAGAAATGTTTACCTACTCTGAATTTAATGTTACTTTGGTATATAAAATTATCCAACAATAGCTGTACTGGAATGATAATGCCATCAGTCTCATAATGATATTGTCTGGTGCCTTCTCCCAGTTTAGTTCTTCTAGGTCCTATAAAAAATAACAAAATTAAAAATCATTAAGTACAACAATTATAGTAAAATTATTGCTATCATACTTCAAGAATCCACGATACAGAAATGCAACTTGAGAAGAAGCATGGTATGGGCTCCCAATCCATGGAAAAATTAAAACCGCACTAGAAGTAGTAGGAAAAAAGTTATAGTAAGTATAAAACAACTAATGATAGCTTCAAGAAGGAAAGCTCATGAATATCCCAA
>NW_006159542.1:2820279-2862376 GCF_000334495.1 Tupaia belangeri chinensis
CTGCTGAATAGATATGCATGGAGCAGATATTCCCCCTATTTTGACAATATCCTTTAAAGACAATAGAAGAGAAGATGTATTTAAAAACCCACTAGATAAGCTGCACTGCATGATTATTAAACAGAGCTGAGAAAGCAACAGTGAGTGGGCTTTCTAGGAATCTCTACCTAATGGTCTGAACTAGTCTTTTCATTTTTAAAAGTTGTTTAAAAACTTATTTATTTATTTATTTATTTTTGCCATAAAGCATAAGTGCTTGCTGGAAAGAAACAGAGAGAGGCAGAGAAAGGGAAGGTGTGAAATCACCCCCTATGGGGGATGGCCATGCCACAGTCCCTTCTCCATTGTCCTCCTGGGATTTGGGGCACACATACACGCATGCACCTGGAGTGATTTCAAGCTGCTGGGTCAGGGGCTTGAACTGTTGTCTGCCATGTGAGAGTCCTGCACTTTAACCACCATGCCACTTGCTAGTCCCCTTGAAAGTTACTTTTGACAGAATGAATAATTCAGAAATGTCTTTTCCAAATGAATGAAGTTTTTCCAAATGAAAAAAATAATTGAGAACTTTTTAAAATAATTATTTATTTAATTTTATTTATTCATTCATTTATTTTAATTTGACCAGAGAGAGATACACACACACACACAGAGAGAAAGTGAGAAAGCAAGCCACCAGGTCTGGTACTCGAACCGCGGTCGGCCATGTGGGAGTGTCCAGCATCTTAACCATCACGCCATCTGCTGGTCCCGAGACCTTTTTATAAAAAAAAAATAATAATAAAGCAAACCTATTCTTCTTAAAAAAAAAAAAAAAAAAGGGGAGGGACCAGTAGTTAGTGTAATGGCTTTGCTGCTGAACTCCCATGTAGTTGACCGTGGTTCAAGTCCTGGACCCAGTGCCAAAAAAAAAAAAAAAAAAAGAACTTTTAATATATATGTGAGATACAATATCTCTTTTTTTTTGGAGAGGTTTTTGCTATAGGGCATGTGCGCTCACCAGAGACAAGAGAGACAGAAAACGAGAAATCTCCCCCAGGGATTATGGCCATGCCGCAATCTTTTCTCCATTCTTCTCTCAGGATCTTGGGCATGCACACACATGCACCCAGCATGAGTTTAAGCCACTGGGTCTAGGACTCGAACCATGGTCGACTACATGGGAGTCCAGCAACATAGCCATTACACCAACTACTGGTCCCAAGATACAATATCTCTTAAAAACCTCTCTCCCACATGGCCAACTGCGGTTCAAATCCCAGACCTTGCAGCTTGCTTTCTGGCTTTCCCTTTCTCTCTCTTCTGCCCTCTGGGCAAATTAAAAAAAAAAAAAAGTAAATAAAATTAAATAATTATTTTTTTACAAAAAGGCAAAAACTCTAATAGATCTGTGATTTTCCTGTCATTTAACTTTTATATTGTAACATTTGCTCATTAGAAATCAGACTTGTACCTTAATATTTATCATTAATTTATATTCTGTACCATCAAATTTGTTCCTGATCTCTAGTCACACCCTCTTAAATTAATTTCTTTGTAATTGGTATTCCAATCAAGCAAACATATAGGTGAGCTTCATCCAAGAATTTATACATCTTAAATTCTAAACTATCTGGATTTTTTTTTTTTGGAGAGATTTTCACTGCAGGGCGCGTGCGCTTGCCAGACAGACAGAGAGAGACATAGAGACAGAAAGCGAGAAATCACCCCCCAGAGGGGATGGTCACGCCACAATCCCTTCTCCTCCATTCTCCTCTCGGGATCTTGGGCACGCACACACACGCGTCTGGCGTGAGTTTTAAGCCACCGGGTCCGGGACACGAACCGCGGTCGACTACGTGGGAGTCCAGCGACATAGCCATTACGCTAACTGCTGGTTCCCTAAACTATCTGGATTTTTTTAAGAGAATTTCTCTCTCTTTATAAACTAACTTACTAGTTTACTAGATGCAGTTTCTACTTATTTTATAGAAAATTCCTCATTACCAATCATCAATTATTATACTACCTCCTTGTAAGAAGCACAGTGGCTGAAATTTGACTTCTAATGTTTTCAACACTGTATTATTTTACGAATGTATTTAGAATAGGCCAATATGCAGAATTAAAGATTCTATATTTGCTTTGTCATCTTAAGGTATGTTAAAAATTACAAGGCATTAAAAAAGTGTGGTAAGGGACCAGCAGTTAGCAATAATGGCTATGTTGCTGGACTCCTACATAGTCAACCGTGGTTCGAATCCTGGACCCGGTGGCTTAAACTCACGCCGGGCTCGTGTGCATGTGTGCCCAAGATCCAGAGAGTGAGAAAGGAGGAGAAGGGGTTGAGGTGTGGCCATCCCCCCTGGGGGGTGATTTCTCGCTTCCTGTCTCTGTCTTTCGGGCGAGGCGCGTGCCTTATTTATAGCAAAAAAAAAAAAACAAAACAACAACAACAAAAAAACAAAACAAACAAACAAACAAACAAACAAAAAACACCTCTCCAAAAAAAGAAAAAAAGAAGTGTGATAATAGTCATTTTCCACAGAGATGATTTTAGCACTTATGGGCCACATGCAAAATTTAGAATTCACTAGGAGATGATAATTAAGTTCCTATAGAAAAGCTAATAATAGGGACCAGATGGTGGTGCAGCAGTAAAGCCCAACTCTATCAGACTGACCCACTTGGGGAAGTTCCAGGAGTACTCACTGAGTACTCCAGGCACACTGGGTGCCCATGATCATGGATGGCTGAGGTAGGGTGTATCACTGTGCTGGGATCCTTTTGGGGGGTGCTATCTCTTTCTCTATCTCTCACTCATGGTATAAATCCGCCCCCCCCACACACACACACAAAGTGTGCATACACTCACCAGAAAAAGAAAGAGAGGAAGAGGAAAAAAGCCCCCATAAATAGGGTATGGTCACCCACAATCCCTTCTCCATTTCTTCATCCTGTCAGTATTTGGGGCATGCACACAAACATGCCCAATGTGTTTTTCAAGTTGCTGGGGCCAGAATCTAAACTACATGGTCAGCCATGTGGTAACAGACTCCCTTAATTATTCTACAGGGCCAACCCATAAATCATTTTTATTTATATATTTATTTTTACATTTCAATTTAAAAATTTTTTGAGAGATTTTTGCCATAGGACATGTGTGCTCACCAGAGAGACAGAGACAAAGAGATAGAAAGTGAGAAATCACCCCACAGGAGAGGATGGCCACGCCTCCAGCCCTTCTCCATTCTCCTCTCAGGATTTTGGGCATGCACACACGCACCTGGCAGGAGTTTTAAGCTGCCAGGTCCAGTTCCCAGACAGCAGTTGACTACGTGGGAGTCCAGCAATGTAACCATTATACCATCTGTTGGTCCCAATAATTTTTTTTTTAATTAAAAAGAAAAAAAAGTTGGGGCCAGCAGAGGGCATAGTAGTTACATCACTGGACTCCCACATGGCCTTCCTTGGTTAGGGTTCCAGATCCAGTGACTTGAAACTCCTGCCAGTTGTGTGTGAGTGCCCAAAATCCCAAGAGGAGAATGGAGGAGAAGAGACTGTGGCGTGGCTATCTCCCCTTGACAGTGATTTCTCACTTTCCCGCTCACTGTCTCTGTCTCTCTCCTGTGAACTCACGCACCCTAAGGCAAAAACATTTTTAAAAAGAAAAAACTAATAAAAAATTGCATGGTTATGTATACTTTAATGTGTTTTATCACATAGCTTTACCTGTAAAATGATGGCAGTGTGTTCATCAATTGTCACCACTACATAACGTTCTGTACTGCCAAAGAGCTTCAGTGACTCACTGCAGCATCTCTCCACTAGTGTGATATTATAGCTGTAAAATTTATTATTCTTAGGTGAAAGCAATGAAATGGCTAAAAAGGATCCATCAAGACATGTTATATCATCCTACCGCATATCATTTGAATTATTTTGTTTTCTCTTTTACATCATTTGATTTATAACTATAAATTTGAGAAAGCTATGGTTTATTCAGTAAATAAAACAAATTAGTTGAAATATGTGTTGCCTTAGGTATTGTACTAAATATGACTACACTATTATGAATATCTTGACTAATTTATCCTAGTTTATCTTACTTCTTTAAATAATTCATGAAATCAAAACATTGTTATGAGACTAAAATGTTCTGTATTCATCAGAATTTCCATTTCTTTTCCCTTAAAATCAGCCTACATTCTAACTACTTTTTATAAACACATAGTTTTCTTTGATTGCCCCATTGCTTCAAGATACAAAAATAAAAGAATAGAACACAGGACTGCACTTTAACTAAGGTCATAGCGCAGTTATCCTTCCTTGATGTGCAGCCCAAAGCCCACATTCCTTTGACTACTTGTGTGCTATGATCAAGTGTTTTATGATTTTAAAAAGTGCAAGGTTGGTTTGACCTTGGAATACAGATCACAAAACCTGAGCATTCATATAGAACTTCACAGTCCTGTTTCCCTGACAGCATTTAAGTCCCTTAAACAAGAACACTTACTCTCAATATTAATTATCCAAAGATAAGACCATATAATTTATAAAAAACAATAAAGTATTCATATTTACTAGTAACGCAAGAAATACAAGTAAAATATAAACTTAAACAATAATTACATATCTTTTTTTTTTTTTTGAGAGGTTTTTGCTATAGGGCATGTGCGCTTGCCAGACAGACAGAGACAGAGAGGCAGAAAGTGAGAAATCACCCCCCAGAGGGGATGGCCACACTGCAGTCCCTTCTCCTCCATTCTCCTCTCGGGATCTTAGGCACGTACGCACACGTGTCCGGCGTGAATTTTAAGCCACCAGGTCCAGGATGCGAACCGCAGTTGATTATGTGGGAGTCCAGAGACATAGCCATTACGCTAACTGCTGGTCCCAATAATTACATATCTTTTTTGTCCATAAAATTGGTATGTATTATCAAAAAAGATACCATTCAATAACTATGAAGTTGTAGTATAGGGAAACCATTGTTAATTGATATAAACCCTGTGAAAACCTGTTTTGATGTGAATAGTTCCAGGCTTGAATCAGAGAGACGTAATACCATATATAGAACATAATATTTACCATATATATGTGTGTATGTGTGTGTGTTTATTCGTTGTTAAAATCATAAGATCAATAACTTACTAGGATTCTAACAGTTGAAGTATTTCTGGAGTGTTAAGAAGTCCTTCAGATGCAAAAAATACATATGGAATCTGAATTTCCAAAAGAAAACCACCAAATCTATCCAGCAAGGTAGTTCCTAAGTAAGATAAAATTTACAAATATTTCTTTTTTTCTTTATCCTCCAACTCTTTCTCTTATTTACTAAAAAGAATAACAGGTATGTATTCATGTAGTACTATATAAATAATATTATAGGGAATCAGAAATCAGAAAAAAAAAGGTCTGAAGAGGAAAAAATCCATGTTGTTCTCCATCTGGAAATAAAAGAGTTAATAGAGTTTACTAAAGATAATATATATTAAAGGCAAGTTTAGTATATATTTCCAGACATTTTTCTGTGTATTTGCTTGCTTATATTCACACATGTACAATCACTTTAAAAAAAGAGAGAGAGAAGCACACTCTAACTGAAATGTTGAAACTTTTTTTATTCACTTAAGTACATATTGGACACTTGCTCTGTAAATATATACTGTTTTATATCAAAACTTAAAATCATGCTATAATCCATAGGAAAAACATTTTATAGGTCAATAGGAAAAGAAAAACATACCTCAATGGAAAAAAAAGGCAAAAAATCTAAGTGGACAATTTACAAAAGAATGTCTCTACAAGATCATTTCACATATGAAAAAGTACAGATAATTAGAGAGGTGCAAATTAAGAAAGCTATAAAATATTTTCTGCCGGGACAGCAGGTGTTCTCATGGTTAAAGTGCTGGACTCCCACATGGCCGACCAAAGTTCGAGTCCCAGACATGGTGGTTTGCTTTCTCGTTCTCTCTCTCTCTCTCTCTCTCATGAGCACGCATGGCCAATAGCACATTAAATAATAATAATAACAATAAATAAATAATTCTTTAAAAATATTTTCTGCTTATGAGTCTATCAAGGATTTAAAAGATTATAGTAATTACTTACAGTAAAGATCTGAAGGAAAGGGACCAGCAGTTAGCGTAATGGCTATGTCGCGGGACTCCCATGTAGTCCACCGTGGTTCGCGTCCCGGACCTGGTGGCTTAAAATTCACACCGGGCGCGTGTGTGTGCGCACCCAAGATCCCAAGAGGAGAATGGAGGAGAAGGGATTGTGGCATGGGCATCCCCCCTGGGGGGTGATTTCTTGCTTTCTGTCTCTCTGTCTCTGTCTGTCTGGCGACCGCATGCGCCCTATAGCAAAAACCTCTCCAAAAAAAAAAAAAATAGATATGAAGGAAAGACTTTCTGTATAACTACTAGTAGGGAACAGCGTTTCTGGAAAACTATCAATGTGTGTATGCTTTTGATTGAGTAATTTTACTTCTTGGAATTTGTACCTCTTAGAACAAAAACATAAAGATATGCATGTAAGATATGTAAACGACTATAAATCTTCTAGTATAGTAGTGGAAAACGGAAACATTGTAAATGCCTCTGAATAGAAAATTGGTTGAATAAATTATGTTCATCTTTGAGAGAATGGAAGAAGAATTTAAATACAGACTAGGATGCTTCTTAACTTTTCTACTTTCTCAGGCCCATGTTTCAATTTACTTAATTTAACATTCAGTTCTACATATCAAATATGCCAAAGAAACAATTTCGGTAATCATATTTTTAGAATTAAGTTGGAATGTCTCATAATCTATTTTGACTTCCCACTTATCTTTGAAAAAGATAAAAAAAATAGATTAATATTCTTATGTGGGGCAAGGCTAAAATAAGTTTTAAGGTTAAAAGCAAAGTGAATCTATTTCAATGAAAATGTTATATAACTAAAAAAAGAATTTATGGCAAGTATTGAGAAATGCACTGAGGCTAAAAAGGTATGGGTTTTATAAGTCGGGGGATTCACAAGGTTAGTCATATGAAATGTTACTGAGAGATACAAAGAAACTAAGGGATATAAGAGGTAGTTGGAGACTTTTTTCTAAATATTTGTGGATAATTTTTTGTTGTATTAATATATTAAAATTTTCTTCATCAGTCAACATACTGTTACATAATTTTCTTCTACAAATACTGTTGCACAAAAGTGTCAGATTAAGAGCCAATCTAATTATAATGAAATTGTGCTATTATAAATAAAATTTAGAGGTTGGATAAAGGAGTGAAGACAGATATAATTAACAAAGCTTACTTTACAAGTGAGGAATACGCGGTTAGAAAGAGTTAAAAGACTCGCCCAAAGTTACAAAGGGAGTGGTGGGGTGACAGCTTGAACTCAGGCCTTCTAGTACCACAGCTTATTTTCTTTCCATAGACTATAAACAGAAAACAGAAATTTTTCATTCTAATGGAGCAAAGATTTTGACTTCTAGGCTTACTTTTTAAAACTGTATCTGGAAGAATCACTTTAAAGGTTATGTAAGGAATAGTCATCTTTTCACAGTGTTTACTCCAACAAGAGTTTTCCACATAATTATATTCCACCACAAATGAGAAGTTATTCCAGGGAAAATCTGCTCCAATATATTGATTAGGTACGATAACACAGGAACTTGTACTGAAGACAAAAGAAAAAAAGAAAACAAAATTATACTTGAGTCATTATTTACCTGGAATGCTAAAAGATGCCTGTTTCTGGCCATTCCACTCTTCCTTCACTTGTGCCTACTCACCTGAAGAGGCAGTGGTGCATTTGCTGTTAATTTGCTCATTTGTGTTTATCTCTTTTTGACCTTTCTTTTTGATAGATCAACAAGAAACACTTTTTCTGTTGTTTTTAAACCCAGTATATAAAAAACTGTGGACTATTTTACATATTCAAATGAAAGAGATTCTGATTTATTAATTAAGTACTATACTCTCAATTAAAAATTATCATAAGAAATTAGTCCCATTTTCTTACAAACATAAGGTCTTGATCTTTGAGAATCTATATAATGGAATATTAACTGAGAAGTTTGAAATGTTTTTTGTTGCTTTTGTTTAGTTGGATTCATAAATGATTAACAACAAAAAAAAATGACAATTGGGGCCAGCAGGTGGCGTGGTAGTTAAGGCGCTGGACTCCCAAATGGCCAACCACGGTACAAGTCCTGGACCTGGTGGCTTACTTCCTCCCCTTCTCTCTGTCTTTCTCTGGTGAGTACACATGCCCTATAACATACTTAAAAATAATGATAATAAATAAATAAATAAACACTTTTTTTTTGGAGAGATTTTCACTGTAGGGCTCGTGCGCTCGCCAGACAGACAGAGAGAGACATAGAGACAGAAAGCGAGAAATCACCCCCCAGGGGGGATGGTCACGCCGCAATCCCTTCTCTTCCATTCTCCTCTCAGGATCTTGGGCACGCACACACACGCGTCCGGCGTGAGTTTTAAGCCACCGGGTCCGGGACACGAACTGCAGTCGACTACGTGGGAGTCCAGCGACATAGCCATCACGCTAACTGCTGGTTCCCAATAAACACATTTTTTAAAAAAAGATGGTCCCTTAAATTTCATAAACTTAGCTTTTCCTTCATATTTCATTTGACAAAATACCTACTGTTATTAAATTTTCTACTGCTGCTGGGACCAGCAGATGGCATAATGGTTATATCGCTGGACTCCCACATAGTCGACTGTGATTCAAGTCCTGGGCCTGGTGGCTAGAAACTCATGCCAGGCATGTGTGCATGTGTGCTCAAAATCCGAAGAGGAGAATGGAGGAGAAAGGGTTGCAGTGTGGCCATCCCTCCTGGGAGGTAGTATCTCACTTTCTATCTCTCTGTCTCTGTCTCTCCAGTGAGTACATGTGTCCTACAGCAAACATCTCTAAAAAAAAATAAATTTCTACTGCTGCTTTCTATCTAGAGCACTCTAGAAGCTGAAAAGTTATTTATGCTTAGTTTTTAGAGGCTTCTATTTGATTTACATCTCCCTTAATTATTTGGATCCCAATATTAGATATAAATAATTTATATATAAAACAAAGCAGAGTAATGACTTTTTTTTTTTAAGGCAAGTCAACTTTAGATTTATTACCAGGACCTCACTAAAGGAATTCTAAATGTACTTTAGGAGGAATGAGAACCCAGAAAAAGAGGAAATGTAAAAAACAATGTTGAGGAAGGGTACTGATAAAAACACAGGCAGGTCTAAATAGGTATTTCTGTACTACCTATAATAATAATGATAATTTTGGGGTGCTTAAATAAGATTGAACTGGGTCCAGCCCATTGCATGGTGGTTAAGGCAGCTGGATCCCACATGGCCAGCTGCACGGTTCAAATCTTGTTCCCCGTGGCTTGAAAACCACACCAGTGTGTGTGTAGTCCCAAAATCCCAAGAGGAGAACGGAGACAGGATTGGGCCATCCTTCCAACAGAGTGATTTCTCACTCCCACCCACCGTCTCTCTGTGGTAAGTGCACGCACCCTATAGCAAAAAGAAATAAGAAGAAAGATTGAACTAAATTTATAGATACTAATAGTATGTAATACATAAGGCGATTTTCTAGGTTAAATTGTTCTAGATAAAATTTTTTTCAGGGTGAAGAGAGAGACATTGACTAATATTAGATTTTCTTTTTTTTTTTAAAGAATTCTTTAAATTTATTTATTCATTTGTTTATTTTAATTTGACCAGAGAGAGAGACACAAAGAGAGAGAGGGAAAGTGAGAAAGCAAGCCACCAGGTCCAGGACTTGAACTGTAGTAGGTCATGTGGGAGTGTCCAGTGCCTTAACCAACACGCTACACACTGATCCCTAATTTTAGGTTTTCTTAAGCTTGTTATGAGAACTTTTATGAGAAAAGTTGCTTCCCCTGGAGAGCTGGTATATCTGATCCCCATAGATGAAGAAATATATTTTTACCTTTTAAAAGTATGTTTAGGTTCTAGAAGATCTTTTCTTTCATTTGAATGACAGACAGTCAATGTTAAGCCTGTTGGAAAAAAAGTAATACAAAAAAGTTGTTTTCAGTATTTTGTTTATATATATACACGTGTGTGTGTGTATACACACATACATATATATTATATATTATATATTACATATTACATATATTATATATGTATCATTTATTTTACTACCATAAAAATTAATTAAAGATCTGTGAATAAGAAAATTGCTAAGTTTTTTTTTTTTTGGAGAGTTTTTTGCTATAGGGCGCCTGTGCTCGCCAGAAAGACAGAGAGAGACAGAGAGACAGAAGGCAAGAAATCACCCCCGGGGGGATGGGTACACATGAACACGCACCCGACTGAGTTTAAGTCACCAGGTCCAGCACTTGAACCATGGTTGACTACATGGGAGTCAAGCAACATAGCCACTATGCCAACTGCTGGTCCTCAGGAAATTGCTTGAAATACAATTTGTTGAATTATTTTTCTAAGTCTAACATATCATAAAGTTTGAGCCACAGGCACTCTCTCTGGTATGTGTGTGTATACACACAATGGGAATTCTGAGTTTATTATGTAAAATAATGAAATGGATTATAAACTTAATTTTAAAATGCTAAGTCGAGTCAAACATTCAATAATCCTATGCAGTGAATTTTATTTTGCTAAAAGTCATGGGGATTTTATCTTTTTTCTCTAGCCAAAAATGTAAGTGTATAACTAAATAGCAGGAGACTATACTTAAATGTGATAGGAACGCTTTTTTCTCCCTCTTTCTATAGGCTGTATGAGAAGCAGAGGACTTATTGGGCACCATTTCTTTCTTAGATTCACTTCTGCTTTTTTTTTTTTTTCTTTTTTGGAGAGGTTTTTGCTATAGGGTGCGTGCGCTCGCCAGACAGAGACAGTGAGACAGAAAGCGAGAAATCACTCCCTGGGGGGATGGCCACGCTGCAATCCCTTCTCCTCCGTTGTCCTCTCAGGATCTTGGGCACGCACGCACACATGCCCAGCGTTAGTTTAAGCCACCAGGTCCGGGAATTGAACCGTGGTCGACTACGTGGGAGTCCAGCGACATAGCCATTATGCTAGCTGCTGGTCCCCACTCCTGCTTTTTAATTATAATCTTTTATGTTATTAATGTTTAAACAAAATACAATAAATTTGGGGAGATTCTGTACCTACACATATAGTTTATTTTTGGTAGACAGAATTGATTTAAGAATAATTTGGGCCAGCAGGATGTATGGTGATTAAGGCGCTGGACTCCTATATCGTTGACCACAGTTTGTGTCCTGGACCTAGTAGTTTGAAAATCACGCTGGCATGGGTCTGGCAGATGGCGTAATGGTCACATGGCTGGACTCCCAGTGGCCAATTGTAGTTTGAGTCCTGGACCTAGGAGCTTGAAACTCATGCCAGGGATGTGTGCATGCATGCTCAGAATTCTGAGAGGAGAATGGAAGATAAAGGATTATAGCGTGGCCATCACCCCAAGGGGTGATTTCTCACTTCTTCTCTCATTGTCTCTTTCTCTGTCTCTCTCCAGTGAGCACACAAGCCCTATGGCAAAAAGCCTAAAACAAAACAAAAAAAGAAGTTAATTCTAAGCCAGCAGGTGGCATGGTGGTCAAGGCACTGGATTCCACATAGCCAATTCTGGCCTGAAAAACACGCTGGGTGAATGTGCATGTGTGCCAAAAAAATCCCAAGGGGAGAATGGGAGGAAAGGGATTGCTCCATGGCCATTCCCCTGGGGAGTGATTTCTCTCTCTCTCTCTCTCTCTCTCTAGTGAGCACATACACCCTATGGCAAAAAATTCCAAAACAAAAGAACAGTTAATTCTATTGAAATAAATTCTAGGGGTTGGCAGGTGGCATGGTGGTTGAGGCCATGGTGGTTGACCATGTGGAAATCCATGGTCAACTACTTTTTAAGTCCCGGACCCAACGGCTTGCTCTCTCACTTTCCCTCTTTCTCTCTGTCTCTCTCTGGTCAAATAAAAATAAAATAATAATAATAAATAAAGTTAATAAAAAAATTTAAAAAGGAATACATTATTTCTAAGAAGAATTATTTTATTTAATTTTAGTCATTGTCATTATTTTATTTTTTTTGAAGTTGACCAGAGTGAGAGAGAGAAAGAGAGAGAGAGGAAGTGAGAAAGCAACCTGCCAGGTCCAGGACTTGAACTGTTGTCTGCCATGTGGGAGTCCAGCCCCCTTAACTGCATCACTACCTGCTGCCCCCCCAAAAAATATAATCTATACTCTATTAGTGTACTTTTGTCTACCGTAAAGCTTACAAAGGTGTGATATAGTAATAACAGAGTAATGGTTAATAATTTCATCTAACTTTACTTGACATGAAAATAGTTTTGCTAGCAATAAGAACTGAATACTAGTTTTATAATTTATAAAGTAATTTATATTATTTCAAACCAAATCTTCCAAATGATTTGTATTAACTATGACTCCAAAGCAAATTTACTACTTAGTGAGTGAACTATTGGGTCTTGTAACAACATAGAAAATGGAGCCACATTTTTACTTTCTAACATCAGACAAGAAAACAAAGACCCATTTCCGAGAAACTAAAACTATCCACCAGTATGAAAGAGTGAAAACATTTTCCAGTGTATAGATTTAATATTACTGTGTCAGTAGACATCATTGAAATTAAGACAGAAAGAAAAGTGATGATATTGGATTGTTAGGAAAGTCATGACACAATTTTTCTTTTTCTATGCAAAAATGCATCATGACTTTTCTGATAACCCAGTATAATCCCAGAAACCAAAAGATGAAACAGGGATGTTCAGCATGAAGCCCAGATAAGAACAGATAGAGAGTAGTAATCTATCCATATATCTTAAGTGACATCGAAAGAAGGTGCCCTGTTATATAGGATTAAATTTTCTCTCTGTGGGGCAGGAATATTTCCCCAACTTTTTCACAGAAGTACTACATGTTCTCATGCGTATTTGGAAGCTATCAATAAAAATGTTGACCTCGTAGAAGTAGAGAGTAGAGCCTTTTGGCTGGAACCACCATCTTCCAGTAATTAGCCAAGAAGACGAGCACAAAGGAAAAGAGAGGCACCTGATATATGTTCTAGAAAACATGGAGTGGTTCCTTTGGCAACATACATGTGAATCTACAAGAATTGTGATATTGTAGACCTCAAGGGAATGGTACTGTTAAAATAGGAATGCCTCACAACTGTTACCATTGCCAAACTTGAAGAGTCTATAATGTTGGGAACCAGCAGTTAGCGTAATGGCTATGTCGCTGGACTCCCACATAGTCGACCGCGGTTCGTGTCCCAGACACGGTGGCTTAAAACTCACACCGGGTGCGTGTGCGTGCGTTTCCAGGATCCTGAGAGGAGAATGGAGGAGAAGGGATTGCGGCGTGACCATCCCCCCTGGGGGGTGATTTCTCGCTTTCTGTCTCTATGTCTTTCTCTGACTGTCTGGTGAGCGCATGCGCCCTACAGTGAAAATCTCTCCAAAAAAAAAAAAAAAAGAGTCTATAATGTTACCCAGCATTTTGCTGGTATTGTTGTAAAGAAGTAAGTTAAGGGTAGGATTCTTGTCAAGAGAATTAATGTATGTATTGAGCATACTAAGCATTCTAAGAGCAGAGATAGCTTCCTAAAATGTATGAAGGAAAATGATCAGAAAAAAAAGGAAGCCAAAGAGAAAGGTACCTGAGTTCAACTGAAGTGCAGTCTGCTCCACCCAGAGAAGCACACTTTGTGAGAACCAGTGGAGAGGAACCTGAGCTTGTGGAACCTATTCCCTATGAATTCATGACATGATGGGTGTTAAAAACAAACCAACCTATGGTCTATTAAAAGAGAGAGAGAGAGAGAGAGAGAGAGAGAGAGAGAAGCAATAGAATAGTAGTTACTAGGGCCTAGACAGAGGGTGGGAGAGAATAGGGAGATGTTAGTTAAGGCATTTCCCAGGTGCTGGGAATATAAATAGGGTATGATCTCCTAGAAGCAGGCATTGTAGTAAGGAAAACAGACAAGAGAATCAGTTATAATAGCCCAGGGTGGTAAGTGATGCATTAGAAGTATACACATGATGACCTGAAAGTACAAAGGAAAAGCATTTAAATCCAACTCTTCCTTATCACCTGTTTTAACTAATGTTTAGAGGATGTGTAGGAGTTATGTGTGGGGAAAGTTGGGTTTCAATGAAGACAAAAGAGATGAAGAAAGAGTTTCCTTATAAAGCAATGCAATGCAAACATTGTGAAACTATGTTCCACAGCATAAACAATGCAAACATTACAAAGCAGTATTCCACAACATAAAGTGGAAAGGAGTGACAGGAGTAGTGGGTAGAAGAGCTGAAGAATGACAATAAAGAAGAGAGACCTTAGGTTTAAATTTTAATTCTCCCTGTTACTACTTGTGAGATTTGGCATGCTACTTTATGAATTTTTCTTTCTTTATTTATAAAATTGAGTTAATAAAGCTGTTCATAAAGCTTTTCTGAGTAGCCAGTACTAGCAGTTAGTAGCCAGTTAAGTAACTAGAAGGCAATCAATAGAAGATGTCAATTATTAATAATAACAAATGCACATGAATACATTATGGTATATTTATTAGGTCATTGGGAAGGTCAGAATGTATTTTTCTATGCCAAAATGTATCTTGACCTTCCCAATGACCCAGTATATTGCAGACTTATAGTCCAAACTGGTTTACTGAATTGTATACTTTTTTGCCATAGGACTCGTACACTTGCCAGAGAGACAGAGAGTGAGACAGAAAGTGAGAAATCAGGCCATGCCACAATCCTTTGTCATCCATGCTCCTCTTGGGATATTGGGCACATATGCACATGCAACTGATGTGATTTTTAAGCTGCCAGGTTGAGGCTTGAACTGTGGTCAGCATGTGGAAGGCCCGTGCCTAACCACCATGCCACCTGCTGGTCCTAAGCTGTACACTTTTAAAGAGTGAGTTTAATGGTATTGTAATTATATTTTAATTTTATTTTAAAATTTCTTTTTGTATCTTTTATTTATTTTTAAAATTTATTTATTTAATTCCACTTGTTATTATTATTATTTTTAATTTGACCAGAAAGACAGAGAGAGAGAGAGACAGAAAAGCAAAGTGAGAAAGCAAGTTGCCTGGTCCAGGACTTGAACCGTGGTCAGCCATGTGGGAATCCAGCTCCTTTAACCACTATGCCACTGGGCAGCCCCTAAATTTCTTTTTAAAAAATTACTTAATTTTATTTATTCATTCATTTATTTTAATTTGAGCAGAGAGAGACAGAGAGAGAGAGAGAGAGAGAGAGAGGGAAAGTGAGAAAGCAAGCCATCAGGTCTGGGACTTGAACTGTGGTTGACCATGTGGAATTATCCAGTGCCCTAACCACTGGGTCACCCACTGGTCCCATTATATTTTAATTTTAAAAGTTGGTTAAATCAATACTTTTTTTTGGTATGTTCAAGCATTTTATATCAAGTAAATCATAATTTAAAACACCCTACCTTCCATTTCGTTAAGGATTTTAGTGAGTAAATGTTTTTCTCCATCTGAATCCATTCTTATTATAATCAGCACCTAGTCAAAAGTGAGAATAATTATGAATGATTTCTTCAAAGTGTGGTACAGTGACAAAAATAACAAACTTAATAGTTCACATGAAACTAATTACAGTAAGATTATAAAGTAAATATTGGTGTAAAAGATAAAAATGCAAAAACAAAAACAAAAACAGACACCAATGCTTAAATGCAAAGGAATAAATTCTAGTAAGATTAAATGTCAATGAGAAAAATATTTGGGGAGAAGGCATTTTTATAATTCCTCAAGTATCCCTATATATGTGACTATCAATATGGAAGTTGTCTCTGCTTATACTGTTAATGTTAAATTCAACGTAGACAAGTTTAAATTTGTTGGAGAAAAATAATGAGTTGCTGCTATATTTCCTATTCAACATTATAGTTCTTTGGGGTGGGGAGGAGATCAGTTTCTATTTAAAATTTCTCTTTTATTAATATAATTCATTTTAATGCTTTAAGAAAGTAACCCAAGAAACTATAAATCAAAGATAAAGACATGGAGGTGGGGAAGAGAGGAAAAAGGAAATGCTACATGTATTTGTATTCAGTTAGTGTAAGCCATTCAAAATGTTTTGTTTGATAAGGCATTTTTTCTTAAATCTTCATTAATGCAACCCTCAAATTCTTTTTTTTTTTTTGAGAGGTTTTTCGCTATAGGGTGCGTGCACTCACCAGACAGAGAGAGACATAGAGACAGAAAGTGAGAAATCACCCCCAGGGGGGATGGTCACACCGCAATCCCTTCTCCTCCATTCTCCTCTCGGGATCTTGGGCATGCACGCACATGCGCCCAGCGTGAGTTTTAAGCCACCGGGTCCGGGACGTGAACCACAGTCGACTACGTGGGAGTCCAGCAACATAGCCATTACGCTAACTGCTGGTTCCCAACCTTCAAATTCTTGACAAAAGGTAGGCAGATAATTTCTTATATAATCCAAAGCATAAACAGTGTTTTTGTTTTATTTTCATAGAATCATATGAGATTCTGGCTGAATCTCTAAAAATAAACCATTGTAAATAGTTCTATTACTACGAATACATTCGTGGACTTATATAAATACCAGACTCAAAAATATTTTTTTAGTTTATTTATTTTATTTCTTAGAAGAGACACAGAGAGAGAAACAGGCACCCTGGACAGAATGTCATCACACCACCATCCCTTCCAACCAGCCGGGACCATGGGCACATGCCCAGCATATTTTAGGTCAATTTAGGATCCAAACTGCAGTCTTCCACTTGGCTCCAGCATTGCAGAGTGGCACCTACTTCCTGTTCCAATGCAGCTGGGCCAGTGACAAAACTGTTGACATTTGGAGAACCAACCCATAGAAAATTGTGTAATAAAAATTAAAGAGATTTTTTTATTCTGTTTTTAGGCAGATTCTCACTGTGTCATGGTCTTTGTCATTCAGCCTCCTGAGTAGCTAGGACTATGGGCATGTGCCTGTCTTTTGGGGGGGCCAGGAATAGAACCTGGGCCTCCTATGTCGCCTTAACCTGTGAGTAACACTGTTTACCAGCACATGCTGGGCCAAGACTAAAGTATTTTCAAATTCAAGACATGTAAATAATGATGCAAATTATTCTTTCTCTGAGTCTGATTTGTTCTGTTAGCTTACTTCAGGAGAAAACTGTCAAAGGAGTTGTCAGTAGTATAGACTATTTCATAATTTCAAAGTTAAAAGCAAATGTTAATCTTACATCCAATTCTTATTTAAGACAACTACATTTATCTGCTTTATTCTGATACTTAACCTTAATTTGCTCTTGACTTTGCATCCAATTTAGTATCTGACATCGTAATTCTTGCATCTTGTAGTTGGTTTCAGGCGTTTTACCTCTAATGAACTGTACAATTTCTAACTGTCTCCAAATGTCATCCAATAGGGAACCAAAAATGCTTTTGTAGATATCTTTTGCATTTGACAAATATCCTGTTAAAATAAAATTAGGAGGAAAAACTGCCTTAGTCTTTTTGATCTTTGAGAAACTCCATGGTAAAGAAGCTGAATGGGGGCCAGCAGATGGCATGGTGGTTGAGGGCGTTGGACTCCTATACAGCTGACCACGGTTCAAGTCCTGGGCCTGGCAGCTTACTTTCTCACTTTCTCTCTCTCTCACTCTGTCCCTCTCTGGTCAAATAAAATAAATAAATAAATGGACAAATAAAGTTAAATAAAATAATTATTTAAAAAAAGAAGCTGAAGGGAAGTAAGAGTCATAACAGAAAGTTAACCTTTCCTTTCATCCTTTTTTTTTCCTTCCTTTTTTGGAGAAGTTTTTGCTATAGGGCACGTGCGCTCGCCAGAGACAGAGAGACAGAAAGCGAGAAATCACTTCCCATGGGGGATGGCCACACCACAGTCCCTTCTCCTCCACTCTCCTCTCGGGATCTTGGGCACGTACGCACATGCGCCTGGTGTGAATTTAAACTGCCGGGTCCGGGACTCGAACCACGGTCGACTACATGGGAATCCAGCGACATAGCCATTATGCCAACTGCTGGTCCCTCCTTTTATCCCTTTCTGATTTTGATCAGATATTGACTAATGAAACCTTTAAGACTGACTGAAGCTGAAAAATATGTACCATATATCTCTTTTAAAGCTACGTAACATATCTGGATATACTCTAGATATTTTATTATTTTACTAGGTTTAAAAAATTTCCAAAATCTTTAATTTCTAATATGTTCAAAGTAGTTTCATCTTTATTACTCAAGTAACTCATGTCCTAATTTACACACACTACTAAAAAGTAAATTACAAAAAAACTTCCTCCTTACAGTTTAGTTATATTTTATCTAGCAAAGATTCAAGGCCACAAACATGCCATCAGTACCTGAAATGTACAGGGTAAAATGTCACATCTCACATTGAAAAGTAGTAGATGAAGATTATATGATTAAATTTGTTTTAAGCTATTAAGAATCTGTAGTTCAGGGAACCAGCAGTTAGCGTAATGGCTATGTCGCTGAACTCCCACGTAGTCGACTGCAGTTCGTGTCCCAGACCCGGTGGCTTAAAACTCACGCCGGGCGCATGTGCGTGCGTGCCCAAGATCCCGAGAGGAGAATGGAGGAGAAGGGATTGCGGCATGACCATCCCCCCTGGGGGGTGATTTCTCGCTTTCTGTCTCTATGTCTCTCTCTGTCTGTCTGGCGAGCGCACGCGCCCCACAGTGAAAATCTCTCTCAAAAAAAAAAAAAAGAATCTGTAGTTCAGACACACACTAGAGAATCTTGTTATTCTAGGTGCTGATGGTTGTTAAAAACAATTTCTTTTAATGAATATAACTTGAATAAAATATATATTTCATTATGTCAAAATATATATAATACTTAATGTAATAGATGTAAAAGAAGGCTACATAATTTTGTGTAAGGTATATCTTTTTCAGAAAAGTAAGTTATTTTCAGATTAAATATTTCAATAAGAAGAAAAGAGGAATTAAAATTTTCTCCACAAACCTAATGCTGTGTCCAAGTTGCATGCTAAAAGGATATCTCTAATTGTTACCAGGAAGTGTAAGAGAGCGGCATACTTGAATGTCATTTCTCTGTCATGATTTTTACCTAAGTAAACAAAAAGATATTTAGAAACATAAACTATATATTAGAAATTTAATTTATGTATCAGAATCTTTCTCTTTTTTAAAGTTTTTGTTACAGGTTACGTGTGCTTGATGGAGTGAGACAGGGAAAGAGAAATAACTTCCTGGGTAGCGGGGTGATGGCCACATTACATCCCTTTTCCATTCTCTTCTTAAGATTTGGGGCATGTGCTCATATATGCC
The DNA here is from genome assembly GCF_000334495.1 of Tupaia belangeri chinensis. Lineage (NCBI taxonomy): Eukaryota > Metazoa > Chordata > Mammalia > Scandentia > Tupaiidae > Tupaia > Tupaia belangeri. The sequence continues at coordinate 2,839,665 of NW_006159542.1, forward strand.
TGGCAAGATTTTCAAGTTGCCGGGCCCAGGACTTGAATTGTGGAGGCAGCTATGTGAGATCCATTGCCTTAACCTCCATGCTGTCTTCTGGTCCCAGAATCTTAATAATAAGAGCTAACAGTTATTATTGAGTACTTACTATATGCCAAACTGTATATAAACTGATTATTGAATTGAATCCATAATAGCTGTCCTATCAAATAAGTTCATCATGATCCTCACTTTATAGATGAGGAAATAGTCTGTTGAGACTAAGTAACTATCCAAGGTCATTAGTAAGTAAATGATGGAGCTGGCTTTTAAACCCAGACAGTTAAACTTAGAGTTCATACTTTGTTACTTCCAAAAAATATTCAATTTTTTTTTTTTCTGTTAAAAGCTTTATTTCCATTTGGTCCAAGGCATAGGAAAGGGCTACAGGGTGGTTAAAAAGCTTCAGGCCAGAGAGTGGCGTGGTGGTTAAAGGCACTGGATTCCCACATGGCCGACCAATAGTTTGAGTCCCGGACCTGGCAGCTGGCTTTCTTGCTTTCCCTTTCTCTCTGTCTCTGTCTGGTCAAGTTAAAAAAGGATAATAACAAGCGGAATTAAATAAATAAATAAGTCTTTTTTTTTTTTTTCCTTTTTTGTTATAGGGCGTGTGTGCTCGCCAGAAAGACAGAAAGAGACAGAGAGACAGAAAGTGAAGAATCCCCCCCCAGGGTGGATGGCACACCGCAATCCCTTCTCCTCCAGTCTCCTCTCTGGATCTTGGGCACACACACACACCCGCGCCTTGGGTGAGTTTAAGCCACTGGGTCCGGGACTCGAACCGCGGTCAACTACATGGGAGTCCAGCAACATAGCCATTACGCTAACTGCTGGTCCCAAATAAATCATTCTTAACAAGAAAATAAAAGGGAAAAAAAGCTGCCAAGTGGCGGGAGCGAGAGACTTGGAAGCTGATACCAGAAGTTGCAGGGACCCCAGGTTGCTGGGCTCCGGAGGCCCCTAGTTGTGTTTCAGGGTGAATCTTTCCAAAAGATACTCTACCAGCCCAGCTTGGGGTTCCCCTAGGCTACAAAGGTTAATCAGGTGGTCGCCCATCTTGTTGATAAGTTTCACCTCCTCATCTAGGAAGTGGGTCTCCAGGAAGTCACAGAGATGGGGGTTGGTGTAGGTCGGTGTGGGTAGAACCCAGAGCATGAAGATCCAAAAGGGCCTGATTCAGACTCTTCTCTAGGGCCATGGTCAGCTTCTATGGCATCCAGAGTTTACCCCACTCATCCTGAGATGGCTCCTGCATATCTTGGAAAAGAGCCTGGAACACAGCGCTGGTGTTACATCTTTGTGTTTTCTGCTATTTTTAGGGTCAGGTCAAGTTGATTAATAGTGTTATTTGAGTCTACCATCTCCCCATTCACTAGAGTTGCTCAGTCTCATTTAGTAATATTAGAGATAACAGGTGGCATGGTGGTTAAGGAGACTGGATCCCACGTGGCCGATTGTGTAGGCATAGGTTGAGTCCTGGATTCTGGGAGGATGATGGAGGAGAAGGGATTGCAGTGTGGCCTTCCCCTCTAGCAGCTGATTTCTCATTTTCTCTCTCTTTTCCTCTCTCTGGCAAGTGCATGCACCCTATAACAAAACTAAAACTAAAAACGGAAAAAGAAAGAAATATGAAATCTCTGACTTAGATTTGTCTTTTCTTCCTAATAGTTCTATCAGATTTTTCTTCATGTATTTGGAAACTGTTATTAAGTACAGAAGCATTTAGGATTGTTATGTTTTCTTAATAAACTGATCACTTATTATAAAATGACCAGGAATGAAAAATATCCCTGATTATATTCTTTACTCTGAATTCAATTGACTTTGTATGATATTGATATAACCACTCCACCTTTCTTTTGACTAGTGTTAACACTATATAGCCTCTTATAATTTTTCACTTTTAATGTGTCTGAGTCTTTATGTTTGAATTGTGTTTTTCCTATAATCTGAAAATTTATGCCTTTTTAAACATTATTTAATTTTGTTTATTCATTCATTTTAATTTGACCAGACGCACACACACACACACACAGAGAGAGAGAGAGAGAGAGAGAGAGAGAGAGAGAGAGAGAGAGAGAGAGAGAGAGAGAGAGAGAGAGAGAGAGAGAGAGAAGAAAAGTGAGAAAGCAAGCCCCCAGGTTCAGAATTCAAATCATAGTCAGCCATCTGAGTGTCCAGTGCCTTAACCACCATGCCACCTGCTGGGCTCTGCCTTTTTAATATGAATATTTAAACCTTTAATTTAGACCTTTATTTAATGTATTTATGCTTTATAATATACATCTAAAAATTTAAAATCTACTTTCTAGAGCTATTATACCAGTTCACAAATGGTATAAGAATGTTATAATAGCTACTTTCATTTCTCCCTCCCAGGACTTTATATTATCATCATGTGTTTTCTTTTTATAAATATTATAAACATTCCATTACATTGCTTTTTTTTTTTGTTAAAACAGTCAATTATTCTTTAAAGAGATTCAAATAATAAGAAAATGACTTCTTAGCCTTTTTAGCTGAGATCAAATGTAGTAAATAGTAAGAAAAATCTCTTAGATATTTGCCCATGTAGTTACTATTTCTGGTGATCTTCATCCCTTTGGGTGTATATATATTTCCATTTGGTATCATTTTTCTCTGCCTTTAGGACGTACTTTAACATTTTGTGCAGTTCAGGTCAGTACCTGATTAATTCTTTCAGCTTTTATTTATCTGAAAACTTATTTTGCCTTCATTTGTTAAATATATTTCTACATAGTATAGAAAACTAAATTGATATTTTTCATTCAGCATTTTTTAAATGTTACTTCACTGTCTTTTTTTTTTTTTCTTTTTTGAGAGAGATTTTTGCTATAGGGTGCATGTGCTTGCCGGAGAGACAGAGACAGGGAGACAGAAGCAATAAATCACAGCACACCTCCTTCTCCCCCCACGGGGGACGGCCCCGCCATAATCCCTTCTCTTCCATTATTCTCTTGGTATTTTGGACATGCATGCATACACATCTGGTGTGAGTTTCAAGCCAGGTCCAGAATTCAAACCACAGTCCGCCAGCACCTCAACCACCATGCCACCTGCTAGCCCTCTCTGCTATCTTTTGCTTGTATTATTTCCGACAAGAAATAATGTTGCATTTCCCCCAAGGTACTCGTACGGTTTTCTTTTCTTATTGGTTTTGAGCAATTTGACTGCACTGTGCTGAAGCTTTCTTCTTGCTTCTTGTTCTTATAATTCATTGTCTTGGATCTGCGAGTGTGTAGTTTTCATTCAGTCTGAAAAGTTTCAGTCATTTTTTTATTCAAACATTTTTTATGTTTATCCCCTTATTCTGCTTTAGGAACTCAAATGACCCATGGGCCATCTGAAGTTTTTCCATAGTCCATTTGTGCTCTTTTATTTCCTTTTCTTGCTTCTTGTTCTTATAATTCATTGTCTTGGATCTGCGAGTGTGTAGTTTTCATTCAGTCTGAAAAGTTTCAGTCATTTTTTTATTCAAACATTTTTTATGTTTATCCCCCTTATTCTTCTGCTTTAGGAACTCAAATGACCCATTGGGCCATCTGAAGTTTTTCCATAGTCCATTCGTGCTCTTCTATTTCCTTTCCTTCACGCCTTTCCTTTTTCTTCCTTCATTCTTCATTTACTCCAGCTTTATTCTGAATAGTTTTTATTGCTACACTTTCAAGTTAATTTTTTCTTCTGCGATATTGAATCTGTCATTATTCCTATTTCATCTCATCTATTTAATCTCTAGAAGTTTCAAATGGGTCTTTCTTGGGACTCTAACTTTTTGAACATGTGGAAAACAATTGTAATAAGTTTCAGTGTCCTCCTCCAATGGCTCTACTATCATTGTTAGTTCTGGGTTTGTTTTGATTGATTATTCTCATTGTGGGTTGTGTTCTGGCTTTTTGTATGCCTGGTAGTTTGACTGGATACCGGACACTGTGAATTTTACCTTGTTGGGTGCTGAATACTTTTGTATTCCTATAAATCCCCTTAAGCTTTGTAGTGGGATGCAGTTAAGTTCCTTGGAAATAGTGTGACCTTTTGGGTCTTGCTTTTGTGATTTGCTAGGCAGTTCCAGAGCAACGCTAAGTCTAGAGATGATTATTGCCTAGAACAGGCAAGACTTTTCTGAGTACTCTACTTACTCCACTTAATCCCACATGAATGATGAGTTTTTCTTGTAGGCAGGTGGGAACAGATATTTTTCTGAACTGAGTGAATGCAGCACATTCTTCCTTCTAATTCCTTCAGATGGTTTGTTTCCCCAACCTTAGGCTATTTCCTCACACATGATTTCTTTTATCAGTATTCTGCTGAATACTTGAGGAAGTCCTGCAGATCTCTAAGACTCTGTGTGAAGTTCTCTGCTCTCTAATATTCTGTTCTTAAGCTCTAGGGACATTAATCTCCTTAAACTGTCTGTTCTGATTATCCTACAGGCTCTGCTGCAGGTTCTCCTCCCTATGCCATGGCCTGGCCTGGTGTAATGGTAGGTTCCCCTCGCTTGTTTCCCATCCCTCAGGAACCAATGTCCTTTATTACTTGAAGCCCATGGTCCTAAAAACTAGTTTCATGTACTTTGTCTTTGCCTTTTGTTGTTATCATTTCTGGCAAGAGGGTAAATCTAGTTCCTTTTACTCTATCTTGACACAAGAAACATTCTAAGACTAAATTGAACTGATTTATTGTTTATCTTCCCCTTCCCTTTTTTGGGAGTAATCCAAATGGTTTGGATACTAATTAATAGTATGATTAATTTAGTTTCTGTATTAGAAATCTGTCAAGTAATATATGTCAAATAGGAACTTCATTGAGAAGCAATAGCAGGCAATATTTCTTACTTTTTCCTCTTAGCTAATCCTCCAGTATTGGTTTTTGGGTGTGGGGGGGAGTACCTTCATCTGTGACTAATTTCTGCATCATTTATACTCAGTTATTCTAATTTTATACAATAATTTATAAACTTACATCCTTTTAAATAGTGTTACTTTGTTTTGGACTTACCTTGGTGAACAGTATCATTTAGTATTTTTTCTTGTTCCTTTAAGAGGAACCTTGTTTGGTCAAAAGTAACAGTGGCAAATTTCCAATTAGCAGCAGGGAGAGTACATAGGCATAAAAGATTTTTTAAGATAGGAGCAGCTGCTGCTTCTAGAAGGCAGTGTGCCTGGCATTGGCTATCTGTAAAAATAAAAGCATTAAAGGCAATGTTTTTTCAGGATGGCAAGTTCTTTTTGATAAAGCAATTAAATATTTTCTATCTATCCAATCTCATTTCTGGGTTAAAAAGCATGATATTGAATAGAGATTTATTTCAGGATATTTACTCTAAATAGACTAGTAAAAACAAGCAAAAAATTTGTAGGATTATATAATTTTATGCTAGCTTATTTAGCATAAAGAATTCATTTAGTAACTAATTTAACATGATAGCTATGGAGAGACATAAAAAGGGGATCACATAATTATTTTTCTTTTTCCTCTTACACTATTTATTAGCTTGCAGCCTTGGGCTGAATACATGTGTAATGATGACAGTCTTTCTTTTTTCTTTTTTTAACTAGAAAATAATTGTTTAAAGATCTGCATAATCACCTAGAAAATGATAAACAAAATTAAATCCAAAGAATAAAAATATTTTGAGAATTAGTGTTGTATTTCCTTATTTATTTTGGTAATGAGCACAATATTTCTTTTTTTTTTTTTGAGAGAGAGAGAGTTTCTGCTATAGGGCATGTGTGTTCACCGGAGAAACAGAGACAGAAAGATATCAAGTGAGAAACCCCCCCCACCCCAGGGGAGGTGGCTACACTGCAATCCCTTCTCCTCCATTCTCCTCTCAGTATTTTGGGCACGCACGTACACATGGCCTGCGTGAGTTTTAAACCACTGAGTCTGGTACTCCAACGGCAGTTGACTGTGTAGGAGTCCAGCAATGTAACCATTATGCCATCTGCTGATCCCGAGCATAATATTCTTAAACAGTGGTTCTTTTTTTTTTTTTTTGGAGAGGGTTTTCGCTATAGGGCGTGTGCACTCGCCAGACAGAGAGAGAGAGACATAGAGACAGAAAGCGACAAATCACCCCCCAGAGGGGATGGTCACGCCGCAATCCCTTCTCCTCCATTCTCCTCTTGGGGCCTTGGGCACGCACGCACACGCGCCCGGTGTGAGTTTAAGCCACCGGGTCTGGGACTCGAACCGCGGTTGACTACATGGGAGGTCAGTGACATAGCCATTATGCTAACTGCTGTTCCCAAACAGTGGTTCTTTAGGAGTCAAAGAACTTTCTCCTTTATCACAAATCAAAACAAAATAAAATCAATGTAAGAATCAATAGTTACTTTTTTTTTTTTTGGAGAGGGTTTTCGCTATAGGGCGTGTGCACTCGCCAGACAGAGAGAGAGAGACATAGAGACAGAAAGCGACAAATCACCCCCCAGAGGGGATGGTCACGCCGCAATCCCTTCTCCTCCATTCTCCTCTCGGGATCTTGGGCACGCACGCACACGCGCCCGGCGTGAGTTTTAAGCCACTGGGTCCGGGACGCGAACCGCGGTTGACTACGTGGGAGTCCAGCAACATAGCCATTACGCTAACTGCTGGTTCCCAATAGTTACTTATTTTTATCATCCTCATGTAAGAGAACAGAAGAGTAAGAGTAACAGAACAGAGAGAGCAACTATTAGCAGTTCATTTTTCAGACTGGGCAAAAGAGTTTGAGAAATTGCACTTTGTTGGGACCAGCAGTTACCGTAATGCTAGACTCCCACGTAGTCGACCGCGGTTCGCGCCCCGGACCCGGTGGCTTAAAACTCACGCCGGGCACGTGTGCATGCATGCCCAAGATCCCGAGAGGAGAATGGAGGAGAAGGGATTGTGGCATGACCATCCCCCCTGGGGGGTGATTTCTCACTTTCTGTCTGTCTCTCTCTGTCTCTCTGGCAAGCGCACATGCCCTATAGCAAAAACCTCTCAAAAAAAAAAAGAAAGAAAGAAATTGCACTTTGTTCTTCTCTGATAGATACAGAGAAGCAGCAGCGATTTGAATGAAAGAAGTAATGCTTACTAGACTGAAGTAGGGCAATGGAAAAGGCAGAGCATTTCAGATCTTTAAGTGACTTGAAAATAGGAGCAGGATAAAGAGATACCTGAAACAAGTGAAGAAAACTACACGGAAAATAAGATATGTCTTAGGAATCTAGAAAAAACTTTCAAATAAAGTAAATTTAGAAGACTATTTAGGCATGCAGCATACCTGACGCTTGAATTTCAATGACACTGTCTGTTCCCCTTTTCTGATTTGTTGTCTCTAAGGTTTTAGTAGTATAAGCAATAGGACTTTCTTCTTGAAGAGTCAAAGAACAGACTTCCTTATCTTGAAATTCTAATAAAAATATTAATTTGCATTATTCAGGAAAATTGCTTTACTTTAATGTTTATTCTAAAATATGATCCTAATTGTTGATTTCTTCATTGAAACACATCAATAATAAATTGAACAACTACTAACTAACACTGCTGGGTGAGAAGATGAATGGTTAAAAATCAATAGGACGATGGCATCAGATATCAGTGTTTCAATCTCACACACTAGCCTCCGTTTTTCTCATACATAAAATATGGATAAACATGCCTACTTTAAAGGTTGTTATAAGGATTAAATACCAAATACAGTTTCTGATACAAATTCGGCATGTACTGCTATATTTCATTTCTTTTTCCCCATTTGACTTTCCACATACCCTTCCTTCTGTTAGCAAACTTCTCCTCTGACTAAGCCTTCTGGTTTCCACCCTTTCTTTTCTTTTCTTTTTTTTTTTTAATGACAGAGAGCATGTGCACATGAGAGAAAGAGATAACCACCCCAGTCAAGGTCTCATCTCACTGCAATCTCCTTTCCCCACTCTCCAGCACCTCAGAATCCTGGGCACCAGCACATGCGCTCAGCATTTTCAGGCTGATCCAGGAATCTGAGCCCATGGTTGGAGTCTAGCCTGGCAGGGAACTTGCATTACTGCCTTCGTCCTTCCTTAACCAATTCTTAGGCTAATTCTTACTACGCCTTTGTCAGACTTACTTTTCTGTAAGAAGTGTTATATAACTGCCCACTCTCATCCAGATCACCAAAGTGACCCTCCTTTTGTTTCTTCAGCACTCAGGCATCCCTTTCTCTAGATATTTTCCACACTGTATTGAAATTATATTATCTGCACGTCTGGCTGGCCTACTCTATTACACTGTGAGCTTCTCGGGGCAGCAACATAGTTATTTCTAAGCAGTAATTTAGTGCCTGAGCATTCAATTAATTTTCTTTCTTCTTTCCTAGGCATTGTAGGGTATTTACACAACGTGCACATACACATTATGAGTCTAGTTATTCTATTTTTTAATTAAAAAAAATTTGCCAGAAGGTATGTGTGCTTGCCAGAGAGAGAGAGAGAATTCCCCCAGTGGGGTATTGTCATGCCGTAATACCTTTTCCTCTATTTCTCCAACCTGTTGGAATTTTGAGCATGCATATATATGCCTGGCATATTTTTAAGCCTGCAGGGCTGGGATTTGAACTGTGGTTGTCCATATAGGATCCAGTTCTCAATGCACAGGGTTTAACTGCTGCACTACAAGGCTGCTTCTCTAGTTATTTTAGCTAGATAATTATGTCATTTCTCTATAATATGATTACAGGATAATTTTAGAAATAAGTTACCATCTTGAAACATTTGAAATATATGAGCTTTAAATAGTTAAAATATAATGGTAGAGTATACCCTAAATTAGATTAATTATGTTATTATTTTCAAGTAATACTATCAATTAACTGTAAATAATTGGAATTATGTGATAAAATAATATTAATTATTGGAATATTTTAGGAACTCTAAGAAGCTTTTTAACATTTCTTGCCCCCAAATCAACTGTTAAATAAAATGAGAAGTAAGACATATATCAAAATATTCCCTCTATTACTAATAAAGGCTAAGATGAAAAACAGAGCTTAGTTTGAGAAGTGAATGAATTGTCACCCAAGAAGGTATATTATAAGGTGGCCAAATCATGACACTGCCAAAACCAGCAAATAAAGCTCCAGGGTTAAAAAGAAAAAAAGATAAATTATAAGGTGGTGAAAGGATTGTGTAAAAATAAACTTTAAAGTGAATATATATAAACATAAAGGATCACAAAATTCTGAAATCTTTAAATACTATTCTGCATTTTTACCAAATTTTTCACTGTGAAAAACAGACTGCTGAAAAAAAGTTAGAAATACTATGAATTTGTATGGCCATGAAGGAAACAAGTTTTACAAATAGTGACTTTTGTTTCAAATTCAAATGCACTTTCTATTTTTTTTGGAAAATACATGTCTTTATCTAAATCTACACCTACATATCCATATCTCCATATATAAAAAGTATCATGAATCCAAGCCATTTTCTCTGGCCATAAAAACTAACTTAATTATATCCAAAGAGCTTTATTTCTTTGCTTTCTATAATAAATTTTGCAGTTAGTCCTTGGCCTATCATATTTACTAAAAATACAAACTTTCACCCACCATCTTTTTCATCACTGTCTATGATCTGACCAGTCATTGAGGTGCAAGTTTTATATTTATTTCGCAGCATAATAAAGTCACTCAAAAGGTCCAAATCATTCTCCTGTTTTTTACCATGTTCAAAAGATGTTTTTTTAATTTTTGAGGATGATTCAACACATAGTACTGTGCAGTCAAGTTTAAAGTGATCTTTATTTTCTTTCTTTTGGATTATGTTATAAACTAGTTCTTGATCTTTCTTCGTTTTCTCTTCTTTTGTTGATTTTTCACCCTCAGAGATATATTCATCAGAAAAACACAAATCTGGTACTCTCGCTAGAGATGAACTTTCTTGTGGAAGTGGTAAATGATCATTTGTAGATTTCTCATTAATAAGTTCAATAGGTGAGGTGCAATGTTCATGCTCTAGACATGCTGAAACAGAAAATAGAAAACAGGGAAATGACCTCAATGCCTAAACAAGTGTTCTATTAGGGCATTAGGAAAACTTTCAGTTGCAGTTTATTATAGATATAATTAGATCCTTACGAGTACTTTATTTACTGCTTTGAAAATCAATTTTGGGGGATCCAGCAGTTAGCGTAATGGCTATGTTGCTGGACTCCCACGTAGTCGACTGCAGTTCGTGTCCCGGACCTGGTGGCTTAAAACTCACGCCGGGCGCGTTTGCGTGCATGCCCAAGATCCCGAGAGGAGAATGGAGAAGGGATTGCAGCGTGACCATCCCCCCTGGGGGGTGATTTCTTGCTTTCTGTCTCTCTGTCTCTGTCTGGCAAGCGCACGTGCCCTATAGTGAAAACCTCTCCAAAAAAAAAAAATCAATTTTGGTTTGAATAAGATAAATTTTCTTAAATAGTAAAAATTTAGTACATCTTTTTTTCTCATGATAAGAGCTAGGTTATCAAGCACAGAAGGAATCTATTTATAGGAAAGTCCTATCATTAGTAAGCTTATGAGTCACAGCCTTGGAGGTTAATGGTAAAAGCTTATATACTAGGCAAGCCAGATTGGAAAAAAATACTTGCAATACATATACCTGACAAAGGATTGTATGCAAAGAAAGAAAGAAAGAAAGAAAGAACTCTTATAACTCAACATTTAAAGGAAAACTGAATTTAAAAACTATGGGAAGATTTGAACAATCCTTCATATAAGATATGTATATTCTACAACATGGATGAAACTTGAAAACATGCTAAGGTGAAAGAAGCCAGTGAGAAAAGGACACATACTGTAGGCTGACTCTGTGTTCTAGTGGTCAAGGGAGCCAACTGCACAGTTCAAATCCCAATTTTTGCAGCTTGAAAAATACATTGGGGATCAGCAGATGGAATAGTGGTTAAGGCATTGGACTCCCACATGGTTGACTGCAGTTCGAATCCCAGACCTGGTGGCTTGCTTTCTCACTTTCCCTCTCCCTCATCTCTCTGTTTCTCTCTGGTGAATGCATGTGCCCTACAGAAAATTAAAATAATAATAATAAAAATAAAATAAATAATTCTAAAAAAGAAAAACACAATAGGTACTTGTGCATGCATGCCCCAAATCCCAACGGAACAGAGAAATGGAGGAGAAGGGGTTGTGGCATAATCACACAACATGGTGGTGGTGGGGGGGTGCTTTCTTCTCCCTCTTTGTCTCTCTGTCTCTCTGGTGAGAACATCTGCCCACTGGCAATAAAAAATTTTAAAAGAATATATATATCTTGTCTGATTCCATTTGTATGATTCTTTTCTAAGTGAAATATGAATGTTGGACACTAAAATATTTTTGTAAGTTAAAGATGATTTTTTTTGCGGGGGGAGAGGTTTTTGCTATAGGGCGCGTGTGCTCACCAGACAGAGACAGAGAGACAGAAAGCGAGAAGTCACTCCCCGGGGGGATGGCCACACCGCAATCCCTTCTCCTCCATTCTCCTCTCGGGATCTTGGGCACGCACACACATGCGCCCGGTGTGAGTTTTAAGCCACTGGGTCTGGGACATGAACCATGGTTGACTATGTGGGAGTCCAGCGACATAGCCATTACACTAACTGCTGGTCTCAAAGATGAATTTTTACAGTTCATGAATATTGTTTTTTCAAAAGCACAAACTCTAAGAGCACATTAAAAATGAGACCATGGAACTTTAGGATAAAATAGAATTATAGGATAAGCTAGTCAAACTTCTCCATTTTTTTTTTTTGGAAGAAGAAAATGAGGTCTACAGTTGGTCAGATCAATAATTCTGGCAGTGCCAGACTCAATACTGAATGCTATAACTTAGTTATAGTTATTCAATCACCTAGAGAAAATCCAGTATCTAACATTTCTCATTCTGAAAATGCTTACACAAGTCATATTTATTATTATGAGCTTACACTGTAATTGAGGCAATTTTTTAGGCAAAAATATCTCCGTTATAGTGTCACTGAAAGATAGATTATTGTAACAGAAGTATGTATTCAGATGTTCCAAAGTTTCTCTCACTATTGGATTTAGTCCTGCTTGTTTCCACCACTCTGTCATTGCATGATTAATTACAAGTCTTCCTTTTTCAACAGAAATTATCTTTTTCAAACTTGTAACTGAAGATTGACTGTTGGGCTCTTGAATTCTTGACACTTAAAGAAATAAAAAACAAATAGTGAGAAGCAGTGTACAAGGCAAAAGAAATGAAAAACACGACCACTGAATTTCTTTATAAGACATATTTTCACACATTAAAATATAAAAACTTGAAGTTATATCTGATACTCTGTTTTCAAGATGCTAATATTTGTACAAGTTCAAATTAATATAGTAATAGAAGTCACATAAAGGATTTGGTTCAATCTTTAGAAATCTTAGAGAGTTACAATTATTTCAATATTTAGTAGGAAAAGAAACTGTTATTTCATTTGACCATTTTAAATTACTAAATTAATACCTTTGAAGATTGGCCCCATAGCTAAGTGGTTCAGCACTGCATGGAAAGCCAGATCCCACATGGCTACCTGCAGTTTGAATCCTGGCCTGGCAGGCTTGAAAACCACACTGGACACCTGTGTGTGTGTATGCCCCAAATTCTCATGAGATGCAGAAATAGAGGAAAAAGGATTGAGGCATGCCTATGAGGCATGCAAATATTCCCAAGATCCTTAGAGTAGGATGGAAGAGAAGGGATTGTGGTGTGGTTATCTCCACTGGGGAGTGATTTCTCACTTCCTCTCTCTTTCTCTCTCTCTCTCTCTCTGTTATGTCTCTGATAAGACCATGCACCCTATAACAAAAACTGAAAAATAAAAGTAAAAAAAAATGACATTTCTACTGATTGTTACCTATACTTTCTATTCACCATTTGAAAGTGATTAATCTTTACCTGTAAGCGAAAATGGGTTCAAAGAGCTTCTGCAATGTTCTAATTGCCACATCATACAGTATTTATTAGCTGCATCTTCAGCAGTAAGCAAACTACAGAAAAAGAAGTTAAAATTTAATAACAATATATTAATAATATTGAGCCTCTAAATGTTTTACACTCAAAAGCAAGTGAAAAATTAACTCCTAATATAAATGTGTAAACTGAAGCTGAGTTTCATATATCCAAATTGCAAATACTGACTTCCTCTCTTCCTGGGGAAGTTTGGTAATTTGTAAAGTTGGTAATCGCTCCTGCTTCCTTCTCCCCCAGTGGCCTTATTCCAGAACAGCAAACTAATCTACCTTAGAAAACATTAAGTTACATGTATGCCACAGGGTATAAGATAGTAACCAAAGCTATCTTAGACTCAGTCAAAGGACAAGGATGCTGGGCTATTAAGCTATACTATCAATTTTGGCTCAAACTAGAATACAATGATCTAGCCCTGCAGTATCAATTCTAAGATTACAGACCATTCTGTGCAGAAACAAGAGGGTACTGAATAAATTTATGGATCATATCTTAGTTCTGCAGTGGTTCCAATGATGAGTCCACATTGACAAAGGTGAATAAGGTAGCAGTGGATGTCTTCAGTTAGAGATGGGCTGTGACCCTGGCCCTCCTTGGGGGAGTAATTTGATAGTCGAGTGTGTTGATCAGCTATTGCACTGCTCTGTAATCTTGGCTATTCCAGGCTGGAGACCTAGGACAAATCTTTTAGAAGACCTTGTAACAACCCTGTAAGGTAGCTACTATTATTATCCCAGTATTGCAGATAAAGAAACTGAACCGCAGAAAAACTGAGGTCACAAGAGTTAGTTAAGTGACCAAATCAGTAGATCTGGCTCTAGTTTAGAGCTTTTAACCACTTTTTAATGGGATGAATTTTCCTCCCCCCAACAAAAACAATTTCATACGTTGAAGCCCTAATCCTCAGTACCTCAGAATGTGACTTATTTGGAGACAGGGAATTTAAAGAGGTAATTAAATTAAATGGAATTGTTAGGGTGCATCCTAATCCAACATGACTGGTTTCCTTATGAGATGAGATGAGATGAAGACACAGACAAAAATGAAGGAGAGATCATGTGGAGACAAAGCCCCAGAGAAAGGCCCTGGAATGAAACCAATCTGCTGATGCTTTATTTTCAGACTGCTATCCTCCAGAACTGTGAGGAAATAAATTTCTGTTTTTAAAGACACCCAGTCTATGGTATTTGTTATGGCAGCTCTAACACACCAATAATGCTACTGCATTGCCTTTCATGGCAGAAAGTGCCAGCAGAGGTAGTGCTATTGGCAAGTATCCACTGGCAATGTTCTAAGTAGATTATTCCAATGCCAGAGTTTTCATAAAATTTTCTATTATTTATTTATTTTATTTAACTTTATTTATTTATTTATTTTATTTGACCAGAGAGGGAGAGAGTGAGAGACAGAGAGAGAGAAAGAGAGAGGGAAAGTAAGAAAGCAAGCCACCAGGCCCAGGACTCAAACCATGGTCAGCCATGTGGGAGTCCAGCACCTTAACTACTGTGCCACCTGCCGGTCCCCTATTATTTATTTTTAATGGTAATATAATAATGTTAAAAATACTAACTGTATAAAGTATCATATTGTGAAAAATTTTCCTACCCTTATTGCCAGAGTACTTAGTTCCCTCCTCGACACAACCAACGTTTCTTGTTTCTTATGTGTCCTTATAAAGATACTCTATGCGTATAAGGCCAAATATGTACATACATATTCATATATTCCCTTCAATTGCTATAGACACTATACTGTTTCTTACATTTTTAAAAATAGAAGTATCTTGGAAAATGCCTCTATATGGAGAGATTTAGTTAAAGATCACTTGTTTTGAATTGCAACTTGTGTTCTAGATGTAATCTTTACTTACATTTTACAAACTGGAGAAATTAAAAATGTCTGAAGTTCTACACAGAATGAAGTCACTGAAGAACGTTGGCTTCTTGGGTGTAGAGGAGTTAGGGGCATTTCTAACTCTGCTGAAATATTGATAATGATTATGTTTCATAAACACTGAGTAAACTTAAGCATAATTCAGAACTTTTTATAAGCAAATTGTTAGATCATTGTTGTGGCAAGAATATTTTAATAAAAAATGTGAGTTACTTGATATACAAAATCATAGTTTTCAATTTACATCTATGTAAGGAATTAAATGTATATATACACATGGTATCTCAACTATGATAACGATGATTTTTAAAACATACATTGACAACAAACTTTATTGAGTTGTCTGTATATAAGAAATTCTAAGAACTTTATGTGTAATACTTCTTTTAATTCTGGCAGTTTAATTCTGGCAGTTTACTTAAAAGAGTAATATTTTTATCTCCATACTTGGTATTCATGATGCAAAGCAAATAGTATTATTCCAAGCAGTTCTACACCTTAATAAGTCAGTTGTGGGTGGCTAACACAGTTAAATTTTTTTTTTTTTTTTTGGAGAGGTTTTTCACTACAGGGCGCGTGCGCTCGCCAGACAGACAGAGAGAGACATAGAGACAGAAAGCGAGAAATCATCCCCCAGGGGGGATGGTCACGCTGCAATCCCTTTTCCTCCATTCTCCTCTCGGGATCTTGGGCACGCACGCACACACACCCGGCGTGAGTGTTAAGCCACCGGGTTCGGGACGCGAACCGCAGTCAACTACGTGGGAGTCCAGCGACATAGCCATTATGCTAACTGCTGGTTCCCCACAGTTAAATATTTTATAGGGTAGGCCTGATAAAGTGATATTCAGGGCTGGCAGGTAGCATAGTGGTTAAAGCACTGGACTCCCACAAGGCCAACTGTGGTTTGAGTCCCAAACTTGGTGGCTTGCTTTCTCTCTCTCTCTCTCTGGTCAAAATGAAGAACAATAATAATTTAATTTAATTAATAATTCTTAAAAAAAGAAAAACTGATCCTCATATTATTTTAAGTAGTCAATGTAGTTTTATCACTTTCATAAATAAAGCATTAAATTTTCAAATGGAGATTAAAATGATTCACTTATAAATGTAACTAAATAACAGTATCATCAATATCGTCAGGAAGCAACATAATTTAGTATTACACTGGAACAAAAGATGATTCTGAGATTCCAAATTTTTAAAAAATATTTATTTAACTTTATATATTCATTCATTCATTTTTAATTTGACCAGAGAGTCACACACAGAAAGAGAGAGAGAGAGAGAAGGTGAGAAAGCAAGACACCAGGTCCAGGATTTGAACCATGGTCAGCCACATGGGAGCATCCAGCACCTTAACCACCACACCACCTGCTGGTCCCATGAGATTCCAAATTTGATAGGACAATAATACTAACAATGATGCACCAAAGAATGATAGTATTATCTTGGGGTATTATAAGGTTAAATTTTAAAAAAGTGTAACAAAGGTTAACAAGACTGCTAATACTGGGATAAAATATAAAATTTGATTTACTGAGCTACAATATTTTAAGATTTATTTTTTCTTTCTTTCTTTTTTTTTTTTTTGAGATGTTTTTGATATTGGTCATGTGCACTCACCAGAAAGACAGAGATATAGAGACAGAAAGTGAGAAATCACCCCCCAGGGAGATGGCCATGCTGCAATCCCTTCTCCTCCATTCTCCTCTCTGGACCTTGGGCACACACTTGCACGCACCCGGCATGAGTTTAAGCCACCAGGTCTGGGACTCGAACCGTGGTCAACTACATGGGAGTCCAGTGACACAGCCATTATATTATATAAGCCAATTGCTGGTCCCAAGATTTCTATATTCAATATTAATTATTCCTCTTCCCCAATCTTTGTAATTCTCCTCTAAATATTATTCAGTTTTGATGCTGGTAGGATTCCGATTTAATGATAGTAATTAAGTAATAATGGAATAAAAGAAAAAACCAATTAAGATTACAATAATCAACTTTTAAAGACATTTTTGCTACAGGGTACATGTACTTGCCGGAGAGACAGAGACAGACATAGAGAAAGTGAGAAATCACTCGAGATGGCCATGCTGCAATCCCTTCTCCTCCATTCTCCTCTCTGGACCTTGGGCACACACTTGCACGCACCCGGCATGAGTTTAAGCCACCAGGTCTGGGACTCGAACCGTGGTCAACTACATGGGAGTCCAGTGACACAGCCATTATATTATATAAGCCAATTGCTGGTCCCAAGATTTCTATATTCAATATTAATTATTCCTCTTCCCCAATCTTTGTAATTCTCCTCTAAATATTATTCAGTTTTGATGCTGGTAGGATTCCGATTTAATGATAGTAATTAAGTAATAATGGAATAAAAGAAAAAAACAATTAAGATTACAATAATCAACTTTTAAAGACATTTTTGCTACAGGGTACATGTACTTGCCGGAGAGACAGAGACAGACATAGAGAAAGTGAGAAATCACTCCCTGAGGGTTGGCCAGGCTGCAATCCCTTCTCCTCCATTCTCCTGAGATTTTGGACACATGTACACACACTCCCAGTGTGAGTTTAGGGCCTCCAGATCCAGGACTAAAACCATAGTTGATCATGTGAGTGTCCAAAGCCTTAACCACAATGCCAACTGCTGTTCCCAGAATAATCAAATTTTAAACATCAAAATTGACTCATAGAAAGCTGTATATGTGAATGTATGTATTACACTTTTATATCATATTATGTAACTCCTGATACACTCCATAATATATTCAAAATTTCTACCTGGTTCACGGCACTCTGGTTCACTCTGGCTTTGAACAGTCAAAATCTCTATGGAGCTGCATTTTATATCTTCAGTGTCAGATCCTTGGTTAATAGATCAGAAAAGAAAAGGAAGAAACTCTGCTATTAGCAAAAGTACCATTAAATTACATTTTTGTAACCTTGTTTACTGGCTTTCTCCTTTAGATATATCTTTATTGATTTATAGTAAGTCAATTTTCCTTTCAGAGAAAAGTAGAGATTTAGACTTTTGAATAAAATCCTGATATAATAGGTGAATTAGCACCCCCTATGTTCCCCATGCATATCCACAATTGACTCCTTAACAGTCAATCAAATTTATCAAGAAAGATAAAAATGGGGAAATCTATATAATCATTAGAAACTAAAATAAGTGAGCAATTCATAGCCTTAAACGTCAAAGAATGAGATTTTTAAGGATTTAATCTTCATCAATACATGTTGATGTTCTATGCCCCATTTAGGAGGAATTCTACTTGTCTATATTAATCTTGCCCTTTTGACTTCCTTTTTTCAGCTAACATATTTTGCCTATGTCTTTATTTTCTACCTTTTTTTCCCAGAGGATTAATTCTATTATTCAGAGGGCTTTTTTCTGTATTGATTTGGAAGTTATACAGCTTATTTTAAAATCATACCTTGTTATTAATTTGAAAATATATATACATTTTCATCTTTTTTGGTATCAGTTTAAAAAGACAGCATCTCAGTTCCCCTATCAACATGAGGAACTTAGCATATTCTTCCACAAAACTTTCTCCTTTCTCCCAGATCTTAGCTTTTATTAATGTGTTTCAAGTCAGAGGATTAGAATTAATTTATTTTACAATTATGTTCCTAGCTCTGGTTCAAGATAGTAGAAAACATACATATGAGTTTGTCCTTCCAAATCTATGTAATCATGTAAGCTTACCTGCAAGATGCAAGTGCTTAAATGGACTGAGTGACCTTAAATTAACCTCAGCTATAAGGGATAATAAAAAGAACTTGCCCTGGTTCCAAGGAATAAGATCAGAAGTGAGGGGTGCCCTAAATTGTTGCAGTCAGGACCAGTGAGCCAGCAACTCTGGAAAGCCCTCATCACCAACCAATCCCGGACTCTCAAACAATATAATCCCATAAACCTCTTGCTAATTGCTCTAAAAAAGGACCCCTTTCCCTTGCTACTGGGGAAGCAAATTTGAAGTTGCTTCTGTCTCCTTGTTGCCTGGTCATACAATAAAACTTTCTTGTTTTAAGACCTGATGCCATTGCCTTTTGTATGCATCAGGTAATAGAACTGCTTCTTCAGTAACACAAGCTACTCCAGAGGCTGAGGCAGGAGGATCACAACACAGCAAGACCTTGTCTAAAACACCACACAGACACACACCCACACCCACACACATACTCACTACCACCTCCCAAAATTAATGCAGTCACAGGTATTTAGCTTCATTTATAAATTATCTTGAAATGGTTAGATTAATTTCAGAGATGTTTTAAACCTGAAAGAAGTATTTTAAAAAGATGATGCAAAAAATTTATCAATAATAGTAATTCAAAGATTTCAACATGTAACCTTGGGACATTATTACAAAATCTAGAGGTTCAGAAAATATTTTAATGAACAATAGCCTATGTAACAAACATTATTATGTGGCTTTTACAAATAAATATTTTAAAATTAATTCTCACCTCTTTTGAAAATCTTTTCATCTTCATCTACACAACTTATTATTTCTGGTACTAAGTTTGATGACTTCTTCAGTTCTGAGGATGATGGAATATCAATTTCCTGTTTGAGGCTTGTAGGTATCAAAGATTCACACTCAATAGGAAAAAGAGGTGGCTGAAATAATACATAATTAAGAGAAGTTTTTAAGGAGGCTTCCAAATAAATATTCTTGAGTTCATAAATAGACATATTTGCTTAAATGGCATATCAAATTTTGAACTAAACTTATACTCAAAAAATTTGATACTATGCATACTTTTAAAAACCAAAGGAGTAGTAGCCAAAAATATATTCTATTATAGCAATGTTTTCTCTGAGTATTAAATTTATGGTTACTTATTACATTAGTTATATACAATATCCTTAGATACAGAAATATATTCTTTTGGCTAAGCGTAAATTTTTAAAATTCTGCGTTGGAAATAATCACTGAAGCAGATGAAAGACGGTAAATCAAAAGAAATAAAAAGAGCTGAAGGAATGAAGTGAATATTTACTGTACTCCATGTAATACATTTCTTTCTTTTTCTTTTTTTTTTAAGAGAGATTTTTGCTATAGGGTACATGTGCTCACCAGCGAGACAGAGAGATACAGAGAGACAGAAAGAGGGAAATCACCCTCCAGAAGGGATAGCCACGCCACAATCCCTTCTCCTCCATTCTCCTCTTGGAACTTTGGGCATGCACACACACGCACTAGGCATGAGTTTCAAGCCACTGGGTCTGGGACTCAATCTGCATTGACTACATGGAAGTTCAGTTACATAATGATTACACCATCAGCTGGTCCCCAAATCTTTCTAACCTGACAATTGTAAACAGTCAATGTAGATTACTAAAATTTATAAAAGTGTGCTTCATTACTTTTTTTTTTTTTTGCTATAGGGCGCGTACGCTCGCCAGACAGGCAGAGAGAGACATAGAGACAGAAAGCGAGAAATCACCCCCCAGGGGGGATGGTCACGCTCCAATCCCTTCTCCTCCATTCTCCTCTCAAGATCTTGGGCACATACGCACACGCACCCGGCGTAAGTTTTAAGCCACCGGGTCCGGGACTCAAACCACGGTCGACTATGTGGGAGTCCAGCGACATAGCCATTACGCTAACTGCTGGTTCCGCTTCATTACTTTTATAAAAATATTGAAAGCAAATATTACAACCTCATTTAAACCTACTGTATCTTCTGGTTTCTCCTGACAGAAGTTCTCTTTATCCATAGGAAAATCTTCTTTCACAGAAACTTTCAAATCTTCTTGAAAAGAGAGACATTCCCTTAAACCAAAAATAGTGTTTACTAAAAGCAAATTTCATACTAAATTTAGACAGTCAGAACACATTAAAATTAAAGTTCAAGTAAAGCAGTGATAAAATACTATTATTACTAACATCTAAATTTGTGATCATACAAAAATATTTTCTTCTCTTAAAAATATTTATATCATTGGACAATTAAGTACCTGGTAACATTAGGTTCTGTGAAGAGCTGTTCTTTGAAATCTGAAAGGGAGTCCTCTACCCAAGATGGCTTTAGGCTACTTAGGAGAGTATGCGAAGTTGGTAGCTGATTTTTATAGGTCATCAAATTATCTGTGAATATTATTTCTTCTTCATCGATTGATAAATCTGGAAAGAAATTAGAAATTTAAGTAATAAGATTAAAAAATCTAAAAGTTCTACAAAGGGAATAGTTATTATAACCAGTTTATTTATCTATTAATTTGTTGTAGTAGTTTTCTTTTCTTTTTTTTTTTTTTTGGAGAGGTTTTTGCTATAGGGTGCATGTGCTCGCCAGACAGAGACAGACAGAGAGACAGAAAGCAAGAAATCACCCCCCAGGGGGGATGGCCACGCTGCAATCCCCTCTCCTCCGTTCTCCTCCCGGGATCTTGGGCACGCATGCACATGCACCCGGCATGAGTTTTAAGCCACTGGGTCTGGGACGCAAACCGCGGTCGACTACATGAGAGTCCAGCGACATAGCCATTACGCTAACTGCTGGTCCCTTGTTGTAGTTTTCAAGCTGAGGGTCCAGGACTAGAACTGCAGTCAGCCATGTGGAAATTGAGTGCCTTACCACCCCACAACCTACTGGCCCAATAGTTGTGTTTTCAAACACATTTTTAATTCTTTAGTTCTTCCTTACACCAAGTATATAAAGCATACAGCACAGTAGTATAATATAGATAAAAGACTAATACATTCTAATATTATTTAACACACTGAGGAGTAACCAACTATCTCAATAGAGTTGTACTGGCCAATGCTTTATTAGCAAAGATTAATCAATGAGGGAAATAGCCTGTGGTCCAATGCTTCAAAATAGCCAGGAGTAGCCTAAGCAAAAAAATTTAATAATAAAAGCATTTAACTTTTGTGGACCCTTGTCTTTGCTTCTGTGCATAATTTTAGCTCTTGGGTCTCCAATTCTTCCTTTAGGACTCTGACATAAGGTATGGAAATGGTCTAGAGCCTACAAATGAGAACACTCTGATTCTACATTCTATAATAATTATTCCCACAGGGTTGCTATAAAACTAATTACAAAGAAAGTTATATAGCAAACTACCTATTTGAGAAATGTGACTTATCTCACATATTAAGAAACACTACTGCTAACAGTTAATTGATGGAATAATTTTTTCTTCAGTATGGCCACCCTGCCTTGTTAGGTTTATTTCAGAATCTAGGCAGTGTGAGAATTTTAACAGTTTGTGAACCATGGGTGAAAACAGGAAACCTGCACTCATTCTTCAATAATCTCCTGAGTAGAAAGAAAAAAAAGATAATATAAGCTCAAGTGAAGAACTACTGAAAAAGCTAAGCTCCTAAAAGCTAAAGTCACCTGGGGAGCAGGGAGCTGTGGGAGTGGGATAATGGCCTTCTACTCTGAGCAGTGGTCTTTTGGCTAAGTGATGGTGGAATGGCACAAGAAATAGTACAGAGTTTTCGGATTGTGATAGCTCCATGGCCAACTACATAATTGGTGTGCATGTGCCAAATAAATGTGTGATATAAAGCTGGCAGCCAGGGAAAACCCTTTGCCTGGTGCTAGCTGGGTATGTCAAAAGAGAACCTGTGATATAAACCAGCCTAAGGGATTTTTTAAAAATCTAAATCTGTTAAGATTCTGAAAAATGTAGAACAGCCCTTCTTCAAGAGACAGACAGGTCCATGGCTCCTGCGATCTAGCCAGTTTGGAAAAAGGAAGATGTCCCACTGATAACTGGGCCTCCAGCATACAAAACTCGCGTGAACAGCCCTTCTTCAAGAGACA
>NW_006159542.1:2863640-2898496 GCF_000334495.1 Tupaia belangeri chinensis
CAGAGTTCAATCTGGAAGATTGAACCTCAACAGAAACAGAAGAAAATTAAGTACATGAGACTGAACTGATGAAACAGCATTCTATGACTTGACTAAAATATTGCTGCTTTTCTTCTAAGCTTTGTTGTCCAGTTTTTGTCCTGTCTTGAGCTGTCAATGGATTCATGTACCTACTATTTGAACAGAATACTAACCAGTTTCTAGGCCTTAAGTTTCAAGGAAATATCCTTACCAGTTCAAAACTGCTTTTTTTGAAACCATCAGCTGAAGTTGCTATTGTAAGTAGTTAGATTACTTATGATATTGTGTGATCAACGAAATGGTGGGGGAAAAGGAATTGAAGATAACTGTAGACAGCAGAGATAGTGTAATAAGAGAGTGAAATGGGGCAGAGGGTCAGACATAGGGTAAAAAACATATATATATGAAAGTAGTAATGGAATTTTATGGATGATAACATGCATGATTAAGACACTATGCAGTTTACTCTAGAGGGGAAACCACATTTAGTATGTTGTGATGATGCTCAGGGAATGAATGTAAATTAAAAAAAAATTCAGAGAAAAAAATACTAAAACTGTTACCAAAATTTAAAGAAAAAACTGTGTATTTGATGACCACAGTAAGCTATATAGCCCCAGCTAGGTACCATTTTATAGTATGTTCATTCTACTCACTGAGGTTTATGCCTAAAGTCAGACATGGGTTCTTGTGTATGTAAATATCAGCTGTGCTTGCTATTGCAAATATTTAGACAAATTAAGTTCATTAGCAAATCAATTAAATGGAGGGGATAGGCATAGAAAGCAAACAGGGATAACAGAGACAATGGGAGGAGGGTTGGACAGGGCAGAGGGTTAGGGATAGGGAATCAAGGATGGCAAAAAAAGAGAAAAAACTCAAAATATACAAGACATAAGAAATGGAAAATTGTTTGTTGATAACACATATGTTGATGTACTTGATTGAGCCAACAGACAATGTATTTTGGATAAAAAATTCATTTTGTATACTGTAATGATGTATAGCATATTAATGTTAAAAATAAAAACAAATAATAATAAAAAAAAAAGATTCTGAAAAATGTCATAGACTAAAGCTTCCCATGACACACCAAAGAAAGCTAGTCAATTCCATGTCAAAGGATGCTTCTGAGAAAGTTAAAGATGGCTTATTTGTATAATCAATTCTGTAAGTATTCAGTCATATTAATAGTAAAAAACAAAACATAGTTTATCTTAAGATATTTATTAATTTTTATGTGTTTGTTTTTCATTTGACCAGAGAGAGGCAGAAAGGAAAGTGAGAAAGCAAGCCCCACATCCTGAACTCACTGTGGTCAGCTATGTGGGAGTCAAGCGCCTTAACTAACACAATACCTCTGGCCCCAACAGCATTAGTTTAAATCTCCATATCCTTCTTCCACTTCCAAACACAGCCCCTCTGACCATCTTTCATAACTAGAGCTTACCTCTGATATTTTGGGGAGTAAATGGGAATACTTCATGTCAGTTATGATGTCTTGTTTTCTAACCACTCTTTTATGGATGAACCACTTGAGGGCAGCATCACACCACAATCAATGCTCTTTGTAATTAAAGGTTTTACCAAGGGTGCTACTTTCTTACATTATTATATTTTTCTTTCTCATGTTCTCATAGCTATATAGAATGCCTTGGAGTTCTTACTTTATTATAACATACCATGTGCACTACACAGTTGTAATGAGACTGTTCTCCTCTGTTATAGAGAAGGATTACATTTTCACCAGGAAATAAAATTTTGGCTACTTAACTATGAAAATAATAAGAATTTGAAAAGGTCTACTAATTGGAAAGAAGAAAGGTTTATTCTTTGCAGAATACTTTTGCCAACCTAGAACACCCAGGATAACTAAATCACAACAAATAAGGGGAATCAGTAAGGTGTCCAACAAAAATGATATAATGAGTGGTTTTGTAATGAATAAAGATCTAGTTATTTAAAAAGGAAACAACACCCATAATAGACATCAATATAAGAATTATAAGGAAACTGGGAATAGCAGATGGCGTAATGGACTCCCACAAAGTCTACTGTGGTTCAAGTCCTGGACCCAGCAACTTAAAATTCACGCCAGGTGCTTGTGTGTGCATGCCCAAAATCCCAAGAGGAGAATGGAGGAGAAGGGATTGTGGCTGGCCATCCCCACCTCCCACACACACTTTCTATCTCTGTCTCTTTCTCCAGCAAACACATGCGCCCTATAACAACAACAACAAAAACTCTAAAAAAAAAAAAAAAAGAAATACAATGAAATAAACAACAAAAATGTTTAAGAAAGTATGCAATGGATACTACAAAACTTTACTGAGGAATATTTAAAAAATCAACTTGAGGAAAATATAAACCATTTTCTTGGCTAGAAAAATTAACTGTGGTAAAAAGTTAAAGGATCTCAGCACTATTTCCATTTCCCAAGAGATCTGTTTTAAATCTTGGAAAAGTAGGGTCGGTAGGTAGCATAGTGGCTAAGGATGCTGGACTCCCACAGGGCCAACTGTAGTTTGAGTCTTGAACCTGGCAGCTTGCTTTCTCACTTTCCTTCTCTCTCTCTCTCACTCTGTCCCTCTCTGGTCAAATTTAAATAAATAAAGTTAAACAAAATAATTCTTTTTTTTTTCTTTTTTTGGAGAGGATTTTTTGCTATAGAGCACGTGCGCTCGCCAGCCAGAGAGAGAGATAGAGAGATAGAAAGCAAGAAATCACCCCCCAGGGGTGATGGCCATGCCACAATCCCTTCTCCTCCATTCTCCTCTCGGGATCTTGGGCACACACGCACACGCGCCCAGCGTGAGTTTAAGCCACTGGGTCCAGGGCTCGAACCGCAGTCGACTACGTGGGAGTCCAGCAACATAGCCATTACGCTAACTGCTGGTCCCAACAAAATAATTCTTAAAAAAAAAAAAAAGACCTTAAAAAAACGATAACAAAGTAAATATGGAAGAATAAAGGTATAAGAAGAAGAAAAATAATAACAAAAAGGAGACTATTAACACATGCTATATATTAAATAGTTAAAACCCTATGATACTGGCCAAACCTAGTTGGTGCAGTCTATAGGGTATTGGACTGCAATATTGGAAGCCACATGGCGAACCATGGGTTCAGATCCTCAGGTCAGCCTGAAAAAATACCCTGAGTGTGTGTGTGTGTGTGTGTGTGTGTGTGTGTGTCTGTGTGTACGTACCTAAGATCCTGAGGAGCTGGAGGGCTGGGAATGGGGACTGCAGCATAACCAGATCCTGTCAAGTGTGTTTATCTCTCTCTTGTACACACAATTATAGTGTGCACACATTATAATTTTAGAGAAATAAAGGAAAAAACCCCATGGAACACCAACACAATAAAAGGCAAGACAACAGTGCATAATAGAAAACCCAGAAACAAATGCAGATGTGGATAGGCTTTAGTGCATGATGGAAGTGGGAAGTGGCATTTCTAATCAGCAGGGAAGAAAAGACTATTCTTTTAATAATACTGAAACAACTACCAAAACATTTGAAAAAATATTTTTATTCTATTTTTTTTTTAAGAGAAACAAGTTTTTGCTATAGGGTGCATGTGATCACTGGAGAGACATAGACAGAGAGACAGAAAGTGAGAAATCACTCCCCAGAGGAATGGCCACACTGCAATCCCTTCTCTTCCCTTCTCTTGGGATTTTGAGTACACATGTACACATGTCCAGCATGTTTTAAGCCACTGGGTCAAGGACTTGAACTGCAATTGACTACATGGCAGTCCAGTGACATAACAATTACGCCATATGCTGGTCCCTTTTATTCTAGTTTTAAATATATACCAAAAACTGAAATAAAATCATACAAAATTTTAAAATTCAAATGAATATTTATCTAATTAAGGAAAGATTTTCCAAGTATGAAAGTACTGAAAGAAATTATAACGAAAAATATTGACAGAACTGGTTAGGTTCAAATTAATTATGTTTGGAGTTATTGAGACTTCTTTTTTCTTTTTGGAGAGGTTTTTGCTATAGGGCATGCATGCTCACCAGAAAGACAGAGAGAGACAGAGAGACAGAAAGCAAGAAATCACCCCCCGGGGGGGATGGCCACATTGCAATCCCTTCTCCTCCATTCTCCTCTTGGGATCTTGGGCACACACACACACACACGCACCCGGCGTGAGTTTAAGCCACCAGGTCCGGGACTCAAACTGTGGTCGTCTACATCAGAGTTCAGCTTCATAGCCATTACACTAACTACTGGTCTCAGAGTTATTGATACTTCTATAAAGATAAAATATATGAATAAAAAATAGATAAAAAACAAAAGGAGTCACTTCACAAAAGAAAAATGCAGATGATAAATAAACAATAATTTTTTAAAGAATTATTTTAACTTTATTTATTGTCATTATTTTTATTATTATTTTATTGAAGTTGACCAGAGAGAGACAGAGAGAGAGAGGGAGAGAGGGAAAATGAGAAAGCAAGCTGCCAGGTCCAGGACTTGAACCACAGTCAGCCATGTGGGAGTCCAGTCACCCCAACCACCATGCCACCTGCTGGCCCCAATAAACAATAATTTTTAAAAACATAAATAAAATACAAATTTTTTGCCCATCACATTCCTTTAAACCTATTACCAAAACATCAGCAGTAATATATCCAGTGTTGATAAAGCTGACATGAATAAGGTATTCTCATATCATACTAGTAGACAAACAGCTTAAAAAAATACTTATATCAAATCATTACTTTTCCAAGAATTCACTCTAAAGAAATAATTGGAAATGAGAGTATACCTTTATGTTTACATTTAAAATGAAAAATATTAGTGCTCTCAAATTGGGAAATGTATGACATGTAAGATTAAAAATTACAGGGGGCCGGCAGGTAGAGTGGTAGTTAAGGGCGCTGGACTCCCACATGGTCAGTTCAAGTTCCAGACTTGGCGACTTGCTTTCTCATTTTCCCTCTCTCTCTCTCTTTCTATCTCTTTCTGTCCTTCTCTGGTCAAATTGAAATAAATAAATAATTAAATAAATAAGTAAATAGAGCTCAATAAAATAATCCTTTTTTTTTTTTTTGAGAGGTTTTTTGCTCTCCAGAAAGAAAGAGACAGAGGGATAGAAAGCATGAAATCACCCCCCAGGGGGGATGGCCGCAATCCAATCCCTTCTCCTCCATTCTCCTCTCGGGATCTTGGGCATGCACGCACATGTTCCCAGTGTGAGTTTAAGCCACCAGGCCCGGGACCTGAACCGTGGTTGGCTACATGGGAGCTCAGCGACATAGCCATTATGTTAACTGCTGGTCCCTGAATAAAATAATTCTTTAAAAAAAAATTAAAAATTTCAATAACTAAAAATCATGCTTTTGAAGAAAACCAAAGCATCTAGTGAAATGTTCCCAAGATAACAGTAACATTTAAGAATAATATAAGTTTTAAACATAATGAACTATAGAATTATGAATTTTTTATAAAGGGTCATATATGCATTTTTTTTTCTTTTTTCATGATTTTGGGTACATATGCATATGCACCCAGAGTATTTTTTAAGCCACCAGATCCATGACTTAAACTGTGCAGTTAGTCATATGGGATCCAACCGTCAGGCACCATACCACCAGCTGGTATGTATATTTTTACATATCTTAACATATGTAAAAAGTGTTAATAAAATTCAATCCTTATTCATGATTAAAAGGTGTTAGCAAACTAGGAACAGAAGTAAGCTTCCTCAATCCAGAAAAGGAAATATGTCTAACATTTCATCATCCATTGGTAAAATGTTAGAAGCATTTCCTTTAGTGTCAGGAATAAGACAGGAATGGCAACTATTGCTGCTTCTATTGAACAATGTGCTGGAGCTCCTCGTCAGCACAGAAGACCAAAAATATATAAACATAAATACATTTAGAACTTGGAAATTGATTACCAAGTAAATCAGAAAGAATAAAGAGATAAAAGTAAGAAAAATAACACAGAGGCGCCTAGTATACATACATATACATATATATATATGCCCACATTATATACACATATATATTAAGAAATAGATGGCTATATTATTCACAGACAACATAATTGTGTACATTAGAATTATTAGAAGTAATTATTGGAGGGGACAAGCAGGTGACATGGTGGTTAAGATGCTGGACACTCCCACACAGCTGACCACAGTTTGAGTCCCAGACCTGGTGGCTTGCATTTTCATTTTCTTTCTCTCTCTTTCTCTCTCTCTGGCTAAATTAAAATGGAGGAATGAATAAATAAATAGTTCTTTTAAAAAATAATTAATTAATGGAATCAATATGAAAGTTTAAGAGGTGGATGAATGTAATAGCAGTACAAAAATCAACTTCAAAACCTAGGCATTTAATTGCATGCAATGGATTGCTATGTCATGAGATACACAGATGCCAACGTCATTGTAGGAGTATGTTGTGAGCACACAATGATGGAATCTCTGTAGGTGATTTTGAGGTCAAGCAAACTTAAACTCCAAAAATATTCCAATTTACAAAAACAGGATTAGTGTTGAGGCCACCAGGTGGCATAGTGATTACAACGCTGGACTCCCACATGGGCTGACTGTGGTTTAAGTCCCAGATCTGGCGGCTTGATAATCTGCTGGGCATGTGTGAGTGCATGCCCAAAATGCCAGGAGGAAAAGAGAGAAGGCATTGCGGTGTAGTTATCCCCCCTACCCTCCAAGTGATTTCTCATTTATTTTTTCATTGTCTCTCTGTCTCTCTCCAGAGAATGCAAAAATCTTTGGATAAAAACCTAAAACAAAACAAAACAAAAACAGGATTAGTATTTCCCTAATAAGATTAAACTTATAATTATGTAGGTGGACATCTTGAATAAAATAAAAATTAAAAATCCTGTCAAACAAAAAACTCAATGAAATGAAAATATATATATTGGTAAGAAATGTTTTATAACAACTGAAATGACACATTTTACCTTGAATTTCTGGATATTTTTCTGAAAGGTCAATAGGTGTAAAGACTTCACTATAGTCCTCGAGGGTATATAAACTGGCTTCTTCTACTCCAGTAGGAGAGTTTGGGTTTGAACTTGGTACAATGTCCTTAAATTCACAATTCATCTTGGTCGCCATTCCTGTAATTGTTCGTCTATAACATCATAAAATTACTGAATTTATGTATGTCCTATTTTAAAACATTTTAACTAACAATTTGAATATGTTCACTGTGGAAAAAATGTTCAAATCTAACAGATACAGAGAAAAGTTACCCATAGTCTCACCACCCAGATGAAAGCAAAACTTAGGTACATTTATCAATTATTTATTTTTTTAAAAGAATTATTTAACTTTATTTTATTTATTCATTCATTTATTTTAATTTGATCAGAGAGAGAGAGAGGGAAAGTGAGAAAACAAGCTACCAGGTCCAGGACTTGAACCATGGTCAGCCATGTGGAAGTGTCCAGCACCTTATAACCACCACGCCACCTGCTGGTCCCCAATTTATCAATTATTTTTGAATATTTTAAAACAAAAGTGGATTCATGTACATAGTGTTCTGTAACCTGTTTTAAAATTTTCTATAGACCACACAGGAGAGAAACAGTGAGAAAGTACCTCCTAAGGGAAATAACCATACCACAACCTCTTCTCCTTCTCTCAGGATTTCAATCATGCATGCACACATCCCAGTGTATTTCTGAGCATTGGTTTCTCTTATTCACCACTGGGATGATATTACTCACCTCACCTTAACTGTTATGTGGAATATGGGAAGTAAATACACGAGCAATGTTTTGCATTCCACTGCATGCCTCTGAACACCACAAGCCACAAAGAAATAGGAAAGCGCTGTTACCTGTTCCTTTTGCTCAGTTTGGCCATGAGCTGTCAGGTTCTCCCTGATCTTTTCACATTTTGCTCCTATAGCCATAGCTAACTATCTTCAACTCTTTTTTCCAGTCTTTACACCAAGCTTTCCTTATTTTTAAAAAGACGTCTATATAAGATGTATTTGTTAGGAATTTAACATGTCTTTTAAACCATGCTGGTGTTATTAACTGTGTTTGGTCACTGTGCTTCACACATAGTATTTATAAACATAAAATGTTTAATTTTATTAGTTATTATTTTTGTTAGCGCTCTCTTGCAAGTTCCATGTCTTTGACTACAAAACGTGATTTTTCATATGCCAATTATTTTTAGTGTGCAATTTGAAGAACATAAGTTTTTTCAGGAACACAGAAAATATCTAACTATGTTAAAACACAGTACACCAGAACACTAGCAAGAATAAAAGAATTGAGGCCTCAGAATCAATATTAAGAAGTAACAAAAATATGAACAAGAAACAAAGATTAGAAAGAAAGGAAAAGCAAGGTTCAGAAAATTCATGTGGTACTAATGATCAGAGTGTTTATTTGACATTAATAAAGATTAAGGACCATGGAAAATCTGGAAGTTAGCAGTTTATGGCTGGGTAAGGCAGTGCCACAATTTGTTGAGTACTGAGGCTCTTTTTGTTCTACTCTGCCATTCCTAGATTTCATTCTTGTCAGCATATTCCAAGATGGTTTCTCCGGTTAGTCATTACTTCCGCGTTCCAGGATTCACAAAGGAAAAAAGTAAGGGAGAAAAATATATCTTTTCCTATTAAGGACATTGCCCAGAAACTGCAAGCCTCTTTTTAAATTCTTAGATGACAGAAATGGTATACTAGGTCTTTCTATATCCACAGTCTAGACACATTTAAATTACTTTTTTGTAAAGTACAATGAAGGAAAACTTTAATTACTAAAACTTGACATGTGAATATAATAACAAAATTCTTTTGGGGTCTAATCAGCCCTCTATGGGTGAAATGAGGCAACAGAGTAAGTTGCTTAAATTTGCACTAAAATCTCTAATTTATGTCTAAATTAAAAAGAATGTGTTAGATGTTCTTTCTCACATTATGTTTGGTGTGCCTATCTTGGTCATTGTACTTCACACATTGTATTATGATTTTTTATTTATAAACCTCTATTCTGTTTTCTTGTATTGTTTGAGGATAGAGGCTATTTTATTTTAGCATCCAATGCCCAAAACATAGGATAGTGCCCAATAATATCTGATGAATGAATGAACTAATAATAACATTATGACAAAATATGTTGGAAAATAGCCTTTAATATGTATTTATGCTACAGAGAAAAAGGCTGATTTTAATAGAAAGGAATTTCTGTATACACTTTTCCACAGAAAATTCGCTTGCTATTAAAAGTGTAACACATATGCTCTATTTCTATATGTCTTTTGCAACAAAAATGCATAGAGAAAAATTAAAATATGATAAGTGAGGAAAAGATGAAAAAGACATAAATTACTTCTATTAAGAATGGTTACTAGGGCTGAAAAGGCTAAGCAGGGAGAATAGGGAGATGTTGGTCAATAAGTGCAGAATCATAATTAGATAGGAAGAGTAAATTGTAGTGTTTCTATAGCACTATAGGTGATTATAGGTGACTATAATTAGTAGTAGTTTATCGTATATTTCAAGAAAGCAAGAAGAGAGGATTTTAAATTTTCCCAACTCAAAGTAATGATATTGTGGTGGTTTTATGCAAATTACCCTGATTTGATTGTTATACATTGTCAAAAACCACATTGTATCCCATAACTATGTATAATTATCGTGTCAATTAAAAAATATTTTTAAAAATATGCCCAAACAGGGTAAAGAAATAATAATTATTATACCTAATTCCTTGGATGGGTATAAACTTCTATAAATTAGGATGTTCACATATACAACATGATAGGCATTCAATAAATGGTAATTATTACAATGATTATAATAGATAGTATTATATAATTTTTTCTTTAAAATTAGAGGGGAAAATAAAGATTATTTAAAAAGAAAAATTTTAGGAAGATCCCACCAAAGGAAAAAAAGTACTTATATTAACCAGTCTTTGGTTCAGGTAGAAGAAAATATGTGACAAGGGAAGGAATTTTCCCTCTTAAGGTGCCTGGAGAACTTATTGTTTATCTTCATCTAGATACAAAGGGGAAATTTGAGGTAAGGACACATACTTCTCAAGGAAATCCTCAACACAGAGACTTGCTTTCCATTGATCAAAGACTGCAGTGTCTGTTATTCCTGGAACAGAAACAGCTGAAACTAGAAAGGAGAATGGCAAACATGAGCTTCTAGAATTTCCTTTAATACTTAATATAAAGATGCTAAACATTCATCTTTTACATTATGATGTTATCTGTATTTGTTCAGAAATGCAATTTTTTTACACAGTGATACCTGATTCTAAATAATAAAATAATCCTCATTATTACAACCTGCTCCCCCTAAAAAAAGAAACCTTACTACTCAAACAATTTCACTCAAGCATACCTTACTCGTTACAGACTCTTTTGCTTATACAGTACTGTTCAATGTACTTAACAAACATATTTTTAAAATAACTTTACATTC
Source organism: Tupaia belangeri chinensis (assembly GCF_000334495.1). Classification (NCBI taxonomy): domain Eukaryota; kingdom Metazoa; phylum Chordata; class Mammalia; order Scandentia; family Tupaiidae; genus Tupaia; species Tupaia belangeri. The sequence goes on from NW_006159542.1 coordinate 2,874,118, forward strand.
AGTGTATCATTACAACCTCAAGTAGCTCTCCTAGAGTTGAGATAAATCGTATTATAACAAATGCTTACATTGTTAGTATGTCTTAGGATGTCATCATCTTAATACTTTTTATTTGTTATCTTCATATCTGGTATTAGCTTTGCAATTCCTTACTTAGCCTCCTAAATTCCATAATAAAACTATTAACTAGTAAAGTTTCTGGAATTCTGTTGTAAGTAAATGCAATGAGTTTTTATTTAATAAGTAAAACACTGTGATGGTGTCACCAAACTCTGAGATAATTTTTAAGACAAATTTTTTAAAAAAAATATTTATTCATTTAATTCCATTTGCTATTATTTTTTTAAATCTGAACAGAAGAGAGAAAGGGAAAGTGAGGAAGCAAGTCACCAGGTTCAGGACTCGAACCGTGGTCAGCCATGTGGGAGTCCAGTGCCCTCAACCACCACACCACCTGCTGGCCCCAAGACAAATTTTTGAAAATAAAACCAAAACATACCTCTTGTCCATGGCCTCCTGTATTGATCATCAGTAACTCCTGTATGGTAATTTTCATCTTGACGTAAACATGAAGGCATTCGAAGTAAGAAAGCATCTCTGTGAAACTTCTTTCTAACTACATTCTGTGTAAGAAAATAAGATTACAAAATATTTGAACATATACTATTTACTAACAATATTTAAAATATTAAATTTCTCTTTGAAACATACTATATTTTAAAAAGTAATATATACTCATTATAAAATACCAAATAACACAGAACCACAAAACTGAGAAAGTCAAGGTCCCTAGTAATATCAGTAGTAGTTTCATATATTCTACAGAATTTTTTCCTAGGTTAGGCTAACGTAAGTGTTTGACAAGAAATCAAATCACGTCATTTATATATTATTAAGCAACAATGTACTGTTTTTTTTTTTCTTGTTTTGCTAAAAAATATAATATGGTGGTCTCAATTTTTCCTTTTTATATCTTTGCATTATTTCACTCATTAAAACCAACAAATAAATATCTGATTTAAAAGAAAAGATCTAGGGCCAGCAACCTAGCTCAGGGGTTAAGTGCTGTGTGGAAGAAGCTAGATTCCACACAGCTGACTGCGGTTTGAATCCTAGCCCCGGTGCTTGAAAAATACACTGGGTTCATGCACACATGCCAGGATTCCGACAGGAATGAGAAATGGAGGAAAGAAGACTGCAGAGTAACCAAGCCCTATTGGGGGGCACTTTCTCACTCTGTTCCTCTCTCTCTCTCTCTCTCTCTCTCTCTTTCTCTGGAGTACACATATGCCCTCTGGTATTAAACTTTTTTTTTTTTTTTTTTACTGTCTAGTAAAGAAAATTGTTTCAGTATAGGAATGTTAAATCAGGTAAACAAACTTTTAAATCAGTCAAAGTTTTCTCTAATTTGGGTCTGTCTGCCTTTACTTTCTAATTTCCCATACCGTTTTCTAAATAGACTAGTCTCTTCATCACCCCTCTTAACATTCAGCAGTCACTCCCTCATCAAAATCATTGTCTAGTGTACCTTGAAAAGGCCTTACTATTCTTCTCTAGCTATCAAAATTCTACTCATCCTTCAAGGTGTATCTTAAACAATATCTCCTCTATAAAGCCTGCCCCCAATGACTCTAACTTTCACAGAATTCAATATATTTAGAATACATATTTTAGGTATTTAGAAAAAATGATAGTTTTTTGCATTGTTTTTAAGAGTTTAATGTTTGCTAAAGATCCTATAACATATTAAATAAGAAATTCTCATTATCCAAAAATAAATGATACAGAGAAAAGATCACTTAAGGTGATTTTTATATGAAATTTATATAAAATGACCAAAGGTTCACAGTAAATAGGAAAAATAAAGTATTTTAGTATTTTATCTTAAAAAAATGAAATAAAGATATGAAAAGTAAGTTTTATATATAAAATTCAATTTATAATTAACTTATATAATTGTTTTGCCATAATTTTCCCACAAACTATATTGTATGATGGATTTATATGTTATTAGTCATTACTTCACCTTAGATCATAAAGAATATCTTTTTAAAAAAAAATTGAGGATTTTTCCAAGGTATCTTTGACTCCTTTGATATTCAAACCAATCTTCTGCCTGTTAACTAATTTTAGATCTTCACTGCCAGTATCTTTCCTTGTTATTTGAATGATTCTGCAACATTGTTTTTATGAACTTTTACAAAGTCCTATATCTTTTGTAAGATTTGCCATTATTGGTATCATATTTGTATTAAATCATGGGAAGCAGTACACTGGCAAGAAACTGAGATACTATGGATAAGGACAATTTGGAAATTTGAATAAAGATTTCTTTTGCAAGTGGCCAATATATTCATAAATATGTATTATAATAATTTTTTTTTTTGGAGAGATTTTCACTGTAGGGTGCGTGCGCTCGCCAGACAGAGAGAGATATAGAGACAGAAAGCGAGAAATCACCCCCTGGGGGGATGGTCACACCGCAATCCCTTCTCCTCCATTCTCCTCTCGGGATCTTGGGCACGCACGCACACGCGCCTGGCGTGAGTTTTAAGCCACCGGGTCCGGGACGTGAACCGCGGTCGACCACGTGGGAGTCCAGCGACATAGCCATTACACTAACTGCTGGTTCCCTATAATAATTTGTTTTGATTTCCTCCTATTATGAATATCTCTTAATTATACATTTGCTTCTCTCAGTTATGAAGGAATAATAAAAACTGAAGATGGTGCCAGCAGATTGTGTAGTGGTTACATCACTGGATTGCACATGGCTGATGCTGTTCAAGCCCCAGATCTGGTGGCTTGAAAATCACACCTGGTGCATGTGCATGCATGCTTAAGATCCCAGGAGGAGAAGGAATTGCAGCATAGCTATTCCCCCCCTGAGGGGGTGGAGAAGGGAGGCAATTTCTCACTTTCCCTCTCACTGTCTGCCTCGCTCTGGTAACCAAATGTGGCTTAAGGTAAAAACCTGTTATAAAGAAAAAAAAACTAAAGATGCCTGTAACATGTAATACAGTTTCGGTTATATTGGAGTGATTTTTTTTTTCTGGTAGATGGGGTCAATGTTACAAAGAAATGAAAATTAATTTGTAAATTAAAATAATAAGAACAATAAAGTATTGTATGAGAACTATTCCAATTACTTTCTTAACTATGTGCTTGGACTTGAAAATCAGCTCTCACATTTGAACAAGATATTTAATTCCTCTGGGCACTAGTTTCATAATCCATAAAACTGTAAAACCTATATAATAATAGGATCTATGTCATGGGATAGTTGTGATGATCAAACATAATCCATCAAAAGAGCAAAGTAGTCGAAGTGGCCAATACATACTGCTATTGTCATCTTATCATAAAGATACTGGGATTGCTTCTCCCCCATTCCTTTAAAGAAAGGCCACTCCAGATTGTTCATAAAAGTATTCCAAACTTGCCAAGAGTTTCAGTTCTTTTTCTTCTGACAGCTTCAGTTTTAATTATTTATTTTAATTTAATAATCTCCTCCCCAAAGTCGCATTTTAAAGGTATAAAGGAGAAGTTATCTTATTTTATTTTATTTTATTTATTATTTTTTTGAGAGGTTTTTGCTATAGGGCACGTGCGCTTGCCAGACAGACAGAGACAGAGAGATAGAAAGCGAGAAATCACCCCCCAGGGGGGATGGCCACGCCGCAATCCCTTCTCCTCCTTTCTCCTCTCAGGATCTTAGACACACAAGCACACGCGCCCGGCGTGAGTTTAAGCCACCGGGTCCGGGACACGAACCACAGTCGACTACGTGGGAGTCCAGCGACATAGCCATTATGCTAACTGCTGGTCCCGAGAAGTAATTTTAAATGAATCTAAAATTAAACTAAGTATTAACCTAAGGATTACTTAAAAATTATCACATACTGATTGCAGGCAAGTTTCCCATTTTAATTCTTAGTAAATAAATACTAAACTGTTAATATCCTACCTCATATAAATAGTCTATTGCACAATATTTCAATGCTGAAAACATGATGTCTTCTTTCTTTGAAAGCAGTACAAATTTCAACAGCTGGAAACATAAAAATTTAATGCAAATGTTGGTAAATTACCAGAGCCAAGAACAGAAACTCTCACTTAATCACAAAACTTTGACTTACTCATTTTAAAAAAGGCTCCAAATAATGAAAATTAGCTATAAAAATGTTTATTACTATGATGTTAAATCTAATATAAAGATAAAATAAAACTAGTACAAATTTGCTCATATATTTTGTAATATTGTTTCATGAATACAACTGTTGGTATATTAAAATATATTTAATGTGATCATTTTGTTGCTGGAGTTCTCAGACTGGTTGGTTTTTCCCAGGAGAACCATACTTCTCAACATGGCATCCCATGTGGCCGAATGTGCAGTTTGAGTCCTGGACCTGGCAGCTTGGAAAACATGCTGGGCGCATGTTTGTGCATGCCTAGAATCTCGAGAAGAGAGCGGAGGAGAAAGGATTGTGGCACAAATATCCCTCCTTGTGGAGCAGGAGGTTCTCACTTTCCATCTTTTTTTTCCTCCTTCTTTGTATCTCTCCAGTGAGTTCATGTGCTCTATAGTCAAAAAAAAAAAAAAAAAAAAGTGCAGAACACAATTATTTTACCTGAATAATGGCTAAGAAGAATGTTTGAGTATTATAAGTTTTCCAATTAAAATGATTGTAAAGAATTATCTGAATTGTTTCAATATTGTTAGAGCATGTGGTACCAGCAAGCATGAAGAATATATGGTATCGTGGGGCCAGCAGGTAGTGTGGTGGTTGAAGTACTGGACTCCCAGATGGGCAACCACAGTTCGAGTCTTGGACCTGGCAGCTTTCTCTCTTACTTTCTCTCTCTCCTTCTCTTGTCAAATTAAAAATTAGTAATAATAATAACAAATAAAATAAAATAAATAAATATATAAAAAAATGAAAGAATATATGGCATTGCTACGCTCTTTCAATCTTATTTAAACAATGCCAATATATTTTCTTACTGGTGATTATAAGAATATTTACAGTCATACACCTCTGTTATTTCCACACGGTTATTTGAAACAATAAACAAATATTGATTCTAGAATTTCCATTTTTTAATAATGTACTTTCAGAGCCAGCAGGTGACATGGTGCTTAAGGGCGTTGGACTCCCATATGACCAACTGTGGTATGAATACCAGACCTGGCAACTCTTTCTCTCTCTCTTCCTCTCTGGTCAAATTAAAATAGGCAAATAAATAAAGATAAATAAAATAATTCTTAAAAAAAAGTACATTCAGAAAGAAAATGATCTGATTGTGGCTTACTTTATAAGTCTTAAAGCGAAAACCCAAACTCTTCCTAGTTTACCCAGTTTATTGTTAGCAGTTAAATTTTCCTTTCTTGTGAAGTCTAATATTTCTATCAGCTTTGAGTTCATCATTCTCATCAATTATGTTAAAAAAGAATTATCTTTGGGACCAGCAGTTAGCGTAATGGCTACGTCGCTGGACTCCCATGTAGTCGACCGCGGTTCGAGTCCTGGACCTGGTGGCTTAAACTCAAGCCAGGCGCGTGTGCGTGCGTGCCCAAGATCCTGAGAGGAAAATGGAGGAGAAGGGATTGCAGTGTGGCCTCCCCCCTTGGGAGTGATTTCTCGCTTTCTGTCTCTATGTCTCTCTCTGTCTATCTGGCAAGTGCACGCGCCCTATAGTGAAAACCTCTCCAAAAACAACAAAACAAAGAATCATCTTTGTATTGAAGTCAGTCATTGAAGTTCAGGCTAAATAAGATACTATATGTTACATACTTTCTTAGAATTTCCTTTGTCAAACTTATTTCACTGCATTATAGATATTGGAATTTATCTTATAGTGGTGGGTGGCTGGAAAAAGGATAAATTGGTCTTATTTCTAAAATCAAAGGCATATGGAAAAGTAAAATCACGGATAGAGAGAAGGTATTTTGAAATGATCAGCTTTTGAACTGCATCAATTCTCGAGTCAACCCCACCATCTCACCTATTTCTAAATATGTTTTAATTATTTAATTTTATTTATTTATTATTATTTAATGTGTCCAAAGAGAGAGAGGGAAAGTGCGAAAGCAAACCACCAGGTCCAGGACTTGAACCACAGTTGGCTATGCTTGAGTCTAGCACCTTAACCTCTACACCACCTGCTGGCCCCATTTCTAAAGATCTTCTCTCTCTTGTGCTACCTCCTAACTATATCTATTGGGCCAAAATGTTAATACATAAAATAATTAGGTCAGGTTCTTATGCGCAGGGCTGAGGAAGTAAGCTTTCCCGGATTCTTTAAGACCACTAATAGGTAGACGAGTGTAAATCTTCGGGCTGGCTTCCCATGTCCTCCCGCCATCCTACGGCAGCAGGATCTTTCTTTCCTTCCTCACTCACTTACATAAAAAGCACAGTTTAACAACCTAAAATCTCAGAATAGCTGTGACTTCATAAATTTTAACCCATGCATCCTCTAGTTGGTGGGTTGAAGCGCCACTGGCCTTTCTGTGCCCTCCACACCCTCTCTTCTCGCCTAATTAACTTGGGCGGGTGCTGATTCTGGGATCTTGTCTCCTCAAGGCCACACCCGCAGGGACTCAACATCCCGATCTTGTCTTCCCTCAGTTCAAACACGTCTTCCCTCCATCCCTCCTCTTAACAGCATCTCAGGACTTTACCCGAGGTAAAGCCACCTCTCGCCGGCTGTCCTCGCCACTCCGGCTTTGTGTGAGGTAAAATCACCTACTGGGTCTTCGTGGAGGAAAATCCCGCTCACTGAACACATGATCTCTGACTCCCCCAAACCAGCACACTCATTGGCCAGGCTAAGCCCCGCCCCATCTTGCCCCGCCCCATCTTATCCGCCATCTGCCACAGAGCACTTCCGCCTCCGGGTGCCTACTGCCTGGGGCGCGTGGACTTATGGGAACCCAGGGTGCAGCCAGGCCCGCGCCGAGGTCGACTAGGGTGAGCGATACCCAAGCACGCGGTGGAGGAGGCGGGAAGCCACACGAGCTGGTTTTAAAGGGCAGGAAGAGCTGGTAAATGAGTCTAGGCTTCTTTGGAAGCGGTGGCTTCCATGTTATTAGCTAATCCTGGCAAAATGCGACAGGATTAGAAGGAAGGCGAAGAAGGCTCAGGGTACATTGAGATGATTTAGCAATCGGATTCTGAGAAAGGAAAGCAAAACGGAGGAGGAACACCCTTAGGTGTCTGGTCGGGTGCTGGCCACGCTTTCCTGGCGAAATATTTGAGGAGGGGCAGGGAAATAGTTTGAGTTGGGACATAGGGGATATTATACCTTGGTACACACACACACTTAGGAATCACTAGATCTAAATGATGAGGAAGTGTCTTCTTTGTATTTCTTAACCCTTGTTTTCTTTTCCATTGGTATGGCTTGTCATTAAGCTCCTTTCCAGAAGACTGTAAGAAGTAACATGCATTTATTTATTTATTTTACTAACACCTGAGTGTCTTTCGGGTTATTTCGTACTGATTGTGAAACATCCGTGAATAAGTCACACTATTTTCTTAAGTTATGTACTTTCTGTTTGAACAAGTGTGTGCAGTTTGCAGATTTAATGTTCTGCAATAATCGAGTTTAAAGCTGTTCACCCAATATAGAGGTACATTAATTATTCTGTATTCTTTCATTAAAATCAATTTAAATTTCATAAAAGTTACAAAAGCAGCATTCCTCATTGTAACCAATTAAACCCTCCAAATATGTGTACAGAAAAGGTCATCTCTACTAGCATCCAATTCTCAGGTAACCAATATTAACAGTCCGGGTTGTGTCTTTTCACACATTCTTGCATGTTCCTACAAATCTACGTAGATATGCATACACAAAGTTCGTTGGCCAGTTACATAACAGTAAGTTAAAAAGTTAAAAATGAATAAATTTCAGAGCTACTTGATGGTGCAGAGATTAGGGCAGCTGGATTCCACATGAATCTGGAGCCTGGACCCAGGAGCTAATAAAACACAGAGTGCATGTACATTCCTGTCCAAAATCCTGAGAGAAGAGTGAAGGCAAAGGGATTTCAGGATAGCCATCCTTCCTAGGGATCCATCCTCTCTCTCTCTTTTTCTCTCTGGCTAGCACGCAGGCCTTATAGTAAACTTAGAAATAAATAAATAACTTTCTTCACCAAACAATACATCATGAACAGCTTTTCTGGTCAAGATATATACATCTAGGGCCAGCCGTTGACATGGTGGTTAAGGCAGCTGAGTTCCACATGGTTGACTGTGTGGTTTGAGTCCTGGACCCGATAGCTTGAAAATCACACTAGCTGTGTGCATGCGTGTGTGTGTGTGTGTGTGTGTGTGTGTGTACACAAACTCCAAGAGGAGAAGGGATTATGGCATGGCCACCCCCCCAGGAGGTGATTTCCCACTGTCCCTCTGTGGCTAGTGTACACTCCCTATAGGAAAAACAAAAAATAATAATAAATTAAAAAGACATATACATCTAACCCACTTTTTAAAACAGCTGCATAATGTATTTCATGATATGTGCCATAGTTTATATAAACATTTCACTAATGCTGAATTAATAGATTATTTCCAATTTTTTACCTTGACAATGTTGCAATAAGATTCTTGGATATATACTTTTAAATAATATTTAGAGCATAGATTTGTTTTGGTTTGCTGATTCAGATTGTAAAAGCATTTTACATTTAATAGCTATTTCTGATTTACTTTTCAAAAATTTGCAGCAATTTAGGGAACCAGCAGTTAGCATAATGGCTATGTCACTGGACTCCCACGTAGTCGACCGCGGTTCGCGTCCCAGACTTGGTGGCTTAAAACTCACGCCGGGCGCGTGTTCGTGCGTGCTCAAGATCCCGAGAGGAGAATGGAGGAGAAGGGATTGCAGCGTGACCATCCCCCCTGGGGGGTGATTTCTCGCTGTCTCTATGTCTCTCTCTGTCTGTCTGGCGAGTGCACGCGCCCTATGGCGAAAACCTCTCAAAAAAAAAAAAATTGCAGCAATTTACATTAACAATGCTTGAGGGATGTAAATTTTCTGAATGTTCAACAGTACTGAATATAGTATTCATCAGAAATTTTTGCCAATCTGATGCATGAAAAATACTCACTTTTAATTTGCATCTTACTGATTACCACTGAGATAAAACATGTTTTAGAAGTTTATGAACCTTTGGATTTCCTTTTCCATGAATTGCCTAATTATATCTGTATATTTATGTATATTTGTGTGTGTAAAATCAGGGAATTTTTTTATTAGATAGATAGGCATGTTAGTTAAAATCAGACCTGGCTGGGGGCCAGCAGGTGGTGTGGTGGTTAAGGACACAGGACTCCCATATGGCCGATTGTGGTTCAAGTCCTGGACCTGGAGGCTTGTTTTCTCTCTCTCTCTCTCTCTCTTGCTCTGTGTGTGTGTGTGTGTGTGTGTGTGTGTGTGTATGTGTGTGTGTCGGGAAATATGTTTTAAAAAATAATAAAGTTAAATAAAATAGTTCTAAAAAAATTAGACCGGGCTCTATAAATAATAGAAAATTCTAAAACAATATATTAATAAAGAATATTTCTCTTTCTTGTAAATGAAGTTCAGAGGTTCAAGTTTCAGGACTGATATGCAACCCTGCCCCTACAAAGTTCTCAGGGACCTACCTTCCTTCCAGTTTATTACTCTGATATTAGTATCATGTGTTCCTCATTAACTTGGTTTCAGGTATAATATCTGTGTTTCAGGCAGCATGATGGAGGAAGTAATGGAAAAAGGAGAGACCAAAGGCACATTCTCTCTCGATGTATCTGTAATTTAAATTGTGAAATATAGTGTTCACAAAGAAAAGTGCATACCACAATGTATACTTCAAAAAATTATTTTAAAGAAACATCCTTGGAACCTTCACTCAGGTGCAAAAAAAGCATTGCAAGAATTTCTGAAGACTTCTGTTTCTTTTTCTAATCATAACTCTTCCCTAGAGGAAGTCTCTAGACGTAGAGATTACTATAATCCTGACTTTGTGGTAATCATTGCCTTGCTTTTCTTTAGTGTTTCACCCAAGTATGCATTTCTAAATGACATAGTTTGCCTATTTTTGAATCTTGGTGTTCCTCTTATTTTAGTCCTAGTTTCTCCTAGTCAATGGGTGTTGTAAGTATATTCATTAATTCCATTTTGTCAGTTTTGTCACTAACTAGTATTAGTATTCTATTGTATAAATATACCTCGTTATTTATCAATTCTACTCTTGGTGGACCTTTGGATTATTACATTTTGGGGCTGTTGTCAGTATCCTTGTACATATTTCCTAATACACATACATGTTTCTGTAAAATATAAATTTAGGAAAAAATTTCTGGATTATTGAGTGTGCACATTTTCACATTTATTCTAAAATGCCAAACTGTTTTCCAAAGTGATTATAGCAATTTACATTTCGACCAGCACATTTGAGAGTTCTGTTACTCTGTACTGTCACTAACCCTTAGTAATTTCATACTTTTTAAGTGCTCATTACTATTATTTTTATTTTTAAAAAATTTCTTCCATGAGCGTGTGGAAAATGAGGGAAAGTGAAACAGGTACCACTAACAGGTCTTCACACCAAGATCCATCCTAGCCTTGGCCAGTCAGGATCCATGGACATGCATGTGTGTACATCTGGTGTATATAGGATCACTTCTGGGTGCTAACTTAAGACCTTCCCATATGGGCCCAGTGTCACAGAGTGTTATGTTACCACTGTACCACCACTCCCAGCCCAAGTATATACTTTTTGTTTGCTTTTCCAATTTTATACTTTTTAATTTTGAAAATCTGGTGTCTGGTTGTCTCTCTTTTTTTTTTTTTTTGGAGAGTTTTTTTCACTATAGGGTGCGTGCGCTCGCCAGACAGACGGAGAGAGACATAGAGACAGAAAGTGAGAAATCACCCCCCAAGGGGGATGGCCATTCCCCAATCCCTTCTCCTCAATTCTCCTCTCGGGATCTTGGGCATGCACGCACATGCGCCCGGCGTGAGTTTTAAACCACTGGGTCCGGGATGCGAACCGCGGTCGGCTACGTGGGAGTTCAGCGACATAGCCATTACGCTAACTGCTGGTTCACGTTAAGGAAAGTTCTCATAAGCTGCAATTGTGACACCTAAACTTACTTCTCATTGGCCAGGTCCTATTCTCATGGTCACACTTAGCTGCAATAAGGGCAAGAAGTTGCAGTGTTTATTCTCTATAGTCATGTGCATAATTACAACTTGGAGATACTATTAATATAAGGAAGAAAGGACAGATATTGAAGATATATAGCAAGCTCTCACATTAAAGATAATAATTTTTAAAATAGCTAAATTTTATTTAGCACTTACTATGTGCCAAGAATTATTTTAAACACTTTGCAGCAACTTATATATTAGATAAGTTTACAGATATTACAAATTCTATAATAGTTTACAGGTAGGAAAACTGGCCCATTTGGAGTTTAAGTATCTTGCCCAAGATTAGTTAAAGGATGAGACAGAATTATAAACCCAGGCAGTCTGGCTTTAGACCTTTACCCCTTATCCAGGCCATACTTATTTATTCTGTAAAAGGAATATTTGCTCTTGATCTGCTGTATGTTTTATAAATATTGTCTCCTTGCTTATAAATTTTTAATAGTTTTCTTTATATACTTTTTTCCCCCTCAGTAGATAATGTTTCTGTGACATTATTTCTGATATTTTGCAATGGTAAGAGACTCTTTCAATAGTTTCTTTTCCTTATAAATGTTAATTCACCATTTGTGCATCATTGTTAACTAGCTTAGGCACACATTTGAATATAAACTAAGGTGAGGAACTATAATGGAAGGGGGAACACGACCGTCTACTGTCCAGACCAAGACCACAGATTTCTGGAAATCTCTTATAATGTGCTTTTAGGCTTTATTGTTGTATTCTCATGCCATACTATTGTCTTAGTTCATTTTCTGCTGCTATAAGAGAATATGTGTATCTGGGTAATTTATAATGGACAGAAATTTATTAGGCTCATAGTTCTGAAGGTTGAAAGTCCAAGAGTGTGGCTCTGTCATTGGGTGTGGCTCTGTCATTGGGTGAGGGCCTTTGGGCTGTGACATCTCACGTTAGAAACAGAAAGGTGCAAGACAGGACAAGAGTAAGAGAGAAAGGGTGCTAAACTCATTCGTTTTATCAAGACTGTACTCTTGCCATAACTAACCCACTCTTGCAATGACAGCATATCGACTAGGGCAGAGCCCTTATGACCTATTTACCTCTTAAAGTTTCACCTGTCAGCACTGTTGTATTGGGGATTAAGTTTCCAACATATGAATTTTTAGGAGACATATTCAAACCATAGCAGTTGAAGCCATAGTAATAATGTTTAATATTTACTGAGAACATACTTTGGGCCCAATATTACACACTGAGGATGCAAAAAATAAAAAGAAACTTGCCTTTAAGGAGTTCACAAATCTTTTTTCTGAAGTTACTCTTATTTTTCATTTCTTCAGACAAGTCTAAACACTGCTACCAGGGTATTTTTTTTTCTTTTCTTTTTTTTTTTTTACTTTTTAAAATTTGCTATAGGGGAGTATACTTGCTGAGACAAAGAAGAGAGAGAGAAACAGAAGGAAAGTGAGAAAACACCACAACACACACACTCAGCATGTTTTTCAAGCTGCTAGGTCCAATGTTGGAGCCATGCAGTCTTCCATGTGGGATCCAGCCACCTTAACCTTTACACCACCAGCTAACCCAGTCGGGGTAATATTTCTAAAACAACTGAGAATATCAATTCCCTGCTCAAATGCCTTCATTTCTCCATCACCTGCGGCATAAAATCTGAACTCTTTTATATGGAATAGCTACCCCCTTAGCTCCATTTACTGTAGAGCCCTGAACCATGGGCCATTCTCTGAACATCTCTTAGATTCTTCTCCTAAATCTTTGTTATCATTAGTTTATTTTATACTCTAATCACGTGTTGAAGCTCTATTTATCCTTTTCTTCTTTTAACTTTATTTGTTTTAATTTGACCAGAGAAAGAGAGAGAGAGAGAGAGAAAGTGAGAAAACAGGCCTCCAGGTTAGGGACTCAAATCGCGGTCAGCCATGTGCAAGTCCAGTGCCCTTTAGCCAAAATGCCAACTGCTAGCTCCTATTTATTCTTTTTGTCAGAGAGTTTTTTTTGTTTTGTTTTTGTTTTTGTTTTGCTATAGGGTGTATGCACTTGCCAGAAAGATAGAAAGCTAGAAATCACCTTTAGGGGGAATGGCATGCTGCAATCCCTACTCCATTCTCCTCTTGGGATTTTGGGCATACACACACATGTACCTGGCATGAGTTTCAAGCCACTGGGTTTCGAGCTGTGGTCGGTCATGTGGTCCAGCAATGTAACCATTATACCATCTTCTGCTCCCCAAACTCTATTTATTCTATAAAATTCAATTAAAATGTTTCTCCACTAATATTCTCAGTGAGAAATAATTACCTTTTGGCATTTCTAGTTTTTGTCAGTACCCCACTTTGGGCAGTTTTCATGCTTTGCATAATGATGAGTTCACATCTGTCTCCCTCACCAGACTGCAATCTTCATGAGATTGTGGGCCATGGGCCATGTCCTATTTATCTTTATGTATTTTGGTAACTATCATAGTGCCTTAATCAGAGTAAGTACCAAGATGAAAATTTATTTCGTGGGACCAGCAGGTGGCATGGTGGTTAAGGTGCTGGACACTCCCACGTGGTTGACCATGGTTCAAGTCCTGGATGTGGTGGCTTGCTTTCTCACTTCCTCTCTCTCTCTCTCTGCTCAAATTAAAGTAAAAGGATGTATATATAAAAATTAAATAATTCTTTAAAAAAAAAGAAAAAAAATTTATTTCTTAAACCTAGCTCTAGGTTATTTTGAAATAATGAGAATCACTTTTTAAAATATATTTTCTTATTAAATATAGGTTTGCAGTGTTTTTACAGGGCATTAATATGTATGAAGTATTTTGCGTGCGCGCACACACACATATGTGCACCAAAGTGAATATCGCATGAATTTAGCACGTAATCAACTTGATTTGGAATTGCAGATTAGTCAAACCAGATTGTGCAGAAAATCTGGATGTATGGAATGAAAAGACTATTGCACAAATGTGTTGCATAAGTAACTTACTGTCTTATGGCTGCTAATTTATAGGTGTGGCCTCATATACTATCTTTCACCCATCATTAAGGGACTGTTTTTGCATCAATAAATTTAGAGCAAATATCTTAGCACAACATATTTAATCTAATTAAGCTATAACAGATAATTATTGCTGGAAAAGAGCTATAGTAGCACCATCATGTAAAGAAATTCGGGAAAACAAAAATTTCATATTTATGTACTTTATCTTTTTCCAAATACAAGTAGATAAAGGTTATTGCAGCTTATTTTTGTAGCATTCATCTTAGTAAGTGTTAGCACTTTTCTCTGTCCCAAATGGTCAGCTCAGCATATTACTGAGCCCTTTCACATCTCACATGCTTACTGGATATTTTACACATTGAAAAAAATTCTTATAAGCTAAGATTCTGACCAGGATAAAAATTTCATCCATGTTTAGACTTGATTTCATAACCAAAAGAAGTCACTGGCTGAATTAAACAATGGTAATTGCCTCACAATTTCCTCAGGAAAAATGGAAGAGTTAACTCACACTTTAATATTTCCCTGGGTAACGTTTACCCTAAAAACTCTCACATTTTAGGATCCAGTGAAGTTAAGTAATTTGTTCAAAATTACATAGGCAGATTTAGAACTCAGGTGTTCTGACTTTACCCTGTGAGATGCAGTTGTTGATTAATTGACTTTATCTGTCGATTATTTTAAAACACAAATTATGTGAAAGGAACTACGATAGTTGAAGAAAGCAAATGGATCCCATTCTGTCAATGTTGTGTTTCTTCACTTTTTTCACCTTAGAATGTCTGTGTAGCCTGATTTGGCATTTTATTGCTTTCTTATTTCTGCGGGTAATATTTTTATTTCTAAGATACTGTCTTTCAGTATTAATGTTCTACCTTATACCCCAAATTACCTTTACTATCTACAAAAATGCATTTTGTTTTATGTGATAAAAACAGGTAAGAAATTAGACAGAGTATTAATCCCCTTGTATTCTTTTTTTTTTTTTTTAAGTCTTTTTCCATGGGGCATATGTGCTCACTGGAGAGAGACAGAGAAAGGGAAAGTGAGAAATCACCACTCTCCCTCCCCAGGGAGATGGCCATGCTGCAAACCCTTTTCCTTCATTCTTCTCTTGGGATTTTGGACATGCACACATATGCATCTGGTGTGTTTCAAGTCACCAGGTTGGGGACTCTAACTGCAGTTGGCCATGTAGGAGTCCAGCGTCTTAACCATTATGCCACCTGCTGGCCCCACTGCTTATATTCTTTATCTCATCTGCACTCACCTCTTCGGGAATTTAGTTCATAAGTTGTTTTTCCTCTCATGTATTTCTTCATCTTCTCCTATATAATGGTTCTTCTCTGTCTAAAGAGTGCTTGTTTTCTATCCTAAAATATTTCCTAAAACTCTTATTTTGACCTTTTTAATTTTTAACTCTTCTGTTTCATAGGACTACATTAACTCTTGCTCAGACTACTGTAATTTTCTCCCAGCTGTTTTCCCATCCTCTAATCTAAATGACATAATGCTGTAGAATTTGGGTTATGTCTACTATTCTCATCAAAGTCCTGCAGTAGCTAACCAGTACCTATACATAATAACTATAAAGGCATCTTCTATTTATAAGATATTAAGCTTGGTACTTAAGTTAATATTGGTATCTCCTTTACGTAGAAGAGAAAGCAGGCTTACAGAGATTAATGACTTTCTCAAATATATATAACTGGGAAGTGAGCCAGGATTCAAACCCAACTCAGTACTTCGCTAAAGACTATGCATGAAAAAATGTTTCGTTTTGGGACCACTAGATGGCATAATGGTTACGTTGCTGGACTCCCACATAGTCAACCACAATTTGACTCCTGGACCTGGCTTAAAACTCATGTCGGGCACATGTGTGTGCATTTCCAAAATCCTAAAAGGCGAATGGAGGAGAACGGATTGTGGCGTGGCCATCTCCTTTGGGGGGCAATTTCTTTTTTTTTTTTGGAGAGGTTTTTCACTATAGGGCGCGTGCGCTCGCCAGACAGACAGAGAGAGGCATAGAGACAGAAAGCGAGAAATCACCCCCCAGGGGGGATGGTCACGCCGCAATCCCTTCTCCTCCATTCTCCTGTGTCTCTATCTGTCTCTCCAGCGAGCATATACACCCTGTAGCAAGAATCTCTCTCTAAAAATATTGTTTTTATTCCTCGTAGAATACATGCATACACGCATGGGGAGTGGGGATCACCCTTGACATGCTGCAGCCCCCTTCCTCCAGTCCTCAGCCCATCAGATCTTGGGCGCTCTTGCATGTGCCCAATATGTTTTAGACTGATCAGGCTGAGGATTCAAACCACAGGTGCCATGTGGAAGGTGGCTTCTCTTGATCAGTGCCTTACCACCATACCCTAGAGCTGGCCCACAAATGTAAATTTTACTCAACTCTTCTAAGAAATCAATTTCAATCGCTTAACTTGGCCTTCAGAATTCTTTGTGATTTGGTTCCAGACTTTTTCCAGCTATTGATGACCTTCATCTGCCTCACACTCTTGTTAGATTTTTTCCTGTCCTCTGTGTACTCCCTTTGCTTTCTTTTCTAGTATTTGCTTCTGCTCATGTAATAACTTTCTCCCCATTGTCCTTGTCACATATCTCTACATCTCTGTAGGTTCAAATATCCATCTATCTTTCAAGATCCAACTCAAACTTCCTGGATGAATTCTCTGATTTCCCCTAATCCTTTCTTTTATTTTCCTCTAGTAGAGCTTTCTTACTTTCAAATTTGTTTTAATTAATTGTACGTGTACTTTTTTGCCTTTCCTCTTATCTACTTTAGGGAGTTTGTTATGTGATAGTAACATTTTAGTCTAGCACTTTACAAACACTCATATATGTTAAAAACCTGGCAAAGAGTAGGTATTCGGTAAATGTTGTTTGCTTGTTTGGTTGCAGTTTTTGTAACACCTCTCCAAGGTATTACTGTACTTAATTAACAGATAAGGAAGCTGAGGCTTAAAGGTTAAGTGGGCTGCCAAAGGGGGCAAGTGATTCAGGATAACCCAAACTCCAACCTGTGAATTCAGTTAAAAGTTCTTGGGACCTGCAGGTAGCGTAATGGTTATGTCACTGGACTCCCATGTTGTCGATTATGGTTCAAGTTCTGGGCTTGGAAGCTTAAAACTCAAGCCAGGTGTGTGCACATGCATGCCCAAAATCCTAAGAGGAGATGGAAGAGAAGGGGTTATGGTTTGGCCATTCCCACTGAGGGCTGATTTCTCGCTTTCTGTCTCTCTCTATATATATATTTCTGGCGAGTACACACACCCTATAGCAATTTTCTCAAAAAAGAAAAAAAGGTTCTTTCGGCTACACTAACTACAGCTGCAGAGTTTTGTTACTCCGTGTAACCTATCACTATAAGGTATAGAGCTTTGTTTTTTGTAGTTACTGAATAAATGTTGCTTTTAAGAACACATATTTTTTCAAGTTCAGGATCATGAGAGAGTCATTGGTTCCCCCAAAATAAGTGTACTCTAGGATATGACTCATCCTCACACATAGTGTTTATTGTTCATTTAGGCAGAAGGAAAGCAAACTCCCCTCTGATAAAATGTCTTAGGCAATATTATGTTGAGGCCTGTATTATCCACTTAAGAACCAATGGCACACACCTTTAACAAAAAGATTTTTGTATTACTTAAAATCAGTAAGTAGTAAGAAAATATAAGGAATAATTTTTCATTTAGTATGTAACCAATTTATCTGCTTTTAGAATCGTGTTTAGAAAAGCTACCTCCATCTCAAAGATTGTATAAATACTCAAATATATTTGAGTACACACAGACATGCTTCTAGATTTTTACGTTATTCTGTTGATCCTTTATTCCTGAGCTAATACTGTTGTTTTAATTATTATAGTTTTAATTTAATTTAATCTAATTCATGACTCTTTTTTAATTTAATTTAATCTAATTCATTACTCTTTTTTCCTCAAAAAAATGTTTATTTATTTATTTCTTCCATGAGGAAGAGATGGACAGACTAGTAGCTTGAGCAGCATTTTCATGCATGCTCAGGGAGATCTTGGGATGCAAATTCAGGTCTTCTCCCATGTGGGTCCAGCTGGGCCATGGCTGCACCACACTGCTTGACCCTCATTCATTGTATGTTACTTTTCTCTCTCTCTCTCTCTCTCTCTTTTTAAATTTTGCCAGAGGGTGCAAGTATTCATTGGAGAGACAATGAAACAGAGGAAGAAAAGTTCTCCATTTCTTCTGTCTGTTGGGATTTTGGGCATGCATGCACCTGTGCCACCTGGCATGTTTTTCAAGCTTCAGGGTTCCAGACTTAAACCATGGGATTGGCTATGTGGGATCAAGCTGCCTTAAATACCAGACTATGGGTGGCCCCCATTACTATTTTTTTTTTTAAACAAATTTCCTAGCTACTGTTCAAGGTTCATTCTTAAAAATCATTATAAGCAGGCCAGCAGACATGGTGGTTAAGGTGTTATATCCCACATGACTGACTCTGTGGTTCTAGTCCTGCACCTGGTGCTTGATAAACACTATGGACACATGTGTGTGTGCCCAAAATTCTGAGAGAAGAATAGAGGAGAAGGAATTGTGTGTGGCCATACCCCCAGGGAGTGATATCTCATTTTCCCTTTCTGTCACTCTCCTGTGAGCACACATGCCCTATAACAACAACAAAAACAACTTAAGTAAATAAACAAACATAAGCAATATTTTCTTAAGAGATACATTTTTAAAAATAACTTTTATTGTAATTTTTAATTTGCATGTAATCATTATACATTTCTGTGGGGTATAGTATGGTTTTTAAAAGCATGTGTATGGGACCAGCCGATGGCATAATGGTTACATCACTGGATTCCCACATAGTTGACCGTGGTTCGAGTCCTGGATCCAGTGGCATAAACTCACACTCGGCACATGTGCGTGCATACCCAAGATCCCATGAGAATAGAGGAGAAGGGATTATGGTGTGGCCATCCCCCTGAGGGGTGATTTCTCACTTTTTGTCTCTGTCTCTCTCTGTCTTTCCAGTGAGCACACATGCTCTATAGTCAAAAACCTCTCTTTAAAAAAAAAAGAAAAAAGCATGTGTACATTGTATAATAATTGAAGGTTAAAAAAATACTCCCCATCTTTAGCATTTAAAATTATGTTAAGTACAGGTCTGGGGCCAGAACTTTGCTAAGTGTACTGGTGACATCAGACCGACTGGGGCAAGAGGTGGGATGAACAAAAAAACCACCATTTTGTAGTGGGCATGGTGGCACCCACCCTATGGCAAGAAAATGACCACCATTTTGTAGAAGGTGGAGATGCTGGCAACAGGAAAGACCAGGTCAACAGATGTATTAGAAATATAAACTAAGGATTTGAATGAGTCTGAGAGGCAGACATTAACATCCAGGGCATGGAGAGAAGATACCTTCATGGCTCCTGAGAACTAGTGATTTCAGGGAAAAAAGAGAAATGAAGATTTTCTACTTATAATTCAGCCTCCAGCCCACAAATTTGAATGGTAGGAAGCCCCTCAAGTCTCCTCTCTGTCTCTATCTTTGTCACAATTATAAAAAAGAAAGCAAGCAATATGGGGCTAGTATGTGGCATGGTGGTTAAAGCACTGGACTCCCATACTGCCAACCACAGTGCAAGTCTCAGACCTCATGACTTGCTTTCTCACTTTCCCTTTCTCTCTCCCTTTAGTGAATAGGGCAAATTAAAATAATAACAATAAAATGAAACAAACCTTTAAAAATACAAACAAAAAAACCCCACTAATCAGGGAAATTAAAATGAATGCCATAGATCCTGAGATGGACGGAACTTGAGCTGTGAACTATTGTTTTCCTTGACCAAAAATGAAGACCTTCTGCTGAGACGTCCACTTTCAGAATCATTTCTAGTAGGAAAGGCACACATACCCCTAGGCCCATTCTGAGATGGATATCGAGCTTGAGCTGTGAAATATTGCTTTCCTTGACCAAAAATAAAGATTTTTCTGCTGAAACCTCCACCTCTAGATTAATTTCTAGTGGCCTCTCTGCACTAAGTGTAGAGACAAGTCCAAGTGAACAGGATCCAAACATCTGAATATGATTAACGAAATAGAAGAGAGATTGCAGATCACCTCCTAATGCACACCACTGAACGCTCAGATTGAACTTCAAGAATTAGGAAGAAATCCATCAGATGACTAGAAATCACTATAGGGTCACAAGAAATATGAGAAAGCAAGAAAATACCTCTCCTCCTTGGATAATTGGTATCCCAGAAGGTGAAGAGACTCATAAGGGCATTGATAATCTATTCCATAAAATCCTGCAAGAAAACTTTCCAAACCCAGAGAGGCACTCAAAGATCCAGTCCCAAGAAATACAAAGGACCCCAAATAGAATCAACCCAAGAAGATCTTCTCCAAGACACATTATAGCCAGATTGACCAAAATAACAGACAGACAAGATACTAAGACTAGCAAGAGAAAAATGGCAAATTACCTACAAAGGATATCCCATCAGGATAACAGCAGACCTCTCATTGGAAATAATGTGAACGAGGAAAGAATGGGAAAATGTATTCAAAGTGTTAAGGGAAAAGCAATTTCAACCAAGAATACTGTACCCGACAAGATTATCCTTCATATGGGAAGAAAAGACAAGAACATTCTCAGATAAACAAAACCTGAGAGAATTTACCAGCACCAGACCAATCTCTAAGATGTTCTCAAGGAAGTGCTAGAGTGCTATATCAGGAAAATTAAATACAGACGCACAGAAATAAGAGTTCAAAGACTAAGAAAATGGCCAACTTAATCATAGAGACAAGTCTGGAGTTGAATATTATATTCCAGAATTCAATCAGGAAGATTGAACCACAACAGAAGATAGATTAAATACATGAGACTGAACTGAAATAGCACTTATTGACTTTTGACTAAAATATTGCTGATTTTCTTCTAGGTTTTGTTGTCTGGTTTTAAAGTTTTTTGTTCTGTCTTGAGCTGTCGAAAAGTTAATGTACCACTTTTGAACAGAATCCTAACCTGTTTCCTGGCTTTACATTTTAAGCAAAGTTCCTTAGCATTTCTTTGATTTATTAAAGTTAAAACTGCTTTTCATGAAAAAAATTATGTTAAGTACATTTGAAACTCATTCTACTGTTTTTTGGGGAGGAAGCGTGTATTTGTCAAATGACAATACTGTGATGTTCCATAATTGGGTTGTTGGAAAATTCATGATGCATTTTTACATAGAAAAACAGAAATAAATACATCATGACTTTTCTTTTTTTGTTTCAAAAGAGAAATTTTTACTATAGGGCATCAGAGAGACTGAAAAGACAGAGAAATAGAAAGTGAGAAATCAACCCCCAGTGGTGGTGGCGGGGAGATGACCACATTGCAATCCCTTCTCCTCCATTCTCCTTTCAGGATTTTGGACATGCATGCACATACACCTGGTGTGAGTTTTAAGCCACCAGGTCCAGGATTCAAACTGTAGTTAACTACATGGGAGTCCAGTGATGTAATCATTATGCCATCTCATGGGAGTCCAGCAACATAATCATTATGCTATCTGCTGGTCCCTGTCATGACTTTTCTGACAGCCCAAATAAATGCACTCTTGTGTCTATTAATCAATTTATCCTTATTCTCATCTCCCACCCCATATCCAGCTTATAGTATAGACCATACCTCTCTCTAAAGATCTACAATTTTTTTTATTTTGGAGAGGTTTTTGCTATAGGGCGTGTGCGCTCACCAGACAGACAGAGAGAGAGAAAGCGAGAAATCACCCCCCAAGGGGGATGGCCACACACAATCCCTTCTCCTCCGTTCTCCTCTCAGGATCTTGGGCACGCATGCACATGCACCTGGTGTGAGTTTAAGCCACCAGGTCTGGGATTTGAACCGTGGTCGACTACATGGGAGTTCAGCAACATGGGAGTCCAGTGACATAGCCATTACGCTAACTGCTGGTCCCAAGCACCCCTGCTTTAATCTGACTGCCTGATTGAATCAGATGCCCAGCTTTGGCATTTACTAGCTGTGTGACCTTGTTCCTTCAACTTAATGTGCTTCATTTTCCCCTCCTGTATTATGAGAAGTAATAATAATAGTGTCTCCTAGGGTTATTGTGAAGATTAAATGAGTAGATATATGTAAAATGCTTAAAACAGTCTCCCCATAGTTAAGTACCACAGAAGTCCTGTCATGGGAACCAGCAGTTAGCGCATGGCTCATTACTTTTTCAGCAAGGCACTCAGACATCTTAACTTAGGTCATCAAGATTGGGCTTTGGGGGACCAGCAGGTGGAGTGGTGGTTACGGCGCTGAACACCCTCACATGGCTAACCACAGTTTGAGTTCCAGCCCTGGTGGCTTGCTTTCTCACTTTCCCTCTTTTTTCTCTCTCTGTATCTCTCTCTAGTCAAATTAAAATAAATGAATGAATAGGTAAAATTAAATAAGTAATTCTTTAAGAAAAAAAAAAAAAGATTGGGCTTTGGAATGAAAAGTAAGTCATGCTGGGCCAGCCACAGTAGTATAGGTTTTACCACCCATAGTGAAAAATGGGTTGATAATACATTGGGGTAATTGATGTCATAGGACCAAGAGATTGAAAACTCTTTTACTTTCTACAGTCTTAGACAGTGTCCTTCAGTTTTTTACTTTGGAAAGTATTATGATGTTTATTCCCTAATAAAGATGTGTGTTTCTGGGGCCAGCAGGTGGCATGATGGTTAAGGGTGCTGGACTCCCATATGGCCGACTATGGTTCAAGTCCTGGACCTGCAGCTTGCATTCTTACTTTCCCTGTCTCTTTCTCTCTCACTTTATCCCTCTCTAACCAAATTAAAATAAATAAATAAATAAAGATAAATAGAATAATTCTTTAAAAAAATATATGTGTGTTTCTACCAAGATAAAAATCCAGGTTTATGGAATTCTAGAAATTCATATGGGATCCCTGAGGCCTTCGTTTGTTTTTAGGTTTATAAAATATTTTGTTAAGGTGTAGCTAACATAGTATAAAACATAAAGACCTTCTGTTTGATCAGTTTTAACTAACGTATACACCATGGAATTACCACTTAAAAATGAGACTCAGGACATTTTCATCACCCCAGACAATTCCCTTGCCTTTTTCGAGTCAGTTCCTCTCTCTACACTAAAGAAACCACTTTGGATCTTCACAGTTTGGTTTCATCAGTTCTTGGATTTGATTTAAATGCACTCAAATGGTATACACTCCTTTAATTTTGAGTTTCATCCATATGGTTGTCTTGGCAGTTCATTTTTTTTTTAAATCAATAGTATTCCCTTTTTTTAAAGAATTATTTAATTTAATTTTATTCATTGTCATTATTTATTTTATTTTATTATTTTATTATTTTATATTTTGAAGTTGACCAGAAAGAGACAGAAAGAGAAGGAAAGTGAGAAAGCAAGGTGCAAGGTCCGAGACTTGAACCGTGGTCAGCCATGTGGGAGTCCAGCTGCCTTAACCACAATACCATCTCCTGGTCCAGTATCCCATTTTTAATAGTTGTTTTTTCATAATTTTTGGTTTTTGATGGATATTTGGGCTGTTTGCAGTTTCTTTTTATTTTATTTTATTTTATTTTAATTTATTTATTTACATTCATTCACTGTACATCATTGCAGCATACAAAATGAGATTTTCCATCCAGAATACACTGTATATTGGTTCAATCAAGCACATCAACATACATGATATCATCAACAAATAATTTTCCATTTCTTGTTTCCTGTATATTTTGCTTTTTTTCCCATCCTTGATTCCCTATCTCTCACTTTTTGCTATCTCCCATGCACCTCCCACACTGTCTCTGGTATCCATGTTTGCTTTCTATGCCTTTCTCCTACCCCCACATTTTATTGATTTACTAAAGATCTTAATTAATCCAAATATTTTCAATAGCAAGCGCAGCTGATATATGCATATCTATGAACACAAGTCTGACTTTAGGCATAAACCTCAGTGAGTAGAATGAACATACCATAAAGTAGCACCTAGCTGTGGCTATATATCTTACTGCAGTCATCAAATAGGTATTTTTTTCCAATTTATTTATTTGCATTCATTCACTGTACATCATTACAGCATACAAAATGAGATTTTCCATCCAGAGTATACTGTATATTGTCTCAATCGAGTACATCAACAAACTT
>NW_006159542.1:2900316-2903145 GCF_000334495.1 Tupaia belangeri chinensis
GCCGTTCTATTGTGATCGCTGGTGCAGCAGATTCAGTAGATAGTGGGGAATATTTTAACCCTATTAGTATTTGGATGTTTAGCTACAGTGCTCTTAGATCTGTCTAAAAACACATTGAAAGGATACTGGAGGGGGGAGAGACAAGAAAAAGGAAAATGAAACAGAGAAAAACAACAACAAAAAGAGAAAAAAAGACAAAAAAATTTTTAAAAAATTAAAAATTTGTAATTACTGTCCTTTTATTAAAAAAAAAAAACACAAAATAGAAAACCGCGTGGCGCACAAGCATGCTGCACGAAAAATCTAGTTCACTGTTGCCATGTGGAACCTTCTCCTGAAGGCCCGTGGCTTCTGCCTGGATGGGAGGAGCAGAGCGAAAATTAACAAGAAAAAAGGTGGAGCTAAGAGCCAGAAAAAAACTGACTTTTTAAAAAAAGTGTAAAAAGGAAAAATTACCAAAAAAAGGGAAGACAGAAGCAGGGAGAGACAGGAACCGAGAGACAGAGAGAGAAAGCTGGGAGTGCAGGGGGGAGGGGCTCCCTACCGCTAGCTCATTTGTTGGAGGCTGAATTATTAGTAGAAAATCTTCATTCCCTTAAAAATCTAGTTCACTGTCACCTTGTGGAACCTTCTCCTAAGGCCCGTGGCTTCTTCTCCAGTTTTTGACTTTATTTAAACATTCTTACACAAGTCCTTTTGTGAGCTTGTGTTTTCATCTAAGTTAAACACTTATGAGTGGAATTCCTGGATCACAGTGTAGATACATGTTTAATCCCCTCCCTCCCCCCCCCAACAAAAAACAAAAAACAAAAAACTGCCAACAGGTCTCTGACGAGGTTGTGCCATTTAATGTATCCACCAGCAAGGTGTGAGAGTTAGGATTGTTCCACAGTCTCACTAGTATTTGATGTTGGTCATCTTTTTTCTTTTAGCCACTAAAATAGATGATATCTCATTGTGGCTTCAATTTGTACTTCCCTAATGAGTGAAAATATTGAGCACCTTTCCATAGGCTTATTGGCTATTCATATATCTTTTGTGAAGTATCTCATTAGTGTTCCTATGGTGCCTCTTTTTTGGTAAACTCGAACATTTCAGCAGACATTCAGGCAGCTTTTTCAGTAAAAAGATTTTTACATGACTTACTATTGCTGTTCCCATGATCGTCTTTTATAGGTGGCATAGTTTTGAGAACACAGTAGGTGCTAGTTCCGCCAGAATACACTTGGGGAAATGTTCTTCCAGCTTGTTTTCTGCTGCCATTTCCACTACATGCACCACCTCTTCCTCCCTCTCCCTCCTCTCCCCCACCTTCACCCCTATTCCCAAGGGCTCCTTGTCAGCTGGCCAACCCCTCTGAGGCCCTCTGTAATCTGGGCCATAGTTCTGATTCATTGAAACTGGGCTAAGTGAGAAATCAGGCCAAATCAAGATACCTTTGTGGAAACCACAAACCTGGCTGATGAGACTATGGGATATATTCTGCAAGAGTTTAAGAACCTGAAGAAGGGGCTTCTTTAATATATGATGGTAACAAATCATTGGGGTTCCACAGGTAGAAATACGGAAAGTATGACTTTCTTGTGTTTATAGTTGACTTGAAATGCCCAGATTCTCAAATATTTCTGTATTTCATGAGACAGTGAGAACTCTTGAGAAGTTATCACAAACTGAATAACTTGCAAATGTAAAAATTAGTAGTTACCTCCTTATCTCTAAGACTAGAACCTTTATCTATATAGACAGCTCTGTGATGAGTAGAGGGCATCTAACAGTCTCAAGTCCTAGATAGATTGTATAAAATCTCTGTCCTTGGAGAGGACTGAGGATATAATCTAGTCTGTAAGCATTCTATAGGTCTGTGCCAATGGAAAGAACCTCTTACTAGAGACTGAAATGTTGCTGGAATCAAAGAAGCATAAAAAGCTGAAAACAGAGTGAAGAGTCAATGTTGATAAGTTTGAGAAGTTTGAAATGTCACCAAATTCAAGAGGGAGGCTAAATTAGATTCCCAAATCTGGATGTATAGAATCAATGATTATCAAAGTGTGGTAGTTTAAAAACATGCCCTCAGATACTTTGATATTCTTCTCATGGAGAGGAGAGGGTGGTCTATGTCCCTTCCTTCTGAATCTAGGTAGGCTTATCTGCTTAATCCATAGAGTGTGGTGGAAATGATGCTATGGGACTTTCAAGGTAGATCAGTGCAGTTTCTATGTTGTTCACCCATACTTAGATCCCTGAAGCCACTAAGCTAGGACAAGTCACGTTATTTGGGAAGGTCATGTACAGGTGTTCTGGTTGGTAGCTCTCATCTTCAAGTCACGCTAGCTCACATATCAGACATGTAAGTGAAAGAGTCTTCAGATTAATCCAGTTTGGTCAGTTTTTCTCCTGGGAGTAGGGAGCTCCTTCAGTGACTAAAACAAATGTCTCTGTATTGGCTCTTTTCCTTTAATAATAATCTGGTCCAAGGGTTAGCAAGTTATGACTATGGGCCAAATCTAGCATGTATTTTTGTATGACTCACAAGTTAAGAATGATTCCTACATTTTAAAATAGATAAATTATAAATGATTATGTGAGTATGGTCCCTAACAGGAAGTGTTTTCTGACTCCTGGCTTAATACCACAAATATAATAGAGATGTGAATAAAAGATGTGAATAAAAGAAGTGAAGAAATTATAGCAGAGGCCTATCTAGATGGTATTGTTCTCCTCCTCTTGCCCTTTTCTCTAATGTGTTCTTCTCTCTCTCTCTCTTTTTTTTTTTTTTCTTATTTTTTTGGAGAGGTTTTTGCTACAGGGCACGTGCACTTGCCAGAAAGA
>NW_006159542.1:2903282-2914193 GCF_000334495.1 Tupaia belangeri chinensis
GCGTGCGCTCGCCAGACAGACAGAGAGAGACATAGAGACAGAAAGCGAGAAATCACCCCCCGGGGGGATGGTCACGCCACAATCCCTTCTCCATTCTCCTCTTGGGATCATGGGCACACACGCACACGCGCCCGGCGTGAGTTTTAAGCCACCTGGTCCGGTACGTGAACCGCGGTCGACTACGTGGGAGTCCAGCGACATAGCCGTTACGCTAACTGCTGGTTCCCCACACCTGGCGAGAGTTTTAAGCCACTGGGTCCAGGACTCGAACCACGGTTGACTACATGGGGAGTCCAGCAACATAGCCATTATGTTAACTGCTGGTCCCATCTTCTCTCTCTCTCTCTTTTTTTTTTTAAAGAGAGATTTTCGCTATAAGGCATGTGCACTCACAGGACAGAGAGACATAGAAAGTGAGAAATCACCCCCCATGTCACAATCCCTTCTCCTCCATTCTCCTCTCAGGATCCTGGGAACCCATGCACACATGCTTGGCATGAATTTCAAGCCACTGGGTCTGAGACTCGAACTGCGGTCAACTATGTGGGAGTCCAGCGATGTAACAATTACACTATCTGCTGGTCCCTTATTCCTCTTCTTTAATTTTTTTTTTCCTAGTTCTATTTCTGATCATCTTCCCTTTGACTCTTGCCCCTCACATTCATGCCAATTCTTCTTTTCTATATTTATTTTACACAAATGATGTGTTGCTTCTAACTGGAGTAGCAAAGTGAGTATGAGAAAAAGCGGCCTTGAGGACACTATCTGCAATAACAGGGTATAGACATCTAAATGTCTGGGCAGAGTATTGAAAAGTGTAATGAAAATTGACTTGCCAATATATATCAGGCTCCCTGAGATGAGAGGAAGTTGAGAAGAGTAAAGCTCTTCTGAATGAAAATATATACCAAATATCCCTGAGAACTATCTGAAAGGAAATGTAGCATTCTCACCCTTTGAATAATTTCCAAGTAAATAGTCAAAAACTCAGGTTAGAAAAATGAAAACAACAAGCTCTTTCCCACTATACAAGATGGCAGGTGAAAAAGCTGCAAAGCAGGATACTAAGGAGAAGAAACCTGAAGCCAAGAAGGCTGATGCCAGTGGCGAGCTTGAAAAGGGTGACTCCCAAGGCTAAAAACCCCAACAAGGGGAAGCCCCATTGCAACTGAAACCCCGTCCTAGTCCGGGGCATTGGCAGATACTCCTGGTCTGCCATGTATTCCAGGAAGGCCATGTACAAGAGGAAATACTCAGCCACTAAATCCAGGATCGAAAAGAAAAAGGAGAATTCTTGAGACTGTCACAAAACCAGTTGGTGGGGACAAGAATGGTGGTATCCAGGTAGTTAAACTGTGCAAAATGCCTAGGTATTATCCTACTGAAGATGTGCCTTGAAAGCTGTTGAGCCACGGCAAAAAACCCTTCAGTCAGCATGTGAGAAAGCTGCGAGCTAGCATCACTCCTGGGACCATTCTGATCATCCTCACTGGACGCCTCAGAGGCAAGAGAGTGGTTTTCCTGAAGCAGCTGAGCAGTGGCTTGCTACTTATAACTGGACCGCTGGTTCTCAATCGAGTTCCACTGTGTAGAGCACACCAGAAATTTGTCATTGCCACCTCCATGAAAATTGATATTAGCAAAGTAAAAATCCCAAAGCACCTTACCGATGCTTACTTGAAGGAAAAGAAACTGCGGAAGCCCAGACACCAGGAAGGTAAGATCTTTGGCACAGAGAAAGAAAAATACGAGATTTGAGAACAGCGCAAGATTAATCAGAAAGTGTGGACTCACAAATTTTACCAAAAATCAAAGCTGTTCCTCAGCTCCAGGGCTACCTGTGATCCTTGTTTGCTCTTACAAATAGAGTTTATATTCACAAATTGGTGTTGTAAATTTTTTGCCAAGAACCTAATTAAATAACTGATTATATATATATATATAAAAAAGAAAGAAAGAAAAATGGAGAAAACAATCTTCTACTGGCTTCACGAGGCCTACTACTGATTTTCTATGATTATGGAGACTTCTACAAAGTCTGGAATTGAGGGGATTTACAAGATACTGTAATATAATCATCCCATGATTTTTAAGATATGCAAAGGTTCATCTTAGCTGGAAATGACTTGATCTGGCTATTTGCTAAATGGTTGAAGGGTGAATGCTCACAGGTTTAACTAACTGTCTTGTGAGGACTGCCTAACAACAGAAGAGGCTGATGCAAGGGAGCTAAGCCTTGTCCAGTGAAGATTATTGAAACAGTCTGCTTGCTGCTGGCCATTTTTGTATTGCTGAGCTATGCTGTCTGCCTGGGCATCCATCCAGTACCTACTCCATTCTACCAAACATACCTATTTTACAGAAAGGACTATTCTCAACTTTTATACCATCCTGCTTTAACCAATCACGTATGAAGGCAGAAAGCATGACCAAAAAAGAAAATAAGAAAGTTCTTTAAAAAACCCTTTATACAATCAGATTTTGGATTTCATATCACACTCCCTTCTTATCGTTAGGTAGTCCTCAAAAGGCAGTTAAATCTTTCAGCATTCACACGTCAGTGAGACAGTATGTAATCTCAAAAATTCTGCTGAAGCTATTTAATTTCTCTAATTCAATCAAATTTGGAATGCTTGTCAGAACCTTTTTTAGACTGGTGCCAACAACATTTCCATATTTGCTTGTATGTGAGGACATTTAGACATAAATCAGAATTTTGACTTGCTAAAATGTAATCTTTTATAGTTAAAAAAAAGTACATTGACACTAAGCCAGAATTTTGTAGATAAGATTATAAATAAAGTGATTGTATAACTTACTGTCCCAAGCTGACATTTTTGAGAATGAAATAAGCAAATTAATCATGTCAAGGCAACAGGAATAAACCAAGGCTATTGTAGTTAGATTGGGAGGTATAGTCACCCTCATTATAAATCACATTTTGAGTAAACATATTCACCTAAGTATATCTCCCAAGTGTTAGGAAAAGGGATGCTGGAGAATTTCTTTCTCCCTATCTACTTTCTCAGTTTCTTTCCTCGCCATGTTGGAGTTTCCTAATGGCTCCTCCAACATCTTCAGCTACTTTTTCTTATCCTTATTCATAAGCGTATGAGCTGAATTCTACGTAAAAATAGAACACTAGGGACCAGCAGGTGGTGTAGTGGCTAAGATGCTGGATTTCCACATGACAGTTGGGATTCAGAGTCTTGAAAATCATGCCAGGCACATGTGCGTGTGAACCCAAAATCCCAGGAAGAGAATGGAGGAGAAGGGATTGAAGTATGGGGGATGATTTCGTACTTTCCCTGTCTCTGTCTCTTATCTGTCTCTTTGTGGCTAGCTCGCCCACCCTATGGCAAAAACCTAAAAATAAAATAAAATAAGTAAATGAATAAAACATTAAATCTACTTTTAGACATACTTGATCTTCAGCTGCTAAACAAGTAGACAGCAAAACAGGTACAGTGTTTAGGGAACTCCAGAGTGGTTACCATTATATAATAGCTACTGGTATAAAAGATCTATCTATATTTCCTATTTTCCTCTAGAGAAGAAACTTTATATTCTCTCTGGTTTGTAAAAAGGCAACAACGTTAGAAAGTTAACTGGAAATTAAATGAGGTCTTATGCAGAATAGCTTATATATCTACAAACTTCTCTTGATTCTAACTTATGTAGCATTCACATGGCTTCTCATCTCTCCCTCAAGCAAAGGGAGAACAAGTATGCCTTATTCATAAATATATGTATCTATGTTGAATGCCTGAGATATCACAAGACATGTCACAAGACAACCATGTCTTCACAAGGTTAAAGAATGAGGTAAACCTATGATGGTTGGCCCAATGCCCTGTGGGGACTTCAAGAAAATGTCAGCCATAGAAAGATCAAAGGAAGGACAAATGATGGGAAAAAGATGCACTCTCAAAACAACTTTAGAAAACTGACTTTTAAAGTGGGAAAGAAGGTATCTATCTACAAATTAGGCAAATACTTTTCTGAAGTTTCCATGTGAATGGGAGCTGAGAATGAGGTCATCTTCAAGTAGTGTCTCCATGTTTGTCCCAAGCACATAAAAAATCACTGTTAGAAGAAAGAGGAAACACGCTTTTGATAAAGATTATAATATAATAATAATGACTTTAAAAATAGCTTACATTTACATGGAATTTACCATGAATTAGGGACTATTCTGAATACTTTTCATATATTATCTCAGGAAGACTTGGGCTTGGAATCCAAGTTGCTCTGTCACTTAAGAGAGGTATGGTCATGAACAAGAAGGTTCTTAACTTCTCTAACATTATTAGGTTGTTGGGAAGGTCATGATGTATTTTTTTCTATGTTTTCCTATGCAAAAATGTATTATGACTTGCCCAATGACCCAACAGTGTCTTCGAATGTAAAATAGTCTTAAAGTTGTTGTGGAAACATTTGATCCTATGCGTAAGTGTCAGTACAGTGCTGGCATAGTGGTCCTTTATCTCTTGTGTTTGACACTCTGCAAGCCTTTGGATGACACAAATTGGTGCTTGGTGAACATGGTCTGAATATCACTGAGTAGTTAACCATTCCGATATCACATGATAGGGGAGTTTCACTTGAATGCCTATTAACTTTAAAAAGATTGTGAGCCTTTCTGCTTGGGAAAAGCAGTTCTTGCTTCTATGACTTATTTTCTACAAACATTGAGTGGTTTGAGTGAAAAGAGCCCAGGAGGATTCATCAAAGCCAAGGGAGACATAACAAGAAGAGAAAAGACTATCTATTATCTATTATGAAGGAGTAAGTTAATCTGCCTTTCCTTTCAGGGTCCTGAGATTTAAGATTTTCCTTTCCCAGACCAGCATCCATGGAGAGGAGTCTAAATAGCTACACTATATCAACAGCAATGCTCATTTCTTGTGAACTGGCCTAGGGCTGGCTGCTTGTCCTGGTGGTTAATACAGCTGTATCTTACATGGCCAACTGTGTCAGATGAGTCCTGGACTTGGCAGCTTGAGAAAATGCCAGGTGCATATGTGTAGGTGCCCAAAATCTCAAAGGGGTAGTGATGAAGGAGAAGGGATTGTGGCATGATTATTTCTTATGGAGGGGGTGCTTTTTCTTTTCCCTCTCTCTCTCTCTGGTGAGCATATATACCCTCTAGCAAAAAAAGAAAGAAAGAAAAAAGGAAAGAAAAGAAAAATCATGCTCCTTAAAAAGAAAGAAAGAAAGGAAAGAAAAGAAATATCATGCTCCTTTCATGGTTTCCTTTTGTAAAAAACTTAAGAGATATGATATTTGCTGCCCCACTTACTACAAATCAAGAAGGTAGATGGTTTATGTTAGTAATTCTTAGTACTAAAAGACTTGCTAATTAACATAGTCAATAATCATAAAATTGCTTTGAGAGTGAGGTTAGTCTTTGTAGATTAAACTCACTTTACAAGTAAAAGAAAGATCATGAGCATAGAAAGAAACTACATGACCTAGCAAAACCACAGCTAGTAAAGAGCAAGAATAAAGACTAGAATTGATGAATCCTGAATCTCAAATCACAGTGCTTGTTCAATCAACTTTCATCAGCCTTCAGCAATTTTGGGTTTCTTTTCTGTAATTGTTCTTGTAAAATTCAGAAGTTGGTTTTGTTATTATTTTTCCTTGGTATAATGTAATAAGCAAAAAGCAAAGTAAATTGTATGTATAAATTACACATATTTTTATACACACATGTACCTACACATAAAATGTTTGGTAAAAATTTAGTTTTAACAGTGACCTACTAATAAGTACTTTTAGATAGTCAAAGGATGAGTGTGTCAAAGTCCTGCCATGTCCCTTTGGAGGACTTGCAAGATAAGATGCTGTATGTAGGGGAGCTAGGAATATAAAGTGAAAAAAAGATGCAGGGTGGGAACCAGCAGTTAGCGTAATGGCTATGTCGCTGGACTCCCACGTTAGTTGACCGCGGTTCACGTCCCGGACCTGGTGGCTTAAAACTCACGCCAGATGCGTGTGCATACGTGCCCAAGATCCCGAGAGGAGAATGGAGGAGTAGGGATTGCGGCGTGACCATCCCCCCTGGGGGGTGATTTCTCGCTTTCTGTCTCTATGTCTCTGTCTGTCTGGCGAGCGCATGCTCCCTGTAGTGAAAACCTCTCCAAAAAAAAAATAAAGATTCAGGGTGAAAAAAAAAAATACATATATAAGTTGATTGATGCTGGGTATGGTGATGCATGCCTCAGTGTAGTTATAAGGTGGCTGACTTCCATGTTATGTGTGTTACCCTAATCCTGACTCATTCTATTTAGACAGCCCATAAAGATCAGTATCAGCTTTCAGTGTATTTGCCTAGGATCTTGGCATTTGCCTGTCACCTGCCTCCCATCTGCATGCGGATCCTATTCTTTTATTTCTGAGTTACTTGAGCTCTTTGATATCCTCAGATTATACCACAGTTTCAAGAAACAATCTCAGAGATATCGAGGACTATTTTACTTTTAATTATTATGCTTTTTTCCCCTTTATTCATGATAGAATGCATGTGTACACACACAGACACAGACAACCTCCACAGGACCTGGTCATGCCACAGTCCTCTACCTCCAGGCCTCCAGCCCATTGGATCTTGGTACTCATGCATGTGCTCAGCATGTTTCAGGCTAACCCAGCTGGGGATTCAAACCACAGTCACTGTTTGGGATCCAGTTTCCCTTGAGCAGTGCATTATTGTTGAGCCATGGAGTCAATCTATGTTGTGCTTTCTTAAACAAGCCACCCTCTCAAGATAAGTGGGATGGCAGTAGTTGCTTCTAAGGTTCTTGCCAATACAGCCAAGAACAAAAAGTCAAATTCTTGGCTTTGAACTCTGAAGTAGGCTCTTGAGGGCCAGGTCCGTAGTGCTGCAGTTAAATGTTGTGCATAGGGAACCAGAGCCCACGTGACCAATAGCAGTTTGAATTCCAGCTGTGGCTGCTTGAAAAATACATCAGGCATATGTGCATGCATGCTCAGAATCCTGATGGGATGGAAAAATGGAGGAAAAAGAGTATTGCAGCATGGCCACGTCACATTATAGGGTTTTCTCTCTTAATAGACTCTAAAGCAGAAATTTAAAAAAGAAATTGCCAGAGGGCACATGCACTTGCCAGAAAGAGACTGAGAGAGAAAGAGAGAGAGAGAGAGAAGGAAACTGAGAAAGCACTCCCTAGATGGTCATTTACAATCCCTTCTGGATTTATCTCTCCTGTTGGGATTATAGGCATGCACACATACATGCCTGGCATGTTTTTCAAGCCACAGGGTCAGTACTCTAAGCACATGGTCAGGTATGTGGGATCCATCCACCCTAACCACCGTGCTATGGGCTGACCCTAAAACGGAGACTTTTAAATTACAATAATTGGGCTGTTTGCAAGAGAAAATATTTTTAAATTCAGAAGTTTGGCTTTGAAAATCAAGGATCAAAACCCAAATATAAAATTTAGACCATAATTATCAGACTGTGGAAGAATATAGGATGATCTAAGAGCAGTTTTCCTAGCTAAAAGGAAGTAAAATTTCTGCCACTCAGCAGAAGAAAGTGAACTGGAGAGGACATGAAAGAACTTGGCCTTATGGGTGTAATTTCTATCCTTTACACTCTTCAAACTGAGTCCCAAGAGGAATATGGAAGAAACGCATGAGCTCTTCTGCTAGGTTTAGGAGGGCTCTCAGAGTGGGGACCCATCATCAAGCTTCCCTGAGCACTGTTATGGCACACCCTGTGGTAAAACCTCAGTCTCTAAGCAGAGCATCTGAGCTAAGGAAGAGCAATGGCTAAATTTAGTATCCAGATAGATGGACCTAAGGCCAGCTTTACAGAATCCTGCACACTCCAGCATGATGTGGAAGAACCTTCAAGAGTTCTCATGCCACAGTATGCTAATTCCTCCAAAGATGGGAATAGATTTACCATATGCTGCAGTAATTCTACTTTTCAGTATATACCTCAAAGAATTGAAAGCAGGGACTCAAACAGATATTTGTATGTCCATTTTCATGACAGCATTATTCACAACAGCCAAAAAGTGGAAACAAGCCACATGTCCATTGACAGATGAATGCATGAACAAGATATGATATATCCATACAATGGAAATTTTTTTAACCTTTGAAAAGACTGAACATTGGATACACACAACAACACAGGTAAACCTACAAAATTATGCTAAGTGAGATAAACCATATGTAAGAGGAAAAATACTGTATGATTTCACTTAAATGAGGTGTTTACAACAGTCAAATTTACAGAGACAGAAAGTAGAGTAGTGGTTATCAGGTCTTGGAGGGAGAGAAGAATGAGGAGTTATTACTTAATAGGTACTGGGTTTTAGTTTGGGAGAATGAAAATGTTGTGGAGGGCCCTGGAGTGATTCCATCCTATGCTACCGTTTTCAGGAGTTGTGGTGGTTTATCTCTGTCCGCCTTCTCTTCCACCACCCCATGGAAAATTTGATGAGGATGGACATGAGCTTCCTGAGGCCCCAGAACTATCTTTTTGGTTGTGAACTGAAGAGAGACAAAGATGATCTCTTTAAGGTGGATAATGATGAAAATGAACACCAGTTATCTTTAAGAATGGTCAGTTTAGGAGCTGGTGCAAAGGATGAATTGCACATTGTTGAAGCAGAGGCAGTGAATTATGAAGGCAGTTCAATTAAAGTAACACTGGCAACATTGAAAATGTTTGTACAGCCAACAGTTTCCCTTGGGGGCTTTGAAATACCACCACCTGTGGTCTTAAGGTTGAAGTGTGGTTCAGAGCCTGTGCAGATTAGTGAACAGCACTCAGTAGCTGTGGAGGAAGATGAATTGGAAGAAGAGGAAGAGGACATGAAATTCTTAGGTATGTCTGGAAGGGTTGGTGGTAGCAAGGTTCTACAAAAAGAAGTACAACTTGCTGACAAAGATGATACTAATGATGAAGATGATTTGAAGATAATGAAACCAAATAAATGGCTCCAGTGAAGAAATCGATATGATATACTCCTGGCAAAAATGCACAAAAATCAAGGCACAATGGAAAAGATTCAAAACCATCAACACCAAGATCAAAAAGTCAAGAATCATTCAAAAAACAGAAAAACTCTTAAAACACCAAAAGGACCTAGTTTTGTAGAAGATATTAGAGCAAAAATGCAAGCAAGTATAGAAAAAGTTTCTTTCCAAAGTGGAAGCCAAGTTCATCAATTACATGAAGAATTGCTTCTGGATTACTGACCTGGAACCTATTCAAGATCTCAGGCAGTGGAGGAAGTCTCTTTATTTTATTTATTTATTTAGGTTTAAAGTATTTACATTTATTAAATTTACGATCAGAATGGAATGTCTCCTGAGTCATCAGTATCCTGAGGAGAAAAAAAGTCCAACACAAAGCAAGTGAGTTTCTTATCCCAATGTCTCCACAGCGCACCACTGAGGAAGTTCCCACTTCAAGAGCTGTTGAAGTCCTTTCTAGTTCAGAAGGGTAGACATTTGATAGTAGGAACAATTTTTTCATCTCATTAACTGGAATGCATGGTTATTTGTGAAAGTCTTTTCCATTTTCAAACATAGTCTCTATATCCCAGCCTGTGAAGCAGCAGACATCATTGGGGGTCCAAGGGTACCATCTATATCCCACCAGTCTGCATGGCCTCTGAACAGCAAAAGGCTTGGCCAGTGTGGAGGACTGGAGTTCAGCTGTCTTAGACCCTGTGGAGTCAATTGTCCAACTTTTCTAATATTAATTACAACCATAGATGTGGCCTTTTCTTGGTATTCTAATCCCGCTGGAGACTTTTTATTAAGATCTTGTTCCTTTGAACACATTTCAGGCACAGCATATTGTCTTCTAGGTGCAGGAGTGAGAAATTGCCGGCTGGAAGTAGGAAGAGTGCACATACACTCTCTTTTTGCTTCTCAGGAACCCAAGTTTGTCCGGCATTAAAGTGCAAGTAAACCCAACCACATGCATTTGCAGGGAGACTTCTCCCATGGACCACACACCACGTGACACCATAGGCCTCTTGTGGAGATTCCGTTGCCTCCATTTTCCTAGCCGTGGATACAACTCTGGCCCAAGAAGCCAGCACAGCTTCTAGGGCAGAGGTTGTCACCTCAATTGCATTAACTCCCTCCAGGAGAGCTGCAGACTCTTTGGGGTTAGGCAAAACCTCTGTGTGTGGAGGAACCACTTCTGGAGGATTAGTTTTTTTCAGAACACATCCCTTCCTGAGGCCTTTCTGAAGATACTTCCCCTCTACCCATCTTTAAGTTTCTTCATAATGATGTCTCAATTCTGGCCTCTTTTGCAGCAGTAGGAAAATCCCTTTGATTTCGGTAAGCATAGGCACACAGTCTTCTATATATATCTAATTTGTGTCCCAGAGCTGATATTTAATTGTTGGCACCAAGCCCACAAAATGTCTTGGTGAAGCTGGTTGATTGATGGCAGTTTAGAGGACAATGGGGGAATTGGTATCTTTTTCTGAGGCTGTAGGCTGTCTTTGCATTTTGTCTTCTCCTTTGGACAGGAAGCTTCGTCCTTCACAGAAATTTTTCATTTTTTCCTCTTTGCTGAGATTGTTGGTAACCCTGTAGATGTGCTTGGTTAACTGAAAACCCATGGTTGCTCTTCACTTTCTACAGACACTTGTTCACATTTCTTTTTTTTTGGAGAGGTTTTTGCCATAGTGCGCGTGCGCTCGCCAGACAGGCAGAGAGAGACAGAGAGACAGAAAGCGAGAAACCATCCCACCAGGGGGGATGGCCACACTGCAATCCCTTCTCCTCCATTCTCCTCTTGGGATCTTGGGCACGCATGCACACGCGCCCAGCGTGAGTTTTAAGCCACCAGGTCCGGGACGCGAACCGCAGTCAACTACATGGAAGTCCAGTGATGTA
>NW_006159542.1:2914900-2919480 GCF_000334495.1 Tupaia belangeri chinensis
GAGATGCATAGACATCTGTTTGTTCTTTTTCCTTTAAAAGACTTTTTAAAAGAATTGTTTATTTAATTTTATTTATTAATTTTTATTTTAATTTGACCAGAGTCACACACACACACACACACACACACACACTCATGCACAGAGAGACAGTGAGAAAGCAAGCCTCCAGGTCTAGGACTTGAACCGTAATTGGCCATGTGGTAGTGTCCAGCACCTTAACCACCACACCACCTGCTGATCCCCCCTTTTAAAAATGTTTAAGGTTTTTGTCATAGGACATGTGTAATCCCTGGAGAGTGACAGAGAGAAAGAGAGAGAGAGAGAGAAGGAAACTGAGAAAGCACTCCCTAGATGGTCATTTACAATCCCTTCTGGATTTATCTCTCCTGTTGGGATTGTAGGCATGCACACATACATGCCTGGCATGTTTTTCAAGCCACAGGGTCAGTACTCTAAGCACACGGTCAGGTATGTGGGATCCATCCACGCTAACCACCGTGCTATGGGCTGACCCTAAAACGGAGACTTTTAAATTACAATAATTGGGCTGTTTGCAAGAGAAAATATTTTTAAATTCAGAAGTTTGGCTTTGAAAATCAAGGATCAAAACCCAAATATAAAATTTAGACCATAATTATCAGACTGTGGAAGAATATAGGATGATCTAAGAGCAGTTTTCCTAGCTAAAAGGAAGTAAAATTTCTGCCACTCAGCAGAAGAAAGTGAACTGGAGAGGACATGAAAGAACTTGGCCTTATGGGTGTAATTTCTATCCTTTACACTCTTCAAACTGAGTCCCAAGAGGAATATGGAAGAAATGCATGAGCTCTTCTGCTAGGTTTAGGAGGGCTCTCAGAGTGGGGACCCATCATCAAGCTTCCCTGAGCACTGTTATGGCACACCCTGTGGTAAAACCTCAGTCTCTAAGCAGAGCATCTGAGCTAAGGAAGAGCAATGGCTAAATGTAGTATCCAGATAGATGGACCTAAGGCCAGCTTTACAGAGTCCTGCACACTCCAGCATGATGTGGAAGAACCTTCAAGAGTTCTCATGCCACAGTATGCTAATTCCTCCAAAGATGGGAATAGATTTACCATATGCTGCAGTAATTCTACTTTTCAGTATATACCTCAAAGAATTGAAAGCAGGGACTCAAACAGATATTTGTATGTCCATTTTCATGACAGCATTATTCACAACAGCCAAAAAGTGGAAACAAGCCACATGTCCATTGACAGATGAATGCATGAACAAGATATGATATATCCATACAATGGAAATTTTTTTAACCTTTGAAAAGACTGAACATTGGATACACACAACAACACAGGTAAACCTACAAAATTATGCTAAGTGAGATAAACCATATGTAAGAGGAAAAATACTGTATGATTTCACTTAAATGAGGTGTTTACAACAGTCAAATTTACAGAGACAGAAAGTAGAGTAGTGGTTATCAGGTCTTGGAGGGAGAGAAGAATGAGGAGTTATTACTTAATAGGTACTGGGTTTTAGTTTGGGAGAATGAAAATGTTGTGGAGGGCCCTGGAGTGATTCCATCCTATGCTACCGTTTTCAGGAGTTGTGGTGGTTTATCTCTGTCCGCCTTCTCTTCCACCACCCCATGGAAAATTTGATGAGGATGGACATGAGCTTCCTGAGGCCCCAGAACTATCTTTTTGGTTGTGAACTGAAGAGAGACAAAGATGATCTCTTTAAGGTGGATAATGATGAAAATGAACACCAGTTATCTTTAAGAATGGTCAGTTTAGGAGCTGGTGCAAAGGATGAATTGCACATTGTTGAAGCAGAGGCAGTGAATTATGAAGGCAGTTCAATTAAAGTAACACTGGCAACATTGAAAATGTTTGTACAGCCAACAGTTTCCCTTGGGGGCTTTGAAATACCACCACCTGTGGTCTTAAGGTTGAAGTGTGGTTCAGAGCCTGTGCAGATTAGTGAACAGCACTCAGTAGCTGTGGAGGAAGATGAATTGGAAGAAGAGGAAGAGGACATGAAATTCTTAGGTATGTCTGGAAGGGTTGGTGGTAGCAAGGTTCTACAAAAAGAAGTACAACTTGCTGACAAAGATGATACTAATGATGAAGATGATTTGAAGATAATGAAACCAAATAAATGGCTCCAGTGAAGAAATCGATATGATATACTCCTGGCAAAAATGCACAAAAATCAAGGCACAATGGAAAAGATTCAAAACCATCAACACCAAGATCAAAAAGTCAAGAATCATTCAAAAAACAGAAAAACTCTTAAAACACCAAAAGGACCTAGTTTTGTAGAAGATATTAGAGCAAAAATGCAAGCAAGTATAGAAAAAGTTTCTTTCCAAAGTGGAAGCCAAGTTCATCAATTACATGAAGAATTGCTTCTGGATTACTGACCTGGAACCTATTCAAGATCTCAGGCAGTGGAGGAAGTCTCTTTATTTTATTTATTTATTTAGGTTTAAAGTATTTACATTTATTAAATTTACGATCAGAATGGAATGTCTCCTGAGTCATCAGTATCCTGAGGAGAAAAAAAGTCCAACACAAAGCAAGTGAGTTTCTTATCCCAATGTCTCCACAGCGCACCACTGAGGAAGTTCCCACTTCAAGAGCTGTTGAAGTCCTTTCTAGTTCAGAAGGGTAGACATTTGATAGTAGGAACAATTTTTTCATCTCATTAACTGGAATGCATGGTTATTTGTGAAAGTCTTTTCCATTTTCAAACATAGTCTCTATATCCCAGCCTGTGAAGCAGCAGACATCATTGGGGGTCCAAGGGTACCATCTATATCCCACCAGTCTGCATGGCCTCTGAACAGCAAAAGGCTTGGCCAGTGTGGAGGACTGGAGTTCAGCTGTCTTAGGCCCTGTGGAGTCAATTGTCCAACTTTTCTAATATTAATTACAACCATAGATGTGGCCTTTTCTTGGTATTCTAATCCCGCTGGAGACTTTTTATTAAGATCTTGTTCCTTTGAACACATTTCAGGCACAGCATATTGTCTTCTAGGTGCAGGAGTGAGAAATTGCCGGCTGGAAGTAGAAAGAGTGCACATACACTCTCTTTTTGCTTCTCAGGAACCCAAGTTTGTCCGGCATTAAAGTGCAAGTAAACCCAACCACATGCATTTGCAGGGAGACTTCTCCCATGGACCACACACCACGTGACACCATAGGCCTCTTGTGGAGATTCCGTTGCCTCCATTTTCCTAGCCGTGGATACAACTCTGGCCCAAGAAGCCAGCACAGCTTCTAGGGCAGAGGTTGTCACCTCAATTGCATTAACTCCCTCCAGGAGAGCTGCAGACTCTTTGGGGTTAGGCAAAACCTCTGTGTGTGGAGGAACCACTTCTGGAGGATTAGTTTTTTTCAGAACACATCCCTTCCTGAGGCCTTTCTGAAGATACTTCCCCTCTACCCATCTTTAAGTTTCTTCATAATGATGTCTCAATTCTGGCCTCTTTTGCAGCAGTAGGAAAATCCCTTTGATTTCGGTAAGCATAGGCACACAGTCTTCTATATATATCTAATTTGTGTCCCAGAGCTGATATTTAATTGTTGGCACCAAGCCCACAAAATGTCTTGGTGAAGCTGGTTGATTGATGGCAGTTTAGAGGACAATGGGGGAATTGGTATCTTTTTCTGAGGCTGTAGGCTGTCTTTGCATTTTGTCTTCTCCTTTGGACAGGAAGCTTCGTCCTTCACAGAAATTTTTCATTTTTTCCTCTTTGCTGAGATTGTTGGTAACCCTGTAGATGTGCTTGGTTAACTGAAAACCCATGGTTGCTCTTCACTTTCTACAGACACTTGTTCACATTTCTTTTTTTTTGGAGAGGTTTTTGCCATAGTGCGCGTGCGCTCGCCAGACAGGCAGAGAGAGACAGAGAGACAGAAAGCGAGAAACCATCCCACCAGGGGGGATGGCCACACTGCAATCCCTTCTCCTCCATTCTCCTCTTGGGATCTTGGGCACGCATGCACACGCGCCCAGCGTGAGTTTTAAGCCACCAGGTCCGGGACGCAAACCGCAGTCACCTACATGGAAGTCCAGTGATGTAGCCATTATGCTAACTGCTGGTCCCCACTTGTTCACATTTCTGATTTCCATATTCTTCCCTTGACTTCTCTGTGGATGTCTACTCCTTGCCTCTTGCATGTTCCATACTCAGAAAGTAGATCAGGTTGATAAGCAAAAATTCTTCTCCATAAGTCTCTAAGAAAATGGTTTAAACAGCTTGTTAAAAATTTCTGCCTTATTTTATTTCTATAACAGTTGCTATCTGGCTGTCCTTTTTATAATACAGAGTGAGAACTACAGAGTGAGAACTGTCCCTACATGTTTGATAAAGGTTGTCCAGGTTCCATTCCCAAGAATGTGTTGTCCAAAATGCCATCTTTAAAATGTAAAGAACTCCACCCTTTGCTTGATTTTAAGTAGTTATGGAATATTATGATAGGACACAGTAGTAATAGTGGTCAGACATGGAAATGGTCGGGACACAAAAATATACATGTGGAGGGACCAGCAGTTAGCGTAATGGCTATGTCGCTGGACTCCCATGTAGTTGGACC
>NW_006159542.1:2919509-2972731 GCF_000334495.1 Tupaia belangeri chinensis
ATATATCTAATCTATATATATATATACACACACACACACACACACACATACATATATACATGTGGAATAAACTCAATATTTTAATAAAGTAAAATAAAATGTGGAGACAGAGGCAATGGTGGTACAATATAAATACCAAAAATAATGCCATTTAATCATACAAAATTATTTAAATTAAATTTTATCACAGTTTTTAAAAAATCAAGTTAAAAAAATCTTTCCACAACCCCAAAAAGGACAAAAATGACTGAAAGCGAGGCTTATGGACCTACAGATGTCAAGGCAAGACTATAAAGTAACCTGTGAAGTCCTAGTGACAGATGAACCAAGGAGACACATATTTCAGCATGGTTATGAGGATGAACAACCAGTGTAAGGAGGAGACCAAGTGTTCATTTCAATAGAAGCTAACTAGGTGGCTTGCTGATGACTGTGAACCATATTCCTCTTTCCCAAAGCCAAGATGATAGAACCAACCAGCACTTGGATCACTCAGAACTTAAATTACTTCTAAAATGGGCCGGCCATGGTGGCATAGTGGTAATGTAATGCTCTACAATGGTGGAAGCAAAGGTAGATAATGCTCAAGTCACACAGTAAGCAGAGCTAAAAAGAGCCTGGAAACTCAACTTCACAGCTCTAGTACTAATAATGGCGATACATTTTTTTTGGACCATCCTCCAGATCTCTAAAAATCTAGGTTTGTATAGATCACTGATAGGAATATTCCTGGATACACTATAGTAAGAACTCACTTAGCTACTATATCTGTGTTTGAGAACTCACAGGTTTATTACTGGTCCACATTTACAAATAGAGCTTTTGCGTGATACCCAATAGAAATTTCTTAAAATTATGGAAAGCATTCAGTATATCTTGGGATCTACTAGTTTTATGGACAATTCATTCCCCCAATTCTATTGAGACCACCTAATAAAAGGATGTATTATATGATGCCATGTTGCATATTAGGCTATGAAGAACTCTCACTATCCTAAGTCTTCCCTACCCCATACTATTAAAAGCTTTTCTTCTTTCCCTCTGGTAGAGGTTATCCTATTCTTAAAGGAGCAAAATAACTGTAACTTCTTTTTTTTTAAGAATTATTTTTTCTTTCTCTCTTTCTCCCTCTCTCTCTCTCCCTTTCGCTCTCTCTCTTTCTCTCTCTTTCTCCCTCTCTCTCTCTCCCTCTCTCTCTCTCTCCCTCTTTCTCTCTCTCTTCCTCTCTTTCTTTCTCTCTCTCTTCCTTTCTTTCTTTCTTTCTTTCTTTCTTTCTTTCTTTCTTTCTTTCTTTCTCTCTTTCTCTCTTTCTCTCTTTCCTTTCTTTCCTTTCTTTCCTTTCTTTCCTTTATTTCCAGAGAGGGATAGAGTGAAAGAGACAGAAAGTGAGAAAGTAAGCTGCCAGGTCTGGGACTTGAACGATGGTTGGCTATGTGGGATTTCCAGTACTCTTAACCACCACACCACCTGCTGGT
Organism: Tupaia belangeri chinensis; assembly: GCF_000334495.1. Classification (NCBI taxonomy): domain Eukaryota; kingdom Metazoa; phylum Chordata; class Mammalia; order Scandentia; family Tupaiidae; genus Tupaia; species Tupaia belangeri. Next base: position 2,920,985 of record NW_006159542.1, read on the forward strand.
CCCAATAACTGTGACTTCTATGATTACCTGATTTGAGAGTAAAAATTAGTGGCTTTAAAGATTGTCTTAGAAACAGGAATGCTAAGCCTCGAGAAGTGATCTCAAATCAGCAGAGATAAGCCTATGAACTTGCTTCATATTGTACAAGATGGCCCAGTTTCTTTGTCTCTTTCCTGTAGGCACAGACAGGTAATTGATGCCTTTATTTTACAAACAAGGAAAATAAAAGTGTGAACACTTCTCTGTCCCTCATTCACTCTCTTCTAACATATTTCAGCAATCCAGCCTCAGGTAATGGTAAATGCACTATCTGCAGGTGTTCTGCACCTAAGCTTGATTATAATACCCCACTCCCCACCTGCTATCCAGAACTGGCCCAAGGGAATACAGAATTCAGAGGGGCACTGTTCCAAACAAAAACAGTCAATCCAGATTAGAGAAACCCATATCAAAGTGTTTTATCTTAAAACAAACCTAGCCAACTTCTTCAGAAATCCAAAACCCTGACCAGTCTCCTCAGAGAGACATTTATTAGTCTTACAAATCACCTTCCATTATATACACATGGACGACACCTGAATCAGATATAAAGCCATGCTCCCAAAGGCCTAAGGAACTGCTTATCTATTCCTGATCTTGATTATCCCTGGGAAATCTTCCAGAATGTGTCCCCTCACATATGGTCTGGAGAATTGGAAACCTTGAATAAAATGCAAATTGAAATGAATAAAGAAAAGAAAAAAGCCATTAGAAATTCTAGTAAAAAAACTGAGAAATATAGAAGAAAGTTATGGTCCAAATATGAAGCACAGAATTACAGATCAAGATGGTACAGTGTACTTAAATCATGAAAACCACTTTTTTCTCCATACATCGCAATCACAAAAATAAAATGTAAAAGAAACCCAAACATATATCCAAGCTCAAATATTAGATAATCATATACAAAATCCAAAAGGGAATATAAACTCAAAGCTGAAAAACACTGAAACTGAGGTAGAGAGAGAGAGAGAGAGAAAAGCATCCCCCATAGGAGTCAGTCACACTACAATCGCCTTTCTCCTCTCTTCCATCCTTCTAAGGTCTTGGATACATCAAATGTGTAGCTATCTAAATAGTATACCCCAAAATTGTTCGTGCATGTACCTGGCATGTTTTCAGGTCAACTAAGCTAGGGATTCAAACCCTGGTTAGCATGTGGCTTTCAGTTCTGCAGACTGGTATGTTACTGACTACACCACGGAGGCTGAGTCAAATATGGCATAATTTTAATTGGCCGACAGTATAAGAAAATAGATGCCATTTGACCTTGATGATAGGAACAATTTCTTTAATAAAGCTTAAGTATCATGGCATTGGAGGAGAAAATGTAATCCCAATAAGCTACCTGGCTCATATTGTACAATATTTACATGGTTATACTAGCAAAAGTATTGTTGATTGGTTTGCAACTTTTAGAGTCACTTCAGGAACAAATGAAAAAGTCTTGATTGTACTGTAGTTGAAGGCATAATACATATTTTAATAACTTGACAAAGTAAAAATAAAAGTGTGATGATAGAGATGGCACATGGAAAGGGGAAGAAAGTGTATAGGAATTAGTATTCTCACATAAAGTAGGGAATCAAAAGGCCCTGTCCAAAGTCAATGGATAAGAAATGGAAGTAGGCATGTTTTCTAAAGCTAAACATGTAATAGAACTAAAAATACTGTAAAATCAGCTAAGAAAGCAGAAAGAATATTAGAGGTGAGTCAAATCTTCAAATTCCTTAAATGGGTGTCAATAGATGATGTCTACAATTAATTAAAAAATAAAGGTGTGAAAATGTGTATATATAATGCAATGGAGGTAATAAATAATTTTTAAAAGAATTATTTATTTATTTAATTCAATTTGTTATTGTTATTATTTAATTTGACCAGAGGGAGATAGAGAGAAAGAGAGAAAGGGAAAGCGAGAAAGCAAACTGCCAGCTCATATTGTACAATATTTACATGGTTATACTAGCAAAAGTATTGTTGATTGGTTTGCAACTTTTAGAGTCACTTCAGGAACAAATGAAAAAGTCTTGATTGTACTGTAGTTGAAGGCATAATACATATTTTAATAACTTGACAAAGTAAAAATAAAAGTGTGATGATAGAGATGGCACATGGAAAGGGGAAGAAAGTGTATAGGAATTAGTATTCTCACATAAAGTAGGGAATCAAAAGGCCCTGTCCAAAGTCAATGGATAAGAAATGGAAGTAGGCATGTTTTCTAAAGCTAAACATGTAATAGAACTAAAAATACTGTAAAATCAGCTAAGAAAGCAGAAAGAATATTAGAGGTGAGTCAAATCTTCAAATTCCTTAAATGGGTGTCAATAGATGATGTCTACAATTAATTAAAAAATAAAGGTGTGAAAATGTGTATATATAATGCAATGGAGGTAATAAATAATTTTTAAAAGAATTATTTATTTATTTAATTCAATTTGTTATTGTTATTATTTAATTTGACCAGAGGGAGATAGAGAGAAAGAGAGAAAGGGAAAGCGAGAAAGCAAACTGCCAGGTCTGGGATTCGAACCACAGTTGACTATATGGGAATACAGCACCTTAAACCACCAGGCCACCTGTCTGCCTTGGTAACAAATAATTCTAAATTCTTAGAATAGGCTGCTGCTGGAGAACAGAAGTGAGAATGAAGTGGGCGTAGCGTTTTTTACCATAAATGGAACTATCTAATTAGTACACCCCCAAATTGCTTCAGTTGAAGTATAAGTTAAAATAAAATATAAATAGGACTGGTCCCTTAGTGCAGTGGTTAAGTGCTTTGTGGAGGGAGTCAGATACCACATGACCAACCAAAGTTCAAGTCCTGGCCCCGACAGACTGAAAAATACTCTGGGCACATGTGGGTAAGTGTCCTAAATATGATGGGATGAAGGCATGAAAATAAATAAATAAATAAAAGATGGTGGTGTAAACAGGTCCCATCGAAGGGTGCTTATCTCTCTCTCCTTGTGTCTCTGGTGTGTTCCTGTGTCCATTGGCATAGGAAAGTAAAGAATGGAAAGGGGAGGAGAGGAAAGAAGAGGAGAGGAGAGGGAAAGAAAAGAAAAGAGAAAATGAAAGGAAGGAAAGAAAGAAAAGAAAGAGGAAGGAAGGAAGGAAGGAAGAAAAACAGAAATGTAAATATAGGTGCTGTACCAAGAAAAAACTCTTACTCTTTGGGCCTGAGCTGCTCCGTATTTTCTGATCAGAAAGAACCCATGCAGCCTGAACAAATTATTAGGTGTATAAACTGGGTCTACTGGGTGTTGTGTATTGAGAAGAGCTACATGTCTATAGTATTTATGTGTTTTGTTTGTTTTGTTTTTGTTTTTGTTTTTTTGGTATTAGCTTTGACATTGGAATTTGGCTCTACCATTGTCAGTAACAACCACAAATTCTCACAAATAGTGTTGGAATCTTCCTGTTTTGAGTGGCATATCTGAATAACTGCTTTCCTACAAGAGGATGGTAATCAACAAGCATTAGGATTATTTTTTTCTGAATAAAGAAGTCTGGCCAGAAAATATGTGGGCATTCTTGCAAAGATTTAGATTAGAATTTTGGGGGACCAGCAGTTAGCATAATGGCTATGTCACTGGACTCCCATGTAGTTGACCGTGGTTCAAGTCCTGGACCTGGTGGCTTAAACTCTGGGCGCGTGTGTGTGCATGCCCAAGATCCTAAGAGGAGAATGGAGGAGAAAGGATTGCGGTATGGCCATCCCCCCTGGGGGGTGATTTTTCCCTTTCTGTCTCTGATTGATTCTCTCTGTCTCTCTGGCAAGTGCCCATGCCCTATAGCCAAAACCTCTCAAAAAAAAAAAAGATTTGATTAGAAATTTTATTGTTCAGCTAGAATACTCCTCTTCCTGTCAGATAAATTTCTCTTTAAGAGTAAATGTTTCTTGGCAGAAAATCAAGTCTAGGTGACAGAGATAAGAAAGAGACTAATCACACTATATACTCTGATATCTCTTAAATATGAGGCATGGATTTTATTTTTTTCCAGAATGTCTATGGAAACCCACCTGCTTTCATCTCTAAATCTTACATTGATATGTAACTAATTTAAAGGCCTTCTTTGTAGGAGTTTTTATTTATTTTTTTTATTTAGAGAAGTTTTTGCTATAGGGCATGTGCGCTCACTAGAAAGACAGAGGGGATGGCCATGCCGCAATCCCTTCTCCTCCGTTCTCCTCTTAGGATCTTGGGCATGTATGCACATGCATCCAGTGTGAGTTTAAGCCACCGAGTCCAGGACTCGAACTGCGGTTGACTACATGGGAGTCCAGTGATGCAGCGTTATGCCATCTGCTGGTCTCTCTGTAGGAGTTTTTATAAAGAGCAGGTCTTTCAGAGTCTAAGTCCAAAGAACTTGTTAACGATTTTACAGGGAGGGCATTCAATATATATTTTTTTATGGTGGTGGTGGTGTTGATAATGATGATGATAGTGGCAATGAGTAGATGAGCAAGAGCCAATTTCATAACCTCACAAGCTAAAACACTGAGTTTTGTAAAGAGCATCTTGATTTCCTCAGAATGGTATGTTAGTCATGCCCCTGCTAGCTTGCCTAAAGGCACCACTTCTACTTCCTTTAAAATGTCTCTTCTGTTCCCTTTTAACATATAATTCCCCCAGAATAAGTTTTCCAGGTATCTGGAAAATCATCAGATATGGTAGCCTTGACTCTAGGAATTTTTTTCATAAAGTAGTGGGTGTTGTGGTTGAGAGTGATCCGTGTATTTAGGAGACACTCTGGGAGTTATACTCACCATACTGCAAAGTATCTTGTGCGGAAAGCATATTATTAAGTGATATATCTTATCTCTCAGGTTCCAAAGATATCCACTAAAGCATTGTCTGGCAAACACAGAACTCCCAAGGTGGGAGGAGACATAGGGAACTCATCAGCATTAGACATACCATTTAACCCAATTAATCATGCATCATCTGTCTGAATGTAGCCTGACTGAATGCTGATCCTAGAATTCCATATACTTCATCACATTAATATGACCTTTATCACAGAGGATTTTCAATCCCTGTTTAGCCCTCTCTCCCTCTCTTACTCCCTTCTTCCCTTTGTCTTCTCTTCATTCACCAGACTTCCTTTGAGCTATAGTGCCAGACACTGCTCTCATAAGAAAGTGCCAAGAATTCTATGCCAACTTTAAGTTTAGGCAAGTCTGAAAAACCCCATCAGGAAATGAGATGAGTTTTTTTTTTGTTAGACTCTACAATAGGAACAAGTAGAACAAACCCTAATTAAAACTGAGAAATTCCTATGAAAGTTCCATTTGTTTGAGGAACTTGCTTTCCTACACACACACGTACACACACCTGACTTGGTTGGTAGGGTTCTGTGGGCAATGCTAAGTATGACATATCATAATATTACCCTTCTTTATCTGAGCTTTTTGAAGGAAGGATAGAAAGGGCCACTGCCCAGTGTGGTTGTGTAAGCTGGTTGTGCAAAGAGGTGCCTGAAAGGGGTGAGTCAGGGCAGAAACTAATACATACTCTGTTTACTGAACCCTAAGGCTAGGAGCCCAAAGGACAGAGCACCTTTTTCTCATTCCCACAAAGCTTCTGAACAATGTTTCAGAAAGCAGATCCATGTTCTCTGATTATAATTCTCTTGTGGGAAGATGAGGGAATTTACAAACCAGAATAGGAGCACAATATGGGAAAGTATAGGGTTTATAAAGCAAGAAATATAGTGGACATCACCATCTACATCTGCTCCACTGCTTTGAAATAGTCTGGGGTCAGAGTTTTCCTTGATATACACTTAAGATCCTGATATACATTTTTTTTTAAAAGAACTATTTACTTAATTTTATTTATTCATTCATTTTAATTTTACCAGAGAGAGAAAAAAGAGAGAGAGGGGGAAAATGAGAAAGCAAGCCATCAGGTCCAGGACTCGAACTATGGTTAGCCATATGGAAGTATCCAGTGCCTTAACCACCATGCCACCTGTTGGCCCCAACCCTGATATACTTTAAATTTGGAGATCCAGACTTCATAACGAGTCTTCTATTTTCTATGCAGTCACTCCTTGCATTAATCCTATTTAGTTTTATCTCCCAAACAAATATCTTAATGTAAACTTTTTTTTTAATATGGGAATTGTATGGAGAATCCCCAGATAGATACAGCTAGACTTAAGCATTAGGAGTTTGAGGAGATGTGGCATAGAAATGCTGATTTCCTAGAGCCAACCTTATTGTCTCCTGAAAAACTTGCCTGGAAAAAAGATCCAGGTTCCAATTGTGACTTTGATCCTAACTCTATGCCCCCTCTTGAATAAGACCTTAAGTCTCTATGGGTTTTGATCTCTTGTTCTGTAAGATAAGATTTGGTCTTTTATGTTCTGTCGGGTCATGGTTATCCCCAGTTTAGCTTTCAGAGGTTGGAAGCATAAAATCAACTTGGCAACAAGTCGGGGTTTACATGCTGTGGCGCCTGCATCTAGGGTGAGAAGGAAGGTATGGTTGAAAAAGCTATGGCTGAGCTACCAGGACACAGAGCCCTGTGCTTCTTAATCTGTTCATGCCAAGTGTATCAAGAATATAATCAGCCTCAGCACACCAAATACCACTGTACTTACTTCACCTACAGCTTCTCCTTTTGTTCCTTAAGCCTTTGTGGAAGTTGCCATCCTTCCCACGTGTACTCGATATGCAAGATGAGCCAAAAAAAAAAGCAGCTTTGAAGTCTTGGCCCTACTGCCTATTAGTTGTGTGACTGATTCCCTGTTTCTTAATCTCTAAAGTGGAGATAATAATGCTTACTCATAGAGGTACTATGAGGATTAAATAAGATTCTGTAAAAAAAAAAAAAAGCAAATAATATAGGACTAGTTGATAGATGTTAATTTCCTTTCCTCTCTTCCTGCTGCCCTACACCCCCACGCCATTTTATTCTTCCCCATACCCAACGTGTGCAAAAATATTGGGTCATCAGAAAAATCACAAGTATCTTTCTATGCAAAAATATGTTATGACTTTTCTGATGAAAATTACAATTTTGCACCCTAAAGGAGTAGATTGACTAGCTAATAACAACAATTCAGGCATGAAACAAGTATGCACTTGGCTGTTTGTAACTTCAAAAATTCTTCTCCTGACATTTTTTCATTTTAAGTTTTATATGAAGAGATGTCCTATTAGAATGATTAAAAAAAGAAAGAAAGAAAGAAAAAAGAAAGGGTCAGCTGGTGACCTAGTGTTCAAGGCCAACCAGACCGTTTGAGTTCCAGATCTGGACCTGGCAACTTGAAAAACAAGGGGAAGAATGAAAAAGAAGATATTGTGGTAAGGCCATTTCCCCTGAGGGGTGCTTTCTTACTTTTCCTCTCCCTCCCTGTCTCTATCTTTCCCCAGCAAGCACATGCACCCGATAGCAAAAAAAAAAAAAAAAAAAAGACAGAAAAAGAAGAGAGAAAAAAGAAAAGAATGATGAAAGTAAGTATTTTTCTCTCTGAAGTGGTATGTGCCTTCAGTTACATTGGATGTGGTAGTGGTAGTCCCACATGTGTAGTGGAAGAGGTTAACTAACATCCACAGGTCCACTCAAATGGCAGAGTTTCAACTTCACTGTTCTTTGATAAATTGATTGTCTATCATGCATCCATGATTAGAAGCACAACTAGGTTATCCCATCTGTTCTTTTTCAGTGAAATGAACAATCTGCAACAACTATACACTATTTCTATTTAAAATGAGGGAGTTTTTAAATATAACATATTGGTTAAGAACAAGGCCTTCATATTCAGACTGACTTTGCTACTTGCTAACTTTATGACCCTGGCTAAACTAGTTAACTTTTCAGTTTCCTTATCTAAAAATGGAACCGACTGAGAAGTTTGCTGTGAAAATTAAATGAATCAAAATATATAAAGTATCTAAGTTATCAAAAATGTCTATTATGAATAACAATGATAATAATCTCTTCTCTACATTGTAACTTATCCCAAAACAAAGCTGAGAATGGACCAGTTAATTATAGAACAACAGAATTGGTGGAAAGGAGCCAGGACCTATAACTTGAACAACTTATTTCTGAGTATACCCAGCTACTGGTCCTAGAAATCTTATCTTGAGACAGACCATTGTAACTGGAAGGAAATTATAGATAAGCAGATGGAGCACATGAATATTTAATGTGAAAGGCAGCATTCTGCCTGTTATAGCTCCTGCCTACTCATATAAAAGAGCTGAGGTTCCTCTTCCTGCCAGATAAGGTATCCGGTTAAGGTCAGAATTGTTGTAAATCCCTGATCATCCACCATTTTTGCTTATTTGGCTTGATGGCCACAACCCAACCATACTCTGAAGCTTGTAGGCCATGTCCTTTACCTCAGTACGCTACTGTGAACAGTATATACAACTTGTATTGGTGACCAACTGGATCCACCATGACTTGGGGTAACTGAGAGAATTTTTTGGAGGAGAGGCAAAAAGAGCTGTTCCTGACTCTGAACTCATACTCTTAATCCCTTAAGAATATGCTCACTTTCGGTGCTGAAGTCTGAGTTCTCAGAAAGTACATAGCGAAGAATCTGTTAATAAGGATTCCTTTGTGTTTTGGTTAACTCTGCTGGGACAATTTAAAAAAAAAAAACAGGAATCAGGATTACTATGGCCTCTTGGCAGTCAGAGTATGTAATCATTGCCCATTTCTGGTCATTTTCAACTTGCTGGGCCAGCTGAAGAAAACCAGGGTGTTCACAAAGTCAGGAAGTTGTATATCCTCATCAGCATCTAGGAGGATGACTGGAAGGCCACATTCTACAATGACTCAGGCAGTCTGAATACTGAGGGATGTCCTTCAGTTTCTGTAATTGAAGGTGATAATTTTCAGAAGTGCAGAGAATGAGGGATAAGTAAATTGGGTTGGTAGGGAAAAGTTCCCTAGAGGAAGTGGTCCACATATTATATTTCCACTTCTTTTAAAAAATTATTTAATTTTATTTGTCATTATTATTTTTTATTTTGACGAGAGAGAGAGAAAGGGAAAGTGAGAAAGCAAGTCACCAGGTGCAGGATGCAAACCACGGTCTGTCATGTCCAGCACCTTAACCACCACATCACCTGCCTAACCCTCGACTTCCACATCTAAGACCAGCTTCCCACTTTCCTCTCACTCCTACCCCTAAACCATACATTTCATAATAACTAAAGTCTTCTATATCTTCTGATTCTTCTTGATTTAAGACACATTTCTCCCCTAAGAACAGTTCTTTTTCTTCTGCCCTTTCTATAGTCCATTTGCCACAAAACAAATAAGATAAGCAGTTTTAAAACATCTAATGCCTTCTACAGCTGTGCTTATTCCACAACTCCCTTGCTTGACTCTGACTACCATCTCACTGGTCTCTTCTTACATTTGCCCCTGGCCCCTGATTGACCTCCAGTTCTATAGATCATGATATTTATGTGGATGACCCATCTGGCAGCTCCTTGGCCTTCTCAACCCCACTATCTCCATGTAATGTTAGTAATCCTTATCCGTGAACAAATCTTGGATCTTGTCAGTTGCTTCACACTAATCTACCTCTAGAAATTTAAACTCTAGTAGTATATCTTCTGGTTTCAATGTTTCATTTCTCTCACTCCTACTTTTAGACCTGTTCTTTGATCTTTGTTTTTTTTTCCATTTTGTTCCAGCCTATTTGTCTCTCCCCTCTCCAACCCTAATTCTTAGCTCTTCAGATCAATGACTATGCTGACAATGCTGTCTATTCTTTTGTACACTTAACCTTTTATCTAAACTATTCCTTGAAAATGTATTATATTCCAAATTCCCTCTGATAAAGTTGAACTTTAATGATTTGTCAGTCTCAATTGCTTCATTACATATTTTAAATTTATCTTATATTGTTCTAAACTACCATAATCAATATGTTTTTATTTTTACTATAAGACTCTTTAAAATACACTTGAATGTTCATCAGAAATGAAGATTTTCCTTGAACTGAAAGGATGACATGCTTCAGTATACTTGAATAACTGCAATGCAGCTCTGCCAAATGGTCATGTTTTCTCTTTGAATCATGGGCACTATGCAAAACTTACATAGTTATAAACTTATAAATAAAACTTATAAATAAAAAGACTAGAGTTGGGACAGGCAGATGACATAATGGTTACATCACTGGACTCCCAAGTAGTCAAGAGTAGTCAACCACGGTTTGAGTCCCAGACCTGGCGGCTTAAAAATCATGCTGGACACATGTGTGTGTGTGTGTGCCTGAAATCCCAAGAGCAGAATGGAGAAGGAATTTTGGCTGGCCATTCCCCTTGGAGGGTGATTTCTCGCTTTCTGTCTCTCTGGCAAGTACTCATGCCCTATAGCAAAAATATCTCTCTCAAAAAAAGACTAGCGTTATAAGATTAGAGAGTCTTTTAAAGGTCATTTACTCTTTTTCAGACACCACCTATGAAAGCTATTCCAAAGGACAATATTTTATAATCTATTCCTACATCTTTCCCTTTCTTCTTTCCTTTCCTCTCTTCTTCTTTGTTCTTTTCTTAAAAAGAGCTAATTAATTAATGTTATTTATCATTATCATTATTATTTTTAATTTGCTACAGGGTATGTATGCTCACCAGAGAGAGAGAAATCAAGCCACCAGGTCTGGGTCTTGAACTATAGTTGGCTATGTGGGAGTACAGCTCCTTAACCACCACACCACCTGCTGGCCCCCTTCTTTTTCTCTTTACATTTTACTGAGTGCCCACAGTATTATAGGTCCTATGTTAAGTACTAAGGCTATAATGATGAACAATTAGTAATTTCTGCCTTTAATGCTCTAACAGAAGAAAGAGAGAATGTGTTACTACATTCAGGAACTCCGGTGGGATATCTTTGTTCCTTAACTCAACTGGGTGATGAGGAAATAGTTCTCTGGAGGTGATACTTGAATTTATTCTTCAAAGAGTGGAGCTAGCCACACAGGTAAGTGGGAAAGGACATTCTAAACAGAAGAGACTTCATAAGAACATCAAAGAAGACAGCACAGGTGAAATTGTAAATGGATGACATGGATGGAGCATGTTGTGTGAACATGGATACAGGAAAGTACTGATTACTCATTCTGATGTTGACATTTCAGTAAAATAAAATTAGATTTTACTTTTAACCTTTTTTTTTAGTAGAATCCTTTAAAAGCTGGAAACAATAAAATCTGGTTCTATGTCATTTAATAAGAAGTGCCTTACAATCAAATACAAGGAAAGGGAACTCAAAGGAAAATTTTCATCCATTCAACTCTCTTTTAGTAGTTATTTTTCCTGTATTTTGCTGAGGGCAATAGTTATTAATAGGAATAGTCAAGGGAATAATTTCTCAGTTATTCTCAACTGATTTTCTTGGCAGTATTTCACTCAAATAAGGATATTAATTCAATTTTTCATAAGATTAGGGAAGCATGACCAGCTGTGTCAAGAATAATCAAAACCTCAAAGTGTTCCAGGTCAGTTGGAATCAGCCTCAGGAAATCCTGAGTTTTATCTGATGTGGCCTACAAGTCCAGTTATGATAATCACAAGAAAGGCTCTTTAAGGACTGGCTATTAGCCTCATTTTGCATTCAGGGACATGAAGTGATAAATCTTTAGTCAAGGCCACATGGTTTTTAAGTCTGATGTCACTGACAGTCTTTATTTATCTCTTTCTTATCTCCTTTTTGATCATCTTCCTTCCTCTTTGTCCATTCTTTTTCTCTTGTCTATATTTTCTTCTGTTTAAAAAAGCATTTTTTTTTTACTGAATTGTCTATGACATTCTTTATTGTGAGTTACAGTTCTAAAGAAAAACATATTGATTAAAAACAAGGCAACAATCTCATAAATTAACAAAGATAATCTAAACATAGTCAATGAAAGAAAACTTTGTAATTTCCATGTAAAGGACTGCAGGAGATAAGAGTTAATATTCTGAAAAATCTGTAGGTATCAATCATTGTGTCGATTAGAGAGGTAAAATTGTACATAACAATAGCTCATTAGCAAAAAATAGAAAAAAAATTTTTAGAGATTTTATATAGGGCACATGCACTCACTGGAAAGATAGAAAGTGAGAAATCACCCCCTGGGGGAATGGCCATACCAAAATCCCTTTTCTTCCATTCTCTTGGGATTTGGAAACATTCTAAACAGAAGAGACATCATAAGAACATCAAAGAAGACAGCACAGGTGAAATTGTAAATGGATGACATGGATGGAGCATGTTGTATGAACATGGATACAGGAAAGTACTGATTACTCATTCTGATGTTGACATTTCAGTAAAATAAAATTAGATTTTACTTTTAACCTTTTTTTTTAGTAGAATCCTTTAAAAGCTGGAAACAATAAAATCTGGTTCTATGTCATTTAATAAGAAGTGCCTTACAATCAAATACAAGGAAAGGGAACTCAAAGGAAAATTTTCATCCATTCAACTCTCTTTTAGTAGTTATTTTTCCTGTATTTTGCTGAGGGCAATAGTTATTAATAGGAATAGTCAAGGGAATAATTTCTCAGTTATTCTCAACTGATTTTCTTGGCAGTATTTCACTCAAATAAGGATATTAATTCAATTTTTCATAAGATTAGGGAAGCATGACCAGCTGTGTCAAGAATAATCAAAACCTCAAAGTGTTCCAGGTCAGTTGGAATCAGCCTCAGGAAATCCTGAGTTTTATCTGATGTGGCCTACAAGTCCAGTTATGATAATCACAAGAAAGGCTCTTTAAGGACTGGCTATTAGCCTCATTTTGCATTCAGGGACATGAAGTGATAAATCTTTAGTCAAGGCCACATGGTTTTTAAGTCTGATGTCACTGACAGTCTTTATTTATCTCTTTCTTATCTCCTTTTTGATCATCTTCCTTCCTCTTTGTCCATTCTTTTTCTCTTGTCTATATTTTCTTCTGTTTAAAAAAACATTTTTTTTTTACTGAATTGTCTATGACATTCTTTATTGTGAGTTACAGTTCTAAAGAAAAACATATTGATTAAAAACAAGGCAACAATCTCATAAATTAACAAAGATAATCTGAACATAGTCAATGAAAGAAAACTTTGTAATTTCCATGTAAAGGACTGCAGGAGATAAGAGTTAATATTCTGAAAAATCTGTAGGTATCAATCATTGTGTCGATTAGAGAGGTAAAATTGTACATAACAATAGCTCATTAGCAAAAAATAGAAAAAAAATTTTTAGAGATTTTATATAGGGCACATGCACTCACTGGAAAGATAGAAAGTGAGAAATCACCCCCTGGGGGAATGGCCATGCCGAAATCCCTTTTCTTCCATTCTCTTGGGATTTGGAACATGCACACACACATGCCTGGCATGAGTTTCAAGCCTCTAGGTCTGGGACTCGAACCTTAGTTGACCATTTGGGAGTCCAGCGGTGTAACCATTATGCTGTCAGCTGGTCCCGAAAAAACACTCATACGGTAAGATCTTGTAAGACCATAGTACTGTGCTGTGCATAAAGAAATAAATCCACAAAAAGGCAAGATAAAACAAAATTGTAGAGATGTTTAGAAGTGAAGACATGGTATTTATTCCTTCTTTGAGACATAAAGAGACAGGGACTAAAACAGAGATAGAGACAGAGATAGCACCTCTAATAGGGTCTTCATGACAAAATCCACTCCCAGTCTCAGCCAGCCTGAATCATGGTCATGCATGTGTAGGTATCTCCACTGTATACTAGGAAGCTCCAGCATGTACTGGGAAGCCCCAGCATGAATCTGGAACCTTCCCATGTGGGTCCAGTTGCATTAACATTGTGTCAGTGTCCACTTTATAAGAGAATGTCAAGTAAGTTATTTTTTTAATAAAACAAAAATTACAGAATGTATTTTGTTCTTTTTTTTCCAACAGAGAACTTTACATTCTTTTGTCTGTCAAATGTTTCTTCCCTTTGCCCCTCCCACCCACTCTTTACCACCCACACTTTATCAGCCACTGTGCTCCCTTACAGTCTCTGGTATCTATATTTACCTCTCTACTATCATGTCTTCAGATTTTTCCATTTCTGCCATAAAGTGCAGACATATGGCACATATTAAGTGGGGATATACAGTGTGTCTCTTTCAAAATCTGGCTCACTTCACTCAACATTAAGTCCTCTATATTCATGCCCTTTGAATTAAATGACAGGGTCTCGTTGTTTCTTACGGCTGAGTAATATTCCATTGTACATATGTGCCACAGTTTTTCAACCCAGTCATCAGTTTTTGGACACTTAAGTTGATTCCATGTCCTAGCAATTATGAATAGTGGTACAGTAAACATGGATATACAAGTGTTTTTCCAACTGAGTGCTTTTCTATCATTTGGGTAAATACCAACGAGTGAGATTATTGGATCATATGGTAGTTCTATTTGGAGATTTTTGAGGAACCTCCATATTGTTTTCCACAGAGGTTGTACTAATTTACATTCTTACCAACAGTGTAAGAAGGTTCTCTTATCACCCAAATAAGTTCTTTTTAGGATTTCTTGCATACTCCTATGTTTGACAGAGCTACACCTGTAATGATGGGATTACTGTCTCTGTGTTACTCACGTGCAAGTCTCTCGTGGAGGATCCAGTCTGTTTTTAAGTCCTGCCCTGTTTGGCATTCTTAGCAGGAGTATCTGTGAAGACACAGTTGTCAGAATTACGAAATCTACAGATGACTCAAAGACAGGAAGGATAGTTAAGACCATAAATGATAGACCCAATTCTCAAAATGATCACAATTGGCTGGAATGTTGGTAGAAACTAACAAGATGAAATTTAAAGAGAATCTGCAGAAGTTAGAGTCCTATGTGGACTAGATTGAAGGGTTTTAACTGAATATTAGCTGAGTAGAAGCCTAAAACAAAACAGTTGCTCAAAAGGCTAATATATTACTAGACTGTAAATTGAAAGTAGACTCCAGATCAAAGAAAGAAATTGTCATAGTGTATTGTCCATTCTCATACCATATCTGAAACATGCTTTTCCATGGTAAGGTGAAACAGACAGAACATAAGGAGGGAAGGAAATTGAGAGGGAACAAACTAGAAGAGGGTCTATAAACCATTTCAGAGTAAAGGAAAGAAACAAGTATATGGAGATCTACTAGAGCCCTACCCAAAATACAATTGGTCAACATACTTAAGAGTCTGTATAGCTTCTGGTTCATTTCTACCTCATTGTAGCCACTCAAAATGTTAAATTCAGATATGCACATGATCTGAAAGAGATTTTGGTTTATCAACAAAACCAGAGTGTAGGATCTGGGGCACTGGCCCCATAGCACAGGCCCTAGGTCATTGTTTCTAGCTTCACTATCAGTTGCCAGTTCCTGTTTCTGATTCTCTTTCTGCCTCTTTCTTTTTCTTTTTCTTTTTCTTTTTTTGAAGAGGTTTTGGCTATAGGGCACGTGCGCTCCCCAGACAGACAGAGAGAGACAGAGAGACAGAAAGTGAGAAATCACCCCCCAGGGGGGATGGCCACGCCACAATCCCCTCTCCTCTGTTCTCCTCTTGGGATCTTGGGCACGCACGCAATGCACCCGGCGTGAGTTTTAAGCCACCGGGTCCGAACCACGGTCGACTACATGGGAGTCCAGCGACATAGCCATTGCGCTAACTACTGGTCCCTTCTTTCTGCCTCTTTCTACATATTGGAGGTCTCTAGGACTCCAGCTTTTGTTTGACTCCATTTAATTTATATCTGCATTTTAGCCAATTGGCAAGGCCAATTCCACAAGTTGGAGACCCTGGCTTCTTCACTTATTATTGACATCATGTAAGCTTGCCAGATTTAACTAATTAAAATACCGGATGCCCAGTTACATTTTAATTTTAGTCAAATGATAGAAATATGTTTAGTATATATTCCAAATATTTTAAATTTGTTCTTTATTTTATTTTTTATGCATTTAATCTCATTATTTATATTTTTAAAGAATCATTCATTTAATTTTATTTATCATTATTATTTTTTTCATTTGCTACAGAGCATGTGCACTCACCAGAGGAGACGGAGAGAGAGATGGAGACAGAGAAAGTGAGAAAGCAAGCTGCCAGGTCTGGGACTCAAACCACAGTTGGCCATGTGGGAGTCTAGTGCCCTCACCATCATGCCACCTGCTGGCCCCTATGTTCCAAATACTGCATGGCACATACTTACTCTAGAAAACCATTCATCTAGATGAAATTCTAATTTATTGGAATATTCTTATATTGGAAACCTAATATCATAGGAACTCACGGATTCTGGGCTGCTCCAAACATTCAAGAGATGCCTGCCACCTAACCTCCTTAGAATGCATTGGCATCTCTTTCTATTTTCCTCTAAAACCAAAACTGTCTCTTGGCCCCATCTAATGTCAAATCCTGCACTCCTGCAGTTTTTGTGTCCTACCTAGTTCCCATTTCAACAACAGAGCAGACATGACTGAAGATCCTGAGTTTATTGAACAATTATGTATCTTTCCCAATTTTCCTATTTACTCAAGTTCTCTTTCATAATTCTATTTCCGAGTACCCCCAGAAAAGTCACCACTACTGGATTTTGCAACAGAGATGGTTACTGGTTTTCTCACTGTTACATCCATAGTAACTGTGACACTCGGTGGAGTTCAGTAAATATTTGTCAAGTGATTGAATATATTGAAGAATACATTTACTAGAGGCTGCTTTTGTAACAAGTGAAACAAGTGTCTTCTATTTTATTATGGGATCAATAGGAATTACAGGATCAATGGAATTATAGGATCAATAGCATGAAAATTTAGAACAATCATTTTGATTTCAACACCCAACATCAGAAGTCAAAGTGGTAGGATTGAAAAGTCAAGAGCTTCCCACCCCTGGCAACATTCAAGAGGAGGCTATATTTCCAAGTGATATTGCAGCTGCTGCTACAGACAGAATTCCTGGACTGGGGATGGTGAGAATTAACTGTTCAACTACTTCTGAATGTAAGATTCAGGGATGCTAATGTACTCTTCTCTCTCCTCCCTCTTTCACTGTCTTTCTCTCTTTGTCTCTCCCACACCCACAGCATTTTTTCAACTTAAAAGATTGTATGTTGGGACCAGCAGTTAGCGTAATGGCTATATTGCTGGACTCCCATGTAGCCGACTGCGGTTCGAGTCCCGGACCCGGTGGCTTAAACTCACGCTGGGCGCATGTGCGTGCGTGCCCAAGATCCCTAGAGGAGAATGGAGGAGAAGGGATTGCGGCATGGCCATCCTCCCGGGGGGTGATTTCTCGCTTTCTGTCTCTCTGTCTGGCGAGCGCACGCACCCTATGGCAAAAACCTCTCCCCCCCAAAAAAAAAAGGAAAAAAAAAAAAAGAATAAAGATTGTATGTTATTGAATCCTTTCCTGAAACCTAGGATTTATACTGAATGCATGCACATAATAATGATGTATCAACTACCTTCATTTTCAGACCTTGTAGAGCATAAAGACAAGCAAGTGATTCCTATTAATAGAAAGTAAAAAGCCCTTAATTTTCCAGTTTATCTTTGATTTATGTGTTTCTGGGTCTGTGCATGGCCAGGCTTTCCTTGGCCTTTTTCAAAAGAAGTTTGGTGCAACAATTGAAAATGTAGTAACTGACTACATGGTCCATAGGGGGAAACATTATATGTGTTACCCTTAAGTACACTTATGAAAGGAAATCCTAAGTTAGCCCTTCAACATATAAGAAAGATCTTTGTAGCTATGGTAAGCATAATTGTTCCCTCCAAGAACCCTGCAATTCTTATATCTCTCTCCATTCTTTTAATGTAATGTAGGAAGGAAAGGGGGAGATATTTGGGGTGGAGTTACTTTGCACATTCGAGCAGTACATGACGTGTATGTGTAGGGAGAGAGTAGAGAGATTTGAGGGTAAGCACAAGATATGTGATGTCTGCATATCTAAGGTGGGAGAGAGTGGTGGCTCAGCACATTGAATGTCAGCTGTGAAGGCCAAGTAGGGGCAGTGTGCCCGTGTGTATGCACACATATGAATGTGTGCATGTGTGTGCAAGAATAAGAATGGTTGGTGAAAGCCAAGTGTGTGGTGTGTATAATATGATGGAGAGAAGTTCATGTGTGTGTGGGGACCTAAATGTGTAAAATATAAGAGAAATAAGTCTGTGTGAATGAGCTGATTGAATGTTTGTGTGTATGAGAGAAACTGTTAGAGGCAACCAAGTGTGAGGTGTGCATACAGTGGTAGGGCACTAAGTCTGTAAATGCGTGTGACAGGGTATTGGGGGGATTGGATGTAGTGTGTGTATAGCCATATATGGAAGTGCACAGAGTATAAAGTGGGAGGGCAGCAGGTGGCATGGTGGTTAAGGCATTAGACTCCCACAGGGTTAACCATGGTTCAAGTACTGGACCTGGCAGCTTGCTTTCTCACTTTGTCTCTCTCTCTCTCTCTTTCTCTGTGGTGAGTGTGCATGCCCTGTAGAAAAAGTTTTAAAAAATAATAATAAATAAAATAACATAAATAATTCTTTTTAAAAAAGAGGTAGCTTTGACACATTTGTACCTACTTATTTATAGGATAGGTTTTTAAAAAGTTATTTTTGGGAGCTGGCAGGTGGCATGGTGGTTAGAAGCACTAGATTCCCACAGGGCTAACCGTGGTTCAAGTCCCAGACCTGGCGGCTTGCTTTCTCACTTTCCCTTTCTCTCTGTCTCTGTCTCTGCCTGGTCAAATTAAAAAATAATATAACAAATGGAATTTTAAAATAAATAATTATTTCAAAAAGTTATTTGTGTGTGGACAGCTTATATGTTTATGCTTGGATAAAATATGAGGAAAAATTCACATGTATACATGTGTGTATACACGTGAATTCATAAGTGTGTTAGGACAGAAGGTACATGTAGTGGGTGTGGCCTCTGTGTTGACAGGTGATAGACTAATGCACATATGTTTATGAGGAGTGTGCTTGTTTGGTAAATGTGTGTGTTGTATGGGCCCCAGAGTGACAGCAAAAACCTGCCATAAGGAAGACCGAGTCACCAGCATGCAGTTTTTGTCTGACCTGCTTATCCTGTTCCCATTGTGTCTACAGACCAGGAAGGTGTACTAACTGCTGGCTCAGAGCAGGTTGGTTCTAAGTAAAAGACCTTTAGCCCCCTCCCTAGGGATTAGTCATGCCTAAAAGGCAAGCAGGCAGTAAGATTCCAACAGTGCTTCCTCAGTTATGTCCTGGGCTTGGCTTTCAATGTACTCTCCTAGCCAGGGCAAAATGATACATCTAAAATGTTTCCACCCTGAGTCCTTGCTTGGTCCTGTCATCCTCCCAGCATCCTTGATTGTGAGTCACATGACACATAAGCCTCTGCTTATAAACAGTATTAACATTGTATTTACCTCTGCCCTGGAAATTTATACTCTTAGAATAATAGATCTGGAAAGACCTAAGACATATTCTAACTAGTAGTTCTCATTTGGCATAATGGGGAAAGTGTTAGTAACTATAACAGAATCTGAGGTTTTGATTGAGAGTGGGGGTTGCAGGGTGGTTTAGTTTCCAGGAACCTTTTTTTTTTAAAATGTTCCGTAGATAACTTGGATGTCCTTCTTTCCTCCTTTAATTGAAAAATACTCCTCTTGAATCTGGGCCCATAGCTTGGCCAGTAAGCACTATGCTAGGGAGCAGGAACCCACATGGCCAAACATGGTTTGAATCCCAGATTTGAATCCCAGGAGCTTGAAACACGCTTTCTTTTTCTGGAGAGTACAAAGCTTTCTGGAGAATAAAAGAAAGAAAGAAGGAAAGAGAAAAAAGCACTGTTCTGGTCATGCACCCTCTTTAGAGAAATGGAATCTACTAAGATCCCTGAAGGGTAAGAATCCTCCTCAAGGGGAAGGGGTATCATAATCAGCATGCAGTTTTGCCAGCTTGGGGTTCTTTGAGCCACTCATTGAAGACAGGAACCTTTTGTGAATGGGTTTGTATTTATTTAGCTTTGTCTGTAAAACCCTGACCATGGCATTCTGAACTAAACAGGCGTTCTTTGTGAAGTTAGTTAGATGAAGACAACAACCTGGTACGACACATGTGACATGGAGTAAATCATAAATATTCCAAGATTCAAGTAAAAAAATTGAAAGATGAGAAAACAGGACCTTGCAAGGCATTTCAAAATATGTACTTGATGGGTGGCATGGTGATTAAGGCGACTGAACCTCGCATTGCCAGCCGTCGTGCGATTGAAGTCCCTGACTCAGCAGCTTGAAAACAGCTGAATGCATGTGTATGTGTGCCCTAAACACCAAAAGGAGAAAGGAAAAAGAAGGGATTGTGGTATGACCATTCCCCTTGTGGGGAGAGGATACTCTTTTCTTCCTTTTTTTTTTTCCCGAAATTTATCAAATGTCCTTTACACAAGAACACATTATGAGTCCATGGGTCCCAAATTCTAAACTTCTATTTGAATTGCTTCAAAAGAAGTATAAAGTCGGGACCAGCAGGTGGCATGGTGGTTAAGGTGCTGGACACTCCCACATGGCTAACCACGGTTCAAGTCCTGGACCTGGTGGCTTGCTTTCTCACTTCCCCGCTTCTCTCTCTCTCTCTGTGTCTCTCTCTGTCAAATTAAAACTAAATGAATGAATAAATAAAATTAAAAAGATGTTGAGTATCTTAAAAAAGGTATAAAGTCTTTGAAAATTTCAAAACGTAGTATTTTTCTGTCTATGTGTGTATGCATGCACATGTACACAATTTCTTCTCAATATTTTTTTCAACTTGGAAACTTACTGGATTAACAGGATGATATCATTAATAATTTTATTACTTATACATTTACTGAATAAAATAGGTAGAAAGACACATGTTTTTCACCTTAGTTTTCCTGTTCAACAAGCAGGACAAGCCTAATGTTATATCAAAAAAATCATCCTATGCGTCAACACATTGTCCTATTGTAACGGTTGCTCTTTCCTTCGCTAGTCTGGGTTATGTTCTTCTCTTGTTTTTTGCTGTTATAATGCTGAATGTATTTGCTGATGTGTCTGGATAATGACCCAGAAGAGCATTGTGGTTTGCATCTCTGTTTCTGATCACCTTTCTTAGCCTGGGAGCCAGCTATTTTACCTAGCAGATGGATGCTCTTGCATAGGGGAGCCTTGACTGGCCAAGGTATGTAGTTTATAAGGTTTGGGGAAGCATAGATGGGAGTGATAAGTGGAAAGCCATGAACTGAGCAGGAGGTGAGGTGTAGGGATAATGTGGGAAGGGAAGAACAGGGGTGTTTTTGTAGAGAAGGATACAAAATTGTTGAAGCACCCAATAGCAAGGTGGTGAAGTGTTGAGACACTGAAGGCCAACAGTGACCAACTTCAGTTTGGTAGGGCTGGCTTCTAAGTACATATAAACTTTTTATTGGGAAAAGGGTGTTTCTGAGCCCAATGCTTGTGAACTGGGCTCTGTATTTCCCTTCAGGCTCTTATTGAGCACCTGTCTCTGTCCAAACTTGTGTTGGATACTGAATGGCCTGCCCAGGGACAGCTACTGTAAAGATTGTTCATTTTGTTTAATGAATTAACTTTGCTCTGATTTGTATTTAAAGGCTGTATTCAGAATTATCACTTTTTTTCTCAGCTATTTAGATGCCACTTTGAGGTTGTGCCACCTCCATGGAGTCAGTGACCTTTGTGGCTCCACAGGACATGGAGAGATCACTTTGTCAATGTGTTTCGGGTTACCATTAGGAATGGCAGTAGAGATGTGGCTGAGGATGTCCTGCTTTGGCATCTGACTGGCCATAAGCAAGAGCTGCTTGGTGGCAGTGAGGTTCAGCCCCATGACATGTCTTGAACCAAACAGTGACTGTATGGTGTAAGACAGTGTTTGTGCAGGAGAGAAGCTCTTGCATGTCCTTTTTGCTGATGGCAAGGTCATTCTGATTGAGATCTGCAGAAATATTGGGTATTAGAAAAGTCGTGATACATTTTTGCATAGAAAAATATATCATGATTTTTTGGATGAACTAATAGTTCTGATCATCTCATGCACACTGGGACAAACTTCTTTTTAAAAATTTTTTAAAAAAATTTTATTCAACTTTATTTATTTATTTATTTATATTTGACCAGAGAGGGACAGAGTGAGAAAGAGAGAGAGAGAGAAAGTGAGAAAACAAGCCACCAGGTCTAGGATCTGAACTGTGGTCAGCCATGTGGGAGTCCAGTGTCCTTAACCACCATGCCACCTGCTTGCCCCCACACTGGGACAGACTTCTTTGACTTTCTCAAACAGCTTACTGTTCAGAATCTGGAAAACCCTCAGCTGGAGAGTCTGTACAGCCGTGGCTCTAACAAGGATGTAAATAACTTTCAGATCAGGGCTCGTGTGGAGCAGTTTTATCAATACTTTGTCCTTTAAGCCTGTGGCCCCCATGATGAAGGCAGACTTGCCACCATAAAAGCTACAAGCATAGATGTGGTTCTTCCCTTTTTTTTTAAAGCTTCAGAAAGAGGTTCCATTTGGAGGTCCAAGGTCCAGGGTCCACCTCTGGCAGGGAAGTCTTGCAGAGTCCCAACCATATCCCAAGGACAAGAGATTAGTGGCTGCATCCATCAGTATCTCTGGTGCTTTCTGACTTTCTGACTCCTTCTATTTCCACCAAGCACACATATCTTCTGTCAAAATTTTTTAGAAATACATATTCATAATAGATAATAGATAAAAAAAATCAGGTGTAGAAAAACATTTCAATGCATCAGTGTGTGTCCTGGGAAGAGATTCTGATCTTCCCAAATTATGATGCTATATGCCCAAGAAATAAGAAGTTCCCTGGGTCTAAAAAGAAATCGGAAATCTCCACCCTTTTTCTTCTTCAGTTTGCCTTTACCTCTCTTGTACTGGACTTCATATTTAGCTAGAGAACATAGAGAAAATAATTTTCTAAACCTTTTAAATTAATCTGTCATTTCCCTTCTGCTTTCTTTGATCCCAAAGTTATTCCTCTTGCTGCTCAAAAAGTAGAAGAGTGGAAAAGAAACCATAATTTAAAAGTCAAATAGATTTCTCTTCAAATGTTAGCTCCATCTATTTCTGTGAGCAAGTTGCTTAACCTCTGTGAGTCTTAGTTCTCTATGTATAAAATAGTAAAATACTGACTATTGTATATAGTTTCAACAACTGCATAAGTGAATATACTAAATACACAGCCAAGAGTAGATGTTCAGCAATTGTAAGTCCCATGTCCTTCTTCAGTCGATGCTTTTACTCTTATCTGCCATGGTGACAAGTATCATTTGTCCAGAAGAGTCACTGAAGGCTGAAAACACCCTGAACATCATCTTCCTAGGGAACCCAAAAGGACCAAGACTAGAGTGAGATAAGTAGTGTATTTTTCTAGGGCACAGAGTTTAAGGAAGTGTCAAACAATCACCAAGAGAAATAATATTTAATGTATTATCTTTTATTTACTTTTATTCTTTTTTTTTTCAATTTGCAAAGGGTATGTGTGTTCCCCAGAGAGAGACAGAAAGAAGGAGAAAGCACCCCTCCTGGAATGTGGTCACACCACAGATCCCTTCTCCATTTCTCCACCCTGTCAGGATTTTGAACCCACATGCATATGTGCCCAGTGTGTTTTTCATGCTGCTAGGGCCAGGGTTCGAACAATGGTCAGGCAGGTAGAATCCAGCTCACTTAACCACTAGGTGACTGAATCAACCCTATACTGTCTTTTAACATAAAAACGAATGCCTTGGATGATGAACATGTTCTAAGATTAGTGGCAATGATGGCATGACTCTGTGACTATACTAAAATTACTGAACTGTACACTTTAAAAAGATAAATTTTATAATAGATGACCATTCAATAAGCTGTTACAAAAGTTAGTATAACAAAAGGTAGGATGAACAAAATATCATTGTTTTAATAAAAGTATTAGGCCAGAAGCTATCCAAACCCAAGGATGTCTAATTCCAGATCTCAGGACAAACAGTACTTCAAAAAAATGTGATTTTGGCTTTTCCCATACCAAAAAGGCATGTTTCCTCTTTGAATCGTGCTGAGTCAAAATGGGTTTATTCTAAAAAAGCCTATTTCACAGGCATTCATGGGTGATTAGTAGGTAAGGTAATAAAATAAGGATTGGTTTACCAAAAATGTAAAAAGAAAAGAAAGAAAAGTGTGAGAGGGAAGAAAGGGGGCCACATGCAGCAAGGAGGAACAATACCCTTTTTGTCTTCTTTTTGTTGTTTTCACTTTTCTTTCCTAAGCCATGAGCAGTAACTTCCTGAGACCCTCTCTTAATGTCCCCTCCGAGTCTTTTCTCCCTTTCGTCTCTGTTCTCCACAGTTCACAGTGGAGGATGGGTAAGATGGGGAGAAAAACAACATGGCAACGTTAGATAAGATGAAAAAAGCAAGGCCACACCTCGAAGTCCTGCAAAGTTCTGTAATAAGGTGGAAAAATCTATTAAATCAGTGACCAACACCTAAATTCTTTTTTTTTTTTTTTTGGAGTGGTTTTCGCTAGAGGGCGCGTGCGCTCGCTAGACTGACAGAGAGAGACATAGAGACATAAAGCAAGAAATCACCCCCCAGGGAGGATGGTCACACCACAATCCCTTCTCCTCCATTCTCCTCTCAGCATCTTGGGCACGCACGCACACGCGCCCGGCGAGAGTTTTAAGCCACCGGGTCTGGGACGCGAACCATGGTCGACTACGTGGGAGTCCAGCGACATAGCCATTACGCTAACTGCTGTTTCCCACCAACACCTAAATTCTTGAGGGAGGAAACCAAACAAGGGAAAATGCCTCAGAACTTTTGGGGATAAAAGGTAGGATCCTAAGAGTATGTGTCAGTAGGTAGCCAAGCTTTAGGGACCAACCTTGCTCTTAGTCACATTCCTTAGGGTCGGATTTGTTTATCTGGGGAAGATGGGGTGGCAGTAAGTCTGAAGAGAAATGTTGATTGTGAAGAGAGAGGAAAAAGAGAGAACCTGGGGAAAATATGAGAGTGAATTCTACTGGGGAGGATGGCCAAGAAAATAATCCCCTAAATCAGACAGTGGAGAAGGGTGCCAAAATGCTCAAAACAGGAATATCTAAAGAGCCTTTTAGAAGTTAAGTGTGTTCTATGTGGCAGAATCTCTCCCCCATGAACTGTGCTCTTAAAGACCAGGAGCATAAGTGGGAGTGATGTGGAAACCAGTGGAGGGATTTAGTTTCCAGATTTCAGGACAAATATAGTATGGCCTGCTCAGAATGGAAAATGAGACAGAGCATGCAGAAGAGGCCATGAGATATGAAGGGTCTGTGAAGAAACCTTACAGGGGGCTCTGGACTCTTGCCACCATGGACTTAGCACGGTTAAGTCCATTTAATTTAGTTCTCAAGAATCAGGAGGGCCACATCTGAGATCCAGGTTAAGATTATATATAAATCCTGCTTGGGAAGTCTTTGTAGGCCCCATGGAGAAGCAGGGAAGAATCCTACCATTTATGTCCAAAAAGGTTGGAAAAGTGTTAGTGTGGTCTAAGTGAGACTCAGTGGATAAACAACTTTTTCAGACAAAGAGAAGACATGAGAATTCTTAAGTGCAAACGCCAGGGGAAAAAACAAAACCTGGAGCCAGGAGATGGCATAGTGATTAGGGCACTGGATTCCCATATGGCCAACCATGGTTCAAGTTCCAGATCCAGCAGCTTGAAACTCATGCTGGGCATGTGTGTGTGCATTCCCATGCCAGGACCCACTCAGCAGAAAGCATTTTTCTGAGGGGGAGGGAGGCTATGGATTAGAAATAAACATAAAAATAAACACACAAAGACATACAAGTATAGAAAAGCGAGGATCAGGTAGGCCCAACTTTTCCGATGGAGAAAGCCACGACCTTGAATCAGCCTCAAGTTTATTATATTAAAGGGCAGAAAATGGGAGAAGAGAAAATGAAATGTAAAGCTAATTATTTTCAGATGTTAATTGGCTGGATGGTATGGAAATGGCGCCATTTGCTTTTTTCTGATCTTTTGGGGCAAAATCTGAATAACACATGTGGCTTGCTTAGATAGATACTGCTTTGCAGTATTGGGAATTAGTGTGTTTGTATGTTATGTTTTCATCACTATGCAAATGAAGCTCACCAACTGCATTTCTACATATGTCTGAAGGTTACCATGTTTGTTTAGAATGGCTGCTCTCCACATGCCCAAAATCCTGAAAGGAGAACGGAGGAGGGAGGGTGGCAGCATGGCCATCATCCCCTAGGGGGTGATTTCTCACTTTCTGTCTCTGTCTTTCTAGGAAGTACATGTGCCCTATGCCAAAAATCTCTCAGGAAAAAAAACAAAACAAACAAACAAAAACCCACTCAAGTGTCTGTAAGTAGTTTAGTATGACTACAGCTTAAAATCCAAGGTGAGTGGAGCCGGCAGGTGGTGTGGTAGTTAATGGCACAGGACTCCCACATGGTCAACCACAGTTCCAGTCCCAGACCTGGCTGCTTCCTTTCTCTCTCTTTCTCTCTCTCTCTATCCCTCTTTGGTCAAATTAAAACAAAGTTAAATACAATAATTCTTTTTAAAGGTGAGTAGTGATTAGAAGTAAGAATAAAAGCCAAATTAAAGGACCTTACTTATCATGTTACTAAGTTTGAGCTTTATCTGATGGGGTGTCATTGAAAGATTTTTAAAGTCACCAGATTGGTTAAAACTAAGAAGACTGACAACACTAAGAGCTGATGAGAAATAATTCTTACAGAAAAGGGGGGGGGCGGCAAGTGGCATGGTGGTTAAAAGCACTGGACTCCCACATGGCCGACCACGGTACAAGTCTCAGACCTGGTGGCTTGCTTTCTCACTTCCTCTCTCTCCCTCTGAGTCTCTCTGATCAAACTGGAAAATAATAATGATAATAATAATAAATAAAGTTAAATAAAATAATTCTTTTTAAAAAAAAAGCTGATGAGAATGCAGAGTGACTGGAATTCTTATATACAATACCTACTAACATTCTGTGATCTAGCAATTCTTTGTTAGATTATGTACCCAAAAGAAATAAGTGCTATATCAACCAAAAGATATAAAAAATGTTTCTAACAGTTTTATTTATAATATCTAAAACCTAAATATTACCCGAATAGCAGCCAACAGTAAAAAAGGGTAAATAAATGAAAATGTATTCATAGAATAAAATATTAGATAACTTAAAAAGAATGAGCTGCGATGTGACTATCACAGACAAAATATTAAGTGAAAAAGTTATACTTAAAAGAGAACCTACTACATGATTTCACATAAATTTTTAATGTCATAGACCTTTAGTCTATAGTGACAAGTCAGAATAATGGTTACCTTGGAGGTGGGATATGACTCAATTAGGGAAACGAGGGAGCCTTCTGGAGGGGCCACGTTGTTCTTTATCTATATCTTATATACGTGCTTGAAAATATCTCAAGCTGGGACCAGCAGATTGTGTAATGGTTAGGTCACTGGACTCCCATGTAGTCAACCGTGGTTTGCGTCCCAGACCTGGCAGCTGAAAACTCACACCAGGTGTATATGTGTGTGCATGTCCAAAATCCGGAGAGGAGAATGGAGAAGAAGGGATGTGACATGGATATACCCAGATGATTTCTCACTTTCTGTCTCTCTCTGTCTCCTCAGTGAGCGCACATGTCCCATTGCAAAAATCTCTCTCAAAGAAGAATAAAAAAGATACTTCAAGCCATGTCTTTAAGATTTGGTCAGTTCACTGTATGAAAGGTACACTTCATTAAAGTTAAAATTAAAAGGGATGTGACATGACAAGATTTGCATTTTAGAATGACCACAATAGTTGTAGAAGAGAACAGAGGCAAGGAGAAAATTTAGCAGTTATCTGAATCAAACCTGAAATAAGGGGTGGATGTATTTTACACATTAAAGGTTAGAGAAGGGAACTTGGTACTTCCTGTATTTGTGGATGTGGAGGAGTTAGGAGTGATTCAGAGGATTCTGATTTAGGTAACAGAATGAACCATGATGACATTCACTGAAATGGGGGAAACAGGAGGTGGGCAGGCTTGAAATTATATTTAGTAAATTAAAAAAAAAAATTCTGAGGCAAAGAACTGGATATAACTAAGACATGACCTGTGGCCATTATCTTTCCAAGTATTCCTTCTGTCTTGTTCTCTCTTCCCTTTCTGGTACTCCAACGCCACATATGAGGGGCCTTCAAACGTTCATTGCAGATGTTTATTGTGAAAAAACTATACGTGAGTTTCAAGTCAGAGTCTCACCATGTTGCTCTCCTCTACTTCAGCTTCCCAGCTAGGACTGTTGTCACATGTCACCGCGTCCAGCTCTTTATTTGATAGGGTCTTACTAAGATGTCCAGGCCATCTTCAAACTCAGTCTTCCTGCCTAAGCCTCCCCAACATTCTGGGTATATAGGCACATGCCACAGTGCTCAGCATTTAGGCTGGACCACAGTCAAAGCTGAGCCTTCCACGGGTTCCCAGTCTGTGGAGCACAGCTTCTTTCCAGCACACATCATTGCAGGTGGGCCCTAAACGTAGTTGTTTTTTATTTTTATTTTTTTATAATTATTTACTTTATTTTATTGATCATTATTAATATTATTTTTTAAATTTGCCACAGGGCATGTGCACTCACCAGAGAGAAAGAGAGAGAAAGGGTGGAGGAGGGAAAGTGAGAAAGCAAGCTGCTAAGTTCAGTACTCAAACCACAGTTGGCCATGTGGGAGTCCAGCACCTTTATCACGCCACCCGCTGGCCCCAACATAGCTGTTTTTAAAGTCCCTATCTGATGATGTCACTGTTTGGTTCTGTGGAGTGCTTTATTTCTGGGCAATGGATCATTTTTTTTCTTGATTTCTGCATAACTCATATTTGTTTATTAAATGCTAGATATTACACATTAAAGGAGAGAGAGAAGATTGCGTTAGTAATATGTATGCCCAGAAATGGGTATCATTCTTCTTCTGTTAGGCTAATATTACGGGAGGACTGAATCAGCCTAGTCAGGAACTGAGCTGGGTTTGGATTTTGTTGCTGTTCTTACCACCTTTAGTACACTACAGGCTTCACATTCCTCCAGCAGTTGGTTGCTGTTACCGTATGCTTATCGTGGGCCTGAGGTGCTGTAAATTTTCTCCCAGTTTTCTTGCTCCACTCTCAGCTTTCAGGATTTCCTGTATGTCTGTGCCTCAGAGTGAGTCTCTTCCTAGGTTCTTGTACCTCCCCAAGGAGTAGAATGCTGTCACTCGTTACTTAGTACTGGGCTCATAGGCAGGCACAAGTGGGTTCTCTGCTGATCCAGCTTCAGTCCTAGGCAGACCATGTACTCTGCCTCATATCTGAGTTTGGTTTTGGCCTCAAGAGAGTTTCTTAATACTTCCTTGAGAGTAGCAGACCTCTACGTGGTTTCGATGCAGTATCCTGAGCTCAAAGGAAATTTCCTGTTCCTTCTTCAAAGCCCATGGATGTTTCTTTCTCTCCTACCCCCAGCAGCAATGGGCTATTGCCTATGTCCTAGAAGTGAGATTTACTTTTCGCATCCAGAATCAAACTTGGTTTTGCATCTTTTCCTTTTCCGGAGACTATGGAATTTTGCTTGGCCCAGGAAGTGAAAAGATTTACTGTCCCTCTCCAGTGGCTTAAGGCTTTGTTTCCTTTGAGATTAACAGTCTGAGAAACTGGGTAGGGTTTTCTGTATGTTCCGTCTAGCACTTGATCACCTTCTTTTTGCCTGCACTTCCTGGAGGGGGCTTATGTGAATACTCTGCCCTGCTCCCTGTTTTTCCCGGGAGTGCCCAGTGGAGCCCCACGGCATTGTGTTTGCCAGTGTATTCATACTCCTCTTGTGTCGGATGTTTCTAGCCATTCCAAAATGACACACTGGATCCCACTTGACCTTTAAGAACTGTTAACATTTGAGCTAATTTCTTCATACCTGTTTTTATGGCAGTAACCACTTTCTCCTGACGGTGACAGTTTGTGTATCCCATTTCTCTTTGGAAGAGTTCATCACTCTTTGGAATTTAGTTTATTTGCTTGCCTTATAATCTCAGCTCTCTAACGGGCTCAAGAAAACTTAAGATTTTATAGATTATCTGGTTTTTCTTGTGTGTTGTTATAGTAGAAGTTATGTTCTCTTGAGACTTTCCACATCATAAGAGGAAACAAAACTTACTTCTTTTTTTTTTTTTCTAGAGGTCTTTGCTATAGGGCACATACGCTCTCCAGAAAGACAGAGAGAGAGACAGAGAGACAGAAAGCGAGAAATCACCTCTCAGGGGGATGGCCACGCCGCAATCCCTTCTCCGCCATTCTCCTCTCGGGATCTTGGGCACGCACGCACACATGCCCAGTGTGAGTTTAAGCTACCGGGTCTGGGACTTGATCCGCGGTTGACTACATGGGAGTTCAGCGACATAGCCATTATGCTAACTGCTGGTCCCCAAAATTTACTTCTTAAAGCTTTTCACCAGAAAGATGTTTCAGTAAAGGGAAAAACAAGACAAAACAAAACAAAACAAAAACCCTTGGCAAGAACCTGATTGACCTAGTCATAACTGGCCCTTGTTATATTCTCCTCCTTAGACCAATCACTGTCCACAGGGGATGGGACTATGATTGGCATCATCTGGGATGGGAACAAGAGATTGAAGGTCTTTTACCCAACAAGGGGTTAGAGAGAAGCCAAACAAACACAAACAGGAGCCTGCAATCTGGTAAATACAGGTCACTTCTAAACAATTTTTAGTGGGAAAAAAAATGTACCTGGGAAAAATAATTAAGCAGTATAAAAGAATATGCAATGAGAAGCAATCCCCCCCTCGAATCTTATTTCACATCTGCCTCTGAGGCAACCGTTGTTAGCAATTTCTTGAATATGTATACGTGAGTTTCAAGTCAGAGTCTCACCATGTTGCTCTCCTCTACTTCAGCTTCCCAGCTAGGACTGTTGTCACATGTCACCGCGTCCAGCTCTTTATTTGATAGGGTCTTACTAAGATGTCCAGGCCATCTTCAAACTCAGTCTTCCTGCCTAAGCCTCCCCAACATTCTGGGTATATAGGCACATGCCACAGTGCTCAGCATTTAGGCTGGACCACAGTCAAAGCTGAGCCTTCCACGGGTTCCCAGTCTGCGGAGCACAGCTTCTTTCCAGCACACATCATTGCAGGTGGGCCCTAAACGTAGTTGTTTTTTATTTTTATTTTTTTATAATTATTTACTTTATTTTATTGATCATTATTAATATTATTTTTTAAATTTGCCACAGGGCATGTGCACTCACCAGAGAGAAAGAGAGAGAAAGGGTGGAGGAGGGAAAGTGAGAAAGCAAGCTGCTAAGTTCAGTACTCAAACCACAGTTGGCCATGTGGGAGTCCAGCACCTTTATCACGCCACCCGCTGGCCCCAACATAGCTGTTTTTAAAGTCCCTATCTGATGATGTCACTGTTTGGTTCTGTGGAGTGCTTTATTTCTGGGCAATGGATCATTTTTTTTCTTGATTTCTGCATAACTCATATTTGTTTATTAAATGCTAGATATTACACATTAAAGGAGAGAGAGAAGATTGCGTTAGTAATATGTATGCCCAGAAATGGGTATCATTCTTCTTCTGTTAGGCTAATATTACGGGAGGACTGAATCAGCCTAGTCAGGAACTGAGCTGGGTTTGGATTTTGTTGCTGTTCTTACCACCTTTAGTACACTACAGGCTTCACATTCCTCCAGCAGTTGGTTGCTGTTACCGTATGCTTATCGTGGGCCTGAGGTGCTGTAAATTTTCTCCCAGTTTTCTTGCTCCACTCTCAGCTTTCAGGATTTCCTGTATGTCTGTGCCTCAGAGTGAGTCTCTTCCTAGGTTCTTGTACCTCCCCAAGGAGTAGAATGCTGTCACTCGTTACTTAGTACTGGGCTCATAGGCAGGCACAAGTGGGTTCTCTGCTGATCCAGCTTCAGTCCTAGGCAGACCATGTACTCTGCCTCATATCTGAGTTTGGTTTTGGCCTCAAGAGAGTTTCTTAATACTTCCTTGAGAGTAGCAGACCTCTACGTGGTTTCGATGCAGTATCCTGAGCTCAAAGGAAATTTCCTGTTCCTTCTTCAAAGCCCATGGATGTTTCTTTCTCTCCTACCCCCAGCAGCAATGGGCTATTGCCTATGTCCTAGAAGTGAGATTTACTTTTCGCATCCAGAATCAAACTTGGTTTTGCATCTTTTCCTTTTCCGGAGACTATGGAATTTTGCTTGGCCCAGGAAGTGAAAAGATTTACTGTCCCTCTCCAGTGGCTTAAGGCTTTGTTTCCTTTGAGATTAACAGTCTGAGAAACTGGGTAGGGTTTTCTGTATGTTCCGTCTAGCACTTGATCACCTTCTTTTTGCCTGCACTTCCTGGAGGGGGCTTATGTGAATACTCTGCCCTGCTCCCTGTTTTTCCCGGGAGTGCCCAGTGGAGCCCCACGGCATTGTGTTTGCCAGTGTATTCATACTCCTCTTGTGTCGGATGTTTCTAGCCATTCCAAAATGACACACTGGATCCCACTTGACCTTTAAGAACTGTTAACATTTGAGCTAATTTCTTCATACCTGTTTTTATGGCAGTAACCACTTTCTCCTGACGGTGACAGTTTGTGTATCCCATTTCTCTTTGGAAGAGTTCATCACTCTTTGGAATTTAGTTTATTTGCTTGCCTTATAATCTCAGCTCTCTAACGGGCTCAAGAAAACTTAAGATTTTATAGATTATCTGGTTTTTCTTGTGTGTTGTTATAGTAGAAGTTATGTTCTCTTGAGACTTTCCACATCATAAGAGGAAACAAAACTTACTTCTTTTTTTTTTTTTCTAGAGGTCTTTGCTATAGGGCACATACGCTCTCCAGAAAGACAGAGAGAGAGACAGAGAGACAGAAAGCGAGAAATCACCTCTCAGGGGGATGGCCACGCCGCAATCCCTTCTCCTCCATTCTCCTCTCGGGATCTTGGGCACGCACGCACACATGCCCAGTGTGAGTTTAAGCTACCGGGTCTGGGACTTGATCCGCGGTTGACTACATGGGAGTTCAGCGACATAGCCATTATGCTAACTGCTGGTCCCCAAAATTTACTTCTTAAAGCTTTTCACCAGAAAGATGTTTCAGTAAAGGGAAAAACAAGACAAAACAAAACAAAACAAAAACCCTTGGCAAGAACCTGATTGACCTAGTCATAACTGGCCCTTGTTATATTCTCCTCCTTAGACCAATCACTGTCCACAGGGGATGGGACTATGATTGGCATCATCTGGGATGGGAACAAGAGATTGAAGGTCTTTTACCCAACAAGGGGTTAGAGAGAAGCCAAACAAACACAAACAGGAGCCTGCAATCTGGTAAATACAGGTCACTTCTAAACAATTTTTAGTGGGAAAAAAAATGTACCTGGGAAAAATAATTAAGCAGTATAAAAGAATATGCAATGAGAAGCAATCCCCCCCTCGAATCTTATTTCACATCTGCCTCTGAGGCAACCGTTGTTAGCAATTTCTTGAATATGCAACCAGAAAGTTTCTCTTCATATACAAACACATACACATACAAACACATACTTCCACTTAAAATAGATGTTTTCTTAACCAAACCTCCACTTAACTGACTCATAAGATTAACCAACACTCTTCATTTTCTCTGCAAACACACCATGATTACCTGTGGCATCCCCATGTCTGCTTCTACCAGGTGAATCTCATGCTTACCAAAAGTCAGTTGTGTTTATTCTCAGCCTGTTTATGCCAACTGTGCTTATTATTATGTTTAAGAAATTTAATTAAACGTTACATAGACTGATGAAAATGAGTACAAAAGAAGCCACCATTTATATGAACTGCTTTGGAAAGACTTGATAAAGGTGAGTTTCTTTTAAAAATCTACCAAATTAGCTGTGGGAAAACAACTAAAAAAATATTGGGGAAAACTGAAAAATCAAGAAGCAGTTTAGGTTGAAATTGCATTAAAGTTGTTTAACTTTGCATTTTTCTCAGAAAATTATGAATAGTTTTGTAAGATTAGAGTCTGTCTTTAAATGGAAAGTATAGACAATGTGTTATATGTGTAGTTTACGTAAGACAGAGAACATGACATTAACTAATAAACTATA
This sequence comes from Tupaia belangeri chinensis, assembly GCF_000334495.1. Taxonomy (NCBI): domain Eukaryota; kingdom Metazoa; phylum Chordata; class Mammalia; order Scandentia; family Tupaiidae; genus Tupaia; species Tupaia belangeri. The sequence continues at coordinate 2,955,146 of NW_006159542.1, forward strand.
GCCAAAAAAAAGTTTCAAGTTAAAATTAAATAATAAAAATACGTTTTAAAATATGTAACTTTTTATTATTTTTTTTTCTTTTTTTTTTTTTTGTGATAGCAAACATGTAGATTAGAAAGAGAGCGTGTGAATCCTTGACAGGGTATTATGTTGCAGTTTCCTTCCCAAGTCCTCCAGATCCTCAGGATCTTGAGTGCCTGCGTACATGCCCAATGAGCTTTCAGGCTGACCAAGGGACCCAAACCCACAGTTGGCCAACGTGGCCTCCAGTCTTGCAGGGCACCATGTTACCACTGCAACACAGCATCTAGACCTACTGTTCTTGTTTTGTTTCATTGTGTTGTAGCTAATTTTGACAAAATCATCAACTGATAGTCTCAAACTCAGTGGATAAAAAGGTTTCCATTCTGTGTATATATATGTTTGTATGTATGAGAAAAGAAATAAAGAGGTGCGCGTGTGTGTTTGTCCACACTAGTGGGGACAGGCACACTATCTGTCGTAGTCCATTTTGTGTTGCTATAACAGAATACTATGGACTGGGTAATTTATGAAGAAGAGAGGTGTGTTTCTGACAGTTCTGGAGGCTGGGAGGCTCAAGAGCATGGCTCTATCATCTGGATGAGGATCATCCCATGGAGGAAGATTGGAAAGTAGAAGCGAGCACATGAGACAGAGAGAGGAAACTGGACTGAACCCAATTGGGAATTAAGTTCAGCATGTGAAATTTGAAGGACGTATTCAAACTATAGCAGCATCAGGAAATGTATCACTAATAAAATGCCATTTGGTCAGAAACCTGAAGGAAGTGATTCTGCCATATGGATATCCGAGGAAAGAGCATTTAGGCAAAGAGAACAAGTGCAAAGATGTAATATAATATATACTGTAGTATTTCATAAGTATTCTTAAGCCTATAATTCTCAGGTTATTAAAGGAAAAAAAAGTTTGTCTCTATGGGAAATGAAGAATTCCCTGCTGTGTTCTTTCCCTCAACCCTACCCCACTATTAGTCTTCATTAAATAAAATGGTACAGGCTCTAAAAAGTAAAAGATCTAATATATGCCCTTGATGGTGGATGACTGGTTAAAAAAAAGTACAGGTCACTAATACATGAGAGTACTATGTAACTGATTAAAAAAAAATTGAAGTAGATGACATGGAAATACCTCTAAGATACATTGATATAAGATACATAATAAAAGCAAGGCACATGTTATTTTTGTATTCAACTGAAACATTAGAACTACATGCCACGTGTAACTGTACAAAATATATAAATAATAAAAACTATTAGAAATACAAAATTAAATGAAATCAGAGAAGAAGTATAAAAGGAATTTCAATTCAGTATTATCAGTTGGTAACATTACGTGAACAGTATCTTACAGTATCTTAGTACATTTGTGCCAGTGTAATAGAATACCATAGACTGAGTAGTTTATAAACAACAGAAATTTATTTCTTACAGTTCTGGAGGCTGAGAAGTCCAAGAACAAGACATTTGGAGGTTCAGTGCCTGGCGAAAGCCACTTACTAACTCATAGATAGCCATCTTCTCACTGTGTCCTCATGTGACAAAATGCATGAGGATGCTCTCAGGAGTCTTTTTTTTTTTTTTTTAGAGGTTTTCGCTACGGGGTGCGTGCGCTCGCCAGGCAGACAGAGAGAGACATAGAGACAGAAAGCGAGAAATCACCCCCCAAGGGGGATGGTCACGCCACAATCCCTTCTCCTCCATTCTCCTCTCGGGATCTTGGGCACGCACGCACGCCCGGCGTGAGTTTTAAGCCACCGGGGTATATATATATATATATACACACACACTTTTTAAATTTTACTATAGTGCACACACACTCACCAGAGAAAAACAGAGAGAGAGAGAGAGAGAATAAAGCAAACCACCAGATCTGGAACTCAAATTGCAATGGCCATGCCATGTGGGAGTTCAGTGCCTTAGCCAACATGCCACCTACTGGCCCCAGGAGTCTCTTTTATAAGGGCATTATTACCACTCATGAGGACAGAACCTAATCACCTACCAAAGTTTGTACTTCCTAACACCATTGCACTGAGGATTAGGATTTCAACATATGAAATTTACAAAATCTCACACACTCATTCTACAACAGACAAAAATAAACAAGGTTAGAGGATTTGTACAAAATAAATATGAGTAAATTAGTAAAAATATAATTTGCAGATAGCCCATAACATTAGTGGTTGAGGAAGCCAGCTCCCACTTGGCTCACTGCAGCTTGAATCCTGGCCCCGGTGACTTGAAAAACATTCCAGGTTCGTGTGTGTGTGTGTGTGTGTGTGTGTGTACGTGTCTCAAATCCCAAGAGGATAGATATGGAGAAGGGACTGTGAGGTGACCAAGCTCCACTGGAGGGTGCTTTCTCCCTCTCTGTCTCTCTGGCAAGAGCATGCATCCTCTGACAATTAAAAGGAGAAAGAATATCATTTGCACCCTAATATTTATTTTAAACAAATAATTATAAATTTCTCTAATTTTTCTCCAGAGTTATACTTATTTCCATTTTGCATCTCACAACATTGACTAGAGCACTCAGATGTATATTAAAATTTAGACTAAAAATCACTTAAGCACTAACTTACATAACCATTGTCTATCATTCTGTCACAGAGCATGGCAGTATTGTTTACAAAAAATGAAGAGCATGAAATGTTACTAATCTTGGCAGTATTACTGTATCTGACCTAAAATGAGATAAGGGAAATGGAGGAAATATGGAAAGTAGAATTAGAGTAAGAAGTAAGAATCTAGGACTACCACGTAGTGTGGCGGTTAAGGTGCTGGAGTGGTTCGAGACCCAGACCTGCCAACTTGAAAATCACACTGGATGTACATGTGTGCCCAAAATCCCAGGAGGAGATTGGAAGAGGGATTGCAGCATGGCTATTCCCCCTGCAGGATGTGTGTGTGTGTGTGTGTGCTCTAGAGAGGGCAAATGAAAGAGACATTCTAAAGTTAAGAGAATGTGCTCCTCTGAAAAGGGAAGAGAGACACAGATCACACATTGTAAACTCTGGTGATGTCCATGCTTCGTCCCCTAGATTTGCCCTTATGCTAGTTGGTTTTTTAAAAATGTTCAAAGGGAGATAGAGGGTAGACTGTTTAGACATTGACTAGATTAACAAAAAGTATAATATATCCTCATCCAAAGAGAGATCATTTGTGGGAGTGGGGTGGAGTACTTTTGATGTAGAGACAAAGTTACATCCTGTGGTCCTCCACGGAATACATGATCTTTAAGTCAGTGAAGTTATCTTTCTTATTTTCTGGTGACTACAAGTTGCTAGGGCCTGAAGCATTGATTTGGGTCAGTCCTGCATTTCGTTAGCTGACTCCCATCCATTTGTGCCTCTTTTAGTACTGTACTTTTATGTTTGTTTGTTTCTTCAATGAATGAGAGAGGCAGAGAGAAAGAGAGACAAAGAGACAGAGACAGCACCCCCACCATTGTCCTGTGTCCCACCCCTAGCCTCAGCCTACCCTGGATCATGGGCACGTGTGTGCCAAGTATACTCAGAGGAGATCTCTGAACATGAATCTGGAACTTTCCCATGTAGGTCAGCTTCACAGGGTCACATTTTTACTGGTGCACTACTGTCCAGTCCCAGTGCTGTATTTGCCTTCTAGAATTATTCACTCCTCTTTACTGGATCATTTGCATAAGTCAAAAAACATGCTTACTATCTCATTTCGTAAAAGAAAACAAAATCTTCTTTGATTCTGTGTCCTTTTCACATTTCTTTTTTTTTTTTTTTTTTATCGCTGAAGAGAGGGGAGTCAGAGCCTCAGTCCTTGCTCTCTGTCAGGCTAGCCCCAAGATTGGATGGAGACTTTAGAGATGTCTTCATAGGAATCGCGGAAGGTTATAGCGACTGCATCTAGTGGGGAGAGGTTAACATTATTAGGTATTAGTTGATATTGGTGTAACATAAAAATAGATTGTATTCGATTGGCAACAAGTTTAGTAAGGGCTTGCAACAATGGAGGGCCAAAGCTTATGATTAAGATGATCATTACAACCGGCCCTACTAGTGACAACAAGAGACTTAAAAGCCAGTTTGTATTGTTCCATGAGGAAAATCCTAATTTTTCGATTTTTGGGGCTTTTTCAAGAAGATTTTTAATATCTTGTTGAACTAAGCCAGATTGATTAACGTAAAAACAACATTCTTCTTGTAAGTATATACAAGTTCCCCCTTCTGCAGTGAGACGATCTAGGGCTCTGCGGTTTTGTAGAACACCTGCCAAGGAATCTAATTGTTCCTGTTTCCTTGTTAGGCTTTCTGCTGTAACTCTGAAAGCTTCAGCTGTTTCAGCAGACAACCGCTGTTGCAATCCGAGAGAGCTACTGCCAGTAGCCATATCCCCTATACCAATAAGAGCACTAAAAGCGATGCTCAAGGGAATTAGGGGTCCTGTTCTTTTGGATAGTCTATCATTTGTTCTGAGGGGAATTGGCAAGGAGGCATTTCCCCATGCCATTTTAATATCAGGAATTATATAGCCTAATGAACATAGACCTGTCCAGCCGGGTGGAAGAACTAAATAAGTCCCCCTCGCCCTGGGAAGACCATCTTCGTGATCATGGTATCTCCCCTGCCAGGTAAGTATCTCCTGTCTCAATTTTCTATGTTGGCTTAATTAATTTTGCTAGTTTCTAAACATCTAGTCTAAGTGTCTCAGAGTTTAGTCCTCAAACTTCTCTATCAACACTCATGGCTTTTATCTGTTTTTTATTACTACTTTATCAGTTCTGATGGTTTTTTTATTTTTTGGGACTGTAAATATAATTATATTTCAATATGGTTGACTTTCTTCTTAATTCTATATATTTTATATTGTGCATCTAAAAAAATTTTTTTTAGGTTTTTGCTATACAACATATGTACTCACAGTTAAATGTATGAGAGTCCAGCGCCTTTAACCACCATGCCACCTGCTGGGCCCATCTAAAAATATTTTCTAATGAAAGTCTTTAGGAATCTCGGGACCAGCAGTTAGCGTAATGGCTATGTCACTGGACTCCCATGAGGAGAACGGAGGAGAGGGGATTGTGGTACAGCCATCCCCTGGGGTGGAAGGGTTCTTACTTTCCCTCTTTTCATCTCTCTCTGGTGAGTGCGTGCTCCCTACGACAAAAACCTTCGTTTAAAACGATAGTTGCATAGGACAATTGTTTTATTATAGCTCAGCATTTTGTAGGTAAAGAATATGATGTTGACAGAAGTCGCTCACGGGCATTCAATTGGCAAATAGCCTGGTCTGTCTAAGACAACTTCATTTGCACATCTGGCGCCCTGGCGGTGATGGCTGGAAAGCTAAGCTTATTTGGGATCACTGGCTGAAATACCTACTATGACCTCTTCAGCATGGTGGTCTCAGAGTGGCTAGATTCTTACATGGTGGCTCAGGGCAACCAGAATGCATGTTTTAAGAGGCTTGGGTAATGGGGCCAGCAGGTGGGATGGTAGTTAAGAGTCCTAGACTCTCACATGGCTGACTGTGGTTCAAGTCTCATATCCCGTGGTTTGCTTTCTCTCTCTCTCTTTTGCTCTATCTCTATTAAAATAAATGAATAAATAAATAAAGTTAAATAAAATAATTCTTAAATAAAAAAAAAGGAGGCTTAGGTAGAAACTGCAAGGCTTCTCATGGCCTAATCCTAACTGTCTAAAATGCCACATTCACCATTGTTTAATGGTTAAACAGGTCTTTCAAACAATTCATATTCATGAGGAGAAGTAGTCTCACCTCTCAAAGGGAAAGGCAGCAAAGAATCCATGGCCATTTTTAATTTATCTCAGATGCATAAGAGATACCTCACTTATAATCTAGCCAAACAAAATTCTTAAATTTTCTCTCCAAATCTGCTCTTTCCTAGTGATCACCATTCCAGTTGATCACACCAATTGCTCAGTCCCCAATGTTTGAAGTCATCCTCTTTGTCCTCTTTATCTCATACTCTTCATCCTATTCATTAGCAAATCCTGTTGGCACCATGCTGAAAATCCGTTCTCAATCTGACTGTTCCCTCTCTCTACCTCTGCTATTAATGTCCTGATACAATTCACCATCATCTTTTTCCTGGACTACTTTAATTGTCTCCAGTGAGCACATCAGCCACCACCCCTAGTCTCATTAATTCCTCTATGCAATAGCCCCAAGGATCCTTTTAAAATGTAAGTCAAGGAGCTAGTAGGTGGTGTGGTGGTTATGGGCACTGTACTCCCACATGACCAACCATGGTTCAAGTCCCAGACCTGGTGGCTTGCTTTCTCACTTTCTCTTTCTCTCTCTTGCTCTTGTTCTCTTTCGCTCAATTTGACCTCTCTGGTCAAATTGAAATAAGTAAATAAAGTTAAATAATCCTTTTTAAAAATGATATTTCTAACTTAAAAAAATGAAAGTCAAATCATATCCTCTATGTGCTCATAATGTTCCAGTGGCTTCATAACTCAAAGTAAGATCCAAAGTTCTTATTATGATATTTAGAGATGTATATTGTCTGAACTCTGACCTCTACTCTGACCTAATGTTCTACCTTTCTTCCCCTCATTTACTCTAAGTGCTTATCTGTTCTTCTTCAAAAAAGCCAAATGAGCTCTTCTGTAAGGCCTTTGCACTCAAACTTCTCACTATATGGAGTTCCCCTTCCTTATATATTCGTATGGCTTACCCCCTCACTTCATGCAGGTCTTTGCTCAAATGTCCATTCTTTAGAGAAGCCATACCCATCATGCGGCACACACGTTTACTCTCTACCCCTCTATCACGTTATTCTATATATTCATTTTTTTTTAATTACCTGCTTGCTCTAGTATAGTATACGTTCCATAAGAGCAGGAAGTTAGTATAATTAACTGCTATTTTCCCATCACTCAGAATAGTTCATATTACATATTATAGCCTCAAAAAATATGTGTTGAATGAGTAAATAATTTTTTGAGAGGTTTTTGCTATAGGGCGCATGCGCTCGCCAGATGGACAGAGAAAGACAGAGAGACAGAAAGCGAGAAATCACCCCCCCAACGGGGATGGCCATGCCGCAATCCCTTCTCCTCCGTTCTGCTCTCAGGATCTTGGGCACGCACGCACATGTGCCCGGCATGAGTTTTAAGCCACCGGGTTTGGGATGCGAACTGCGGTCGACTACGTGGGAATCCAGCGACATAGCCATTACACTAACTGCTGGTCCTGAATGAGTAAATAATTAAATGTGTTCAGTCTGCCTATTAGGTGCTCCAACACTAGAAGCCAGAATATGTACACCCTAATCTTGGAGGTAATTTGGCTCAGTGAGGAACAGCACCTTCACTAATAATCATGAGGCAGTTCAATTGCAAATCAAAAAAAAAAAAAAAAAAAAAAGCATACAAATTTTGAATCTGCCTCTCATTCATTCTCTCTTAGAGCTCTAATAATAGTTACCATAAGGCACAGCCTTTGTGACACGGTCAGCAGTGTGCTGGACTACAGAGCTAGAAACCACGTACCAACTGTGGTTGGAGTCCCTAGCCCTGTCGGCCTAAAAACACACTTCAGACATGTGCAGCATGACAGATCCCTGTAGAGGATGTCCCCACCCCATATTCATGCACACATTCTCTGAATAAAATAAATACATTTAGTTTTTAAAAAGTTACCATGGAATAACTATGAATTTCCGAACATAATGCAGCCACTTTCTTTTTGTTTCTTCTTTAGGATATTAGGTTATTTCCTATTTTTTTCCCTTACATATACAGAGATTCAGCTACACTGAAAAATGTAGGTACCTAGTGAAGACTAGTTAGTGATGAAAATCATGGAGTAAATCAAAATCCATGGACCAGATGAACTGGTTGAGATGATGGGAGGGCACAGAAATGAGAGGAGACTGGAAAGGGCACCATCATACCGATGCTTATAACCCCTAGTGAAAGGTTCCCTTTCCTGGTCAGTCCTAAGTTAGGACATAGCCTGATTCTCCTATTATACTAGGTATGCTTGGTGATCCCTAAAATATCCTAAGTTAGTCTAAAAACATTCTGTCCTTTTTGGAATACTAAGCTGCCCTAGCTCCAGGAAGAATGGAGGATTGGACGATGTACAGTGTAGGCATGGGTAGAGCACTGATAACAACTGAGAACATCAAAAAAAATGAACAAATAAAAATTGTTTGCATATCCTCCTAACCACTGAGAGGATAGCAAGAACATTTAGGAAAGTATTGCTGTTAATCCAGATATGGATGCTAAATGGTCAGAACCTTGCCACTCAGAGTGAGATCTGTTTGCCAGCATAGGCATTTCCTGGGTGCTTATTAAAAATGTAGAATCCTGGGCTCCACCCTGAATTGGAACCTGAATTTTGATAAGTTCTCCCAGCTGATCCATATGCACATTAGTATTTAAGAAGCTCTGGCCTATAGCAGTGGTAATGAGGATTAGAACTAAAGTGATTCCAGGCCAGCTCCGTGGTGTAGTGGTAATGCACAGCTTAGGAGAAGCAGTTTGAATCCCCAGCCCATATACATAAAATATGCCAGGTATGCACGTGAGTGCCCTATGGGCTAGAGTTCTGGAGTTCTGGAGCAGAGATTGCAGACCAAACCACTCCCCTTTCTCTCTCTCTCTCTCTCCTTCTCTGTCTTTCTCTCTCTCCTGTGCTCTATCATAAAAAAAAATTACTTTTTTTTTTTGAGAGGTTTTTCACTATAGGGTGCATGCGCTCGCCAGAAAGACAGAGAGAGACAGAGAGACAGAAAATGAAAAATCACCCCCCAAGGGAGAAGGCCACACCGCAATCCCTTCTCCTCCATTCTGCTCTCGGGATCTTGGGCACACATGCACACGCGCCCGGCGTGAGTTTAAATCACCGGGTCTGGGACTCGAACTGCAGTTAACTACATGGGAGTCGAGCGACATAGCCATTACACCAACTGCTGGTCCCAAGAATTACGTTTTTAAAAAGTGAATTTAGGCGCTTGCAGGTGGTGTGATGGCTAAGGGCGCTGGACTTCCACATGGCTGACCACAGTTCAAATCCTGGAACTGATGGCTTGCTTTCTCACTTTCCATCTCTCTCACTCTCTCTCATTCTGTACCTCTCTGGTCAAATAAATAAATAAAATAAATAAAATTAAAATAAATAAAATAAAATAATTGTTAAAAATAAAGTGAGTTCTGGGACCAGCAGTTGGTAAAATGGTTGTCACTGGATTATTGTATAGCCGGACAGGAGAATGGAGGAGAAGGGATTATGGTGTGGGGGGTGGTTTCTCACTTTCTGTCTCTCTGGTGAGTACATGGGACATATAGCAAAAATCTGTAAAAACAAAACAAAACAAAACAAAATATGGAAGGGACCAGCAGGTGGCATAATGGTTATATTGCTAGACTCCCACGTAGTTGACCACAGTTCAAGTCCCAGACCTGGCAGCTTAAAACTCACACCAGGCATATGTACATTTGTGCCCAAAAGCTTAAGAGGAGAACTGAGCAGAAGAAATTGCAGTGTGGCCACCCCACCCCCAGGGGGGCAATTTCTCACTTTCTGTCTCTCTGTCCTCTCTGTCTCTCTGGTGAGCACACATGCCCTATAGGAAAAATCTTTAAAAAAAGAGAAAAAACCACATGGGATACAGCTAACAGTGCATGGAGAAACTTTTTAGCCATAAACACCCATATTTAATCAAGGAAAAAAGATCTCAAATGAATAACTTAAACTTTCACCTTAAAAACAGGAAGAAAGAGCAAGCTAACTCAATGTAAGCTGAAGTAGGAAGATAATTCGAAATGAAGTGGAAATAAGTGAGTTAAAGACTTGGGAGCAGCAGATGATATAATGGTTATGTCACTGGACTCCTGTGTAGTCGACCGTGATTCGAGCCCTGGACCTGTGGCTTAAACTTCATGCCAGGTGCGTGCGCACTCCCAAGATCCTGAGAGGAGAATGGGGGAGAAGGGATTGCAATGTGGCTGTCCCCCCGGAGGATGACTTCTGTCTCTCTTTCTGTCTCTCTCTGTCTCTCTTCAAGGGCATATACCCTATAGCAAAAAAATCTCTCTCTCAAAAAAAAAAAAAAAAAGAATTAAAGAATAGAAAAACAATACAGAAAATCAAGGGAGCCAAAAGTTGGGTCTTTGAAAAGATCAACAAAATTACAGGGGGGGAAAGCAGCAACACCAGATCCAAGATGGCGGCCAGCAGGAGGCTGATGAAGGAGCTTGAAGAAATCCGCAAATGTGGAATGAAAAACTTCCGTAACATCCAGGCTGATGAAGCTAATTTATTGACTTGGCAAGGGCTTATTGTTCCTGACAACCCTCCATATGACAAGGGGGCCTTCAGAATCGAAATCAACTTTCCAGCAGAGTACCCATTCAAACCACCGAAGATCACATTTATAACAAAGATCTATCACCCCAACATCGATAAAAAGGGGAAGGTCTGTCTGTCAGTAATTAGTGCTGAAAACTGGAAGCCAGCCACCAAAGCCGACCAAGTAATCCAGTCCCTCATAGCACTGGTGAACGACCCCCAGCCCGAGCACCCGCTCTGGGCTGACCCAGCTGAAGAATACTCTAAGGACTGTAAAAAATTCTGTAAGAACGCTGAAGAGTTTACAAATAAATATGGGCAAAAGCGACCTGTGGACTAAAATCTGCCACGATTGATCCCAGCAAGTGTGAGCAGAGACCTCAAGCAGTGCATTAGACACCCCACAAAGCAGGACTCTGTGGAAAACTGACACGGGCCACCGCCTGGCGTTTGCTTGTGGCAGTTACTAACTTTCTACAGTTTTCTTAATCAAAAGTGGTCTAGTAACCTGTAAAGAAAGGATTAAAAATTTAAGATGTTCTAAAAAAAAAAAATTACAGGGGGGAAAAAATAGAGTTCTGAGGGAATACTATGATCAACCCTTTGTCAACACATTAGATAACCTATGTGAAATGGACAAATTCCTACAATATCAAGAAATTTTCTGAACCTGATAAAGGGTACCTATGAAAACTTCACAGCGTAATTAATTATAAAAGACTGAAAACTTTCCCTTCATAATCAGACATAAACTACTGAAACTGACTCAGTAAGGAATAGAATATCTGAATAGACCTATAACAAGTAATGGCATTGAAATAGAAGGAAAAGATTTTTAAAAATTGAAAACTTACCCAAAGAAAATCCCAAACCTAGATGACTTGAATGATGAATCATACCAAGCATTTAAAGAAGAAATTTTTCAAAAACTCTCCAAAGCTGAAAAGAGGAAGGAATGTTTTACAACTATTTTATAAGGCCAGTATTACCATGGTATCAAAACCAAAAGTATATTGCAAGAAAATAAAACTAACGACCAAAATCTCTTAAGAATACAGGCACGAAAACATCCAACAAAATACTAGCAAACTGAACCCAGCAATGTATAAAAAGAACTGTACAATATGACCAAGTGGGGTTTATTTTAAAAAATACAAAGTTGGTTTAACTTCTGAAAACTAGTCAACATAATACACTATGTGACTAGATTAAAAGACAGAAAGCACATGATCATCTCGATAGGAAAAAAGAGGAACCATGTTGTAAAATTCAACACTGTTTCATGATTAAAAAAAAAGAAAACACTCAACAACCTACAAATATCAGGAAATTTCCTGAACCTGATACAAGGTACCTATGAAAACTTCACAGCACAATTAATGATGAAAGACTGAAAACTTTCCCCCACAATCAAAAATAAGACAGTGATGTCTCTGTTCTTATCACTTCTGTTTACATTACGTTGGAGGTTCTAGGTGGGAATATTAGGCAGAGTAAAGAAGTAAGAGGCACCCAGATTGGAATGAAAGAAATCAAATTATTTCTACTTGTAGATGACATGATCTTTTATACAGGGGGGAAAACTTTTTTATTGGAGAGATTTTTGCTGTAAGGCCTGTGTGCTCACTGGAGAGATGTGTCATGGCACAATAGGGTGTGTATTTTTCAATACATATCATGGGACACAACACTAGAATAATGTAATTCAATCCATATAAAAACTATACATTAGATAAGCATCAGAAAGTGACGAGGCACAGTACAACATAATAATATAAATCTGATATAATCTTTTATTTATTTATTCTGAATACTTCTATGGGTGCACAATAAAGAACAAATTTGTAAACAAAACACGTAGACTTGTGTGATTGTGAACACTTCATGTAGTGAATACTGACTGACTGTAGGAACGAGACAAAGAGAAAGGGGATTCCCAAGACGCACACAGACTGAGAAAGGCAGTTCCCCATGATGGGCAAACTGATTGTAAGTCTGAGCAATTATTAAACAGGTAGGTCATTAAGTGAAGAGTGGGTCAGAAGGCTTTATTATTAAGCTGGCAATACTACACAAATTGATCTACAGATCCAATGAAATCCCTTTCAAAATCTCAGGTATCGGGAACCAGCAGTTAGCGTAATGGCTATGTCGCTGGACTCCCACGTAGTCGACTGCGGTTCGTGTCCCGGACCCGGTGGCTTAAAACTCACGCCGGGCGCGTGTGCGTGCGTGCCCAAGATCCCGAGAGGAGAATGGAGGAGAAGGGATTGCAACGTGACCATCCCCCCTGGGGGGTGATTTCTTGCTTTCTGTCTCTATGTCTCTCTCTGTCTGTCTGGCGAGCGCACGCGCCCTACAGTGAAAATCTCTCAAAAAAAAAAAAAATCTCAGGTATCTTTTTTATTTTTGCAGAAATTAACAAGCTGACCTTAAAATTCACATTGAAACTTAAGAGATACAGGAGAATCAAACACAATCTTAAAAAAGAACAAATTCGGTGAACACACACTTCCCAAATTCAAACTTACTACAAACAGATTATAATCAAGACTGTGTGGTACTAACATAGGGATACATAGATATGTACATCAGTGGAAACAAATTTAGAGTCCAAAAATAAATCTATACACCTGTAGTCAGCTGATTTTTGACAAGGGTACTGAGACCATTCAATGGGAATAGAAGAATCTTCTCAACAATGGTACTGGAATAATTGGTATCCCCATGCAAAAGAATGAAGTTGAACCTCTACCTTACACTGTGCACAAAAATTAACTCAAATTGGACCAAAGACTGAAATATAAGAGCTAGGACAAGGGGCCAGAGGGTGGCTTGGTGGTTAAGGCGCTGGACATTCTCACATGACTGACCATGGGTTGAGTCCCAGACCTGGTGGCTTGCTTTCTGACTTTTCCTCTCTCTCTCTCTCTCTCTCTTCCCGCCCCCACCCCCTCTCTGTGTCTGTCTCTGGCCAAATTAAAATAAATGAATAAATAAATAAAATTAAACAAATAATTATTTTTTAAAAGGAGCCGAAACAATAAAGTTCTTAGCAGAAAACATAGGTGTAATCCTTATGACTTTGAATTGGGCAATGGATTCTTTGATATGACACTGAAGTGTAAGTGATAAAATAAAAACATAAATAGGGGCTGGCAGGTGGTGTGGGGGTTAAGGCAGTTGGACTCGTACATGACTAACCATGGACCTGAAAGCTTGCTTTCTCACTTTCCTTCTCTCTCTCTGGTCAACTTCAATAAAGTAAAAAATATAATAATGACAATGAATAAAATAAAATAAATAGATGAATAGTACCATCAAAGTGAACATTTCTTATGCTTCAAATGACATCAGCAATAAAGAGAAAAGACAGTTCACTAAATGAGAGCTAGTAATTGCAAATAATATATCTGATAAAGGACTTGTATCTAGAATATATAAAGAAATATACAACCAGCAGATGGTGTAATGATTACATCACTGGACTCCCACATAGTTGACCGCGGTTTGAGTCCCAGACCCAGCAGCTTAAAACACACGCTGGGTGTGTATGTGCACCTGCCCGAAATCCTTAGAAGAGAATGGAAGAGAAGATTGTGGCGTGGCTATCCTCCTGGGGTATGATTTCTTGCCTTTGTCTCTGTCTCTCCAGCAAGCACATGTGCTCTATAGCAAATAAATAAATAAATAAATAAATAAATAAATAAATAAATAAGATAGACTATGTAAAGAAATCTTATAGGCTAGCCTGTGGTGTGTGGTTAAAGCAGCTGGATCCCACATGGCCAACCTGTGGTTTGAGTCCTGGATCTGGCAGCTTGAGAAACACACCAGGCACCTGTGCATGTGTGCACAAAATCCTGAAGGGAGAGAAAAATGAAGAAGAAGAAATTGTGGAGTGACCATTTCCCATGGGGCGTGTTTTCCCACTTTCCCTCTTTTTTTCCTTCTCTGGCGAGCACCTGTGCCCTCTGGCAAAATTTAAAAAATAAATAACTCTTACAACTCAATAATAAAAAGATAAAAACTGGAACCAGCAGATGGTGTAATGGTTACATCCCTGAACTCCCACATAGTTGACTGTGATTTGAGTCCCGGACCCGCCAGCTCAAAATTCACACTGGCCACATGTGCATGCACACCCAAAATCCTGAGAGGAATGGAGGAGAAGGGATTGTGGCATGGCCATCCCTTCGTGGGGTGATTCCTCACTTTCTGTCTCTGTCTCTGGCAAGCACACGTGCCCTATACCAAAAAATCTCTCTGAAAGAAAAAAAAAAAAAAGATAAAAACCTAATTCAAAAACCAACAAGGGAATTTAATAATTTTAATAGACATTTTACCAAAGAACATAAAATTACTTAGAAATACATTCAACATCATTATTAACTAAGGAAGTGCAAATCAATACCACAATGCACTGTCATTTCACACTGACTAGAATGAACACATTTTGGTGAGGATGTGGGGAAATGGGAACCTAAATATATAGCTGATAAGACTGTAAAATGGTCCACAGTTCCTCCAAAGTTTAAACATAAAGTTACCACACAACCTAGTACTCCTGGGTAGATACCAAAGAGAAATAAAAATATGTGTCTGTACACAAACCTGCATGTGAAGGTTCATAACAGCATTATTCATAATAGCCAAAGGATGGAAACAACCCACACCCAACTGGACTGATGAATGGATAAATGAAACAAGGACTATCCATATAACAGACTATTGATTTGACTATAAAAAGGAACCGAATGCTGCTATGTGCTACAACATGGATGAACCTTGAAGACATTATGCTCTGAAAGAAGGTAGTCACAAAAAGATACAAGATTTCATTTTTATGGGATTTTTAGAAAACAAATTTGTATCAAATTAGTGATTGCCAAGGGCTGGGAGGAATGAGGGGTTACTTTTTTCAGTGAGAAATTGTTCTGAAGTTAGGTGTTGATGGTTGCCCAACTCTGTTGATAATTTAAGATGACTGGATTGTTTGGCTTAAAAGATTAAATTTATGGTAAATGACTATATCTTAATAAAGGTGTTATTTTTTAAAATTAAAAAGCAGGTGGTATAGTGGTTAGGATGTTGGACTCCCACATGGCTGACTGTGGTTCGAATTCTGGACCTGGCAGCTTGAAACTCATGCCAGGTGCATGTACGTGTATGCCTAAAATCCCAGGAGGAGAATGGAGAAGTGACTGAGGCATGGCCAACCTCTCTGGGGAGTAATTTCTCACTTTCTCTCTCTCTGTCTCTCCCACAAACACACACACCCTATAGCAAAAAAATCTCTCTCAAAAATAAAATAAAATAAAATAAAATCTGAAAGTGGTTACCTGGGATCTTTCGTAATTAAGATTTCCTAGAAGTTGTTTTGGAAAAACTCAGTGTAGTGAATATTGTAATTATCTCTCCAGTCTATTCTCCCTCATTCATTATATAGCTGCCACGCTGTTTGAATAGAATTATCCTTAGTACTACCTTCGATGGATCTTGATTTGATCATTTTCTTGTGACATTCTAAGCCAGTTAAATGGCATTCAAGGGTAGCCCGTTAGGCAAAAAAATGTTAAAGCTTAAGATTTTTGTTAGGTAGACTTGAATAACACATTCTCTCTCTGGACGCAAAGGGAAAGCCGTGAGCACAGGTAAGTGTTGGCATCCACCCTGTTACTGTGAAGTGTCAGATTAAAGACAAACTGACACATAGAGATGGAATGAACTAAGATTAACACAGAAAAATGGAGCAAGAGCCCTGATTGGTCATGCCTGACTCTTGGGTCTTTAAATAGGGTGTGGCTGTGTGACTAATTTGCCTAAAACAGTCTCAGTTTGCAAAAGTTGTCCTAGCCTGATTAAGGGTGTCCCCTTTCTCAAGAGTGCTGGCTTAGGGGCTGGCAGGTGGCATGGTGGTTGGGGTGCTGGACTTTCACATGACTGAGTATGGCTCGAGTTCCGGACCTGGTGACTTTTCTCGCTTTCCCTCTCTCTCTGTTTCTGGTCAAATTAAAATAATAATAATAATAATAATAATAATAATAAATAAAATTAAAATAAATAATTACTTGTAAAAAGAATGCTGGGACTAGCAGTTAGCATAATGGCTATGTCACTGGACTCCCATGTAGTCGACCGCAGTTCGCGTTCCGGACCCGGTGGCTTAAAACTCACGCCGGGCGCGTGAGCTTGCGTGCCCAAGATCCCGAGAGGAGAATGGACGAGAAGGGATTGCGGCGTGACCATCCCCCCTGGGGGGTGATTTCTTGCTTTCTGTCTCTCTGTCTCTGTCTGTCTGGTGAGCGCACACGCCCTATAGCAAAAACCTCTCAAAAAAATAAAAATAAAAAAAGAGTGCTGAGTTAGACATCATTTATATGATTATGTTCTCTATAACTTACATAATAAGTATAAATTTCAGCTACATTTAGTTAACTTACCTAGTTAACCAATGTCAACTGTGTCTCAAAGTTTTTCTATTTAGGCTACTTTCTGACTGACTCCACCATGCTCCCTCAGATTGTTCAATTGTTTAAAATACTTAGATTCAAAAAGTAACCACAGAAGACATCCCACTTTCCTCATTCTTCCCCTAACAATTTCTTGGTCTTTCTTCAAGACCAAGGTGGCCTTCTCCATGAAATCTTCCTAGACTTTCTGAAATTACAACTCTCACTCGCATATTCCAAACTATTCTGCTCATACCTCCCTATCAAGACATACTACATTACAATGTTATTGTGTTTATCTTCCACAGTCCACTGTGGACTCCTCCTGAAAGGATATTTTATCTCTCTCTCTCTTTTTTTTTTTTAGAGAGATTTTTGCTATAGAGCATGTGCGATCACTGGAGAGACAGACAGACAGTGAGAAATCACCCCCTGGGAGGATAGCCACACTGCAATCCCTTCTCCATTCTCCTCTTGGGATTTTGGCCATACGTTTGTTCACACATGCCTGGCACAAGTTTAAGCTGCTGGGTCTGCAACTTGAACCGTTTCTGATTGACTAAACAAGGAATATTAGCAAGAAAATAAGAACTATGAAATATGGGACCAGCAGTTAGCGTAATGGCTATGTCTCTGGACTCTCATGTAGTTGACCACGTTTTGAGTCCTGAACCCAGTGGCTTAAACTCACTCCAGGGACGTGTGCATGCGTGCCCAAGATCTTGAGAGGAGAATGAAGGAGAAGGGATTGTGGTGTGGCCATTCCCCCTGGGGGGTGATTTCTCACTTTC
>NW_006159542.1:2972771-2984048 GCF_000334495.1 Tupaia belangeri chinensis
CCTCTGTCTTTCTTTTAAGCACACGTGCCCTATAGCAAAAACCTCCCCCAAAACAAACAAACAAACAAACAATGAAATATTCTGTAATATTCTCTAATATTTTTGTAATAACCAAGAATTGTGAAGCATTGTATGTTTCTATCACAGAGACTGACTTGTCAAAAAATTTCTTATAACTGGGGCCAGCAGGTGGCATGGTGGTTAAGGTGCTAGACTCCCATATATGATTGACTGTGGTTGAGTCCCGAACCTGGTCGTTTGAAAATCACAGGACCAGCAGAGTTGCACACCTGGCTGCTTGAAATTAATGCCAGCCACGTGTGCATGCATGCCCCAAGTCCTGAGAGGAATCGAGGAGAAGGGATTGTGGTGTGGCCATCCCTCCATGGGGTGATTCCTCACTTTCTGTCTTTCTGTCTCTGTCTTTCCTACAAGTGCATGCACCCTACAGCAAAAAAGTCTCTCTTCAAAAAAAAAGAAAAAAAAGAAAGAAAATCATGCTGAGCGTGTGTGTGTGTGTGTGTGTGTGTGTGTGTGTACCCAAAAGCTTGAGAGGAAAATGGAGAAGGGATTGCAGTGTGGCCATCCCCCCTGAAGGGGGAAGTGATCTCCCACTTTCCCTTTCTCTGTCTCTCTCCAGCGACCACATGCGCCTTATGAGATAAACCTAAAAAAACAAACAAACAAACAAACAAACAAAAAACCCTTAAAACTATAGTGAATTTTATTTTTTTATATAAGTAGAAACATTTAAAGAAACAATACAGGGACCAGCAGTTAGCGTAATGGCTATGTCACTGAATTCCCACGTAGTCGACTGCGGTTCGCCTCCCGGACTCCGTGGCTTAAAACTCACGCCGGGCGCGTGTGCGTGCATGTCCAAGATCCTGAGAGGAGAATGGAGGAGAAGGGATTGCGGCATGGCCATCCCCCCTGGGGGGTGATTTCTCGCTTTCTGTCTCTATGTCTCTCTCTCTGTCTGTCTGGCAAGCGCACGCACCCTATAGCAAAATAATAATAATAATAATAATAAGATAAAACTCTCCAAAAAAAAAAAAAAAAACCCAGAAACACCAGAGCATTCTTTTTTTTTTTTTCCCCCAGTGTTTTTAAAACAAGCTCTGGCAAGTTTTATTAAAGGGAAATGCTGCATGGTTTACTTTTCACCAGTCTGTTCCGGCATGCTTCTAATGATACCAGAATCACCTGGATCCATGATGGCCAGTGTGCACACTCTGTAGTATCTTCCACACGTCCTGCCCAATTCAATGTTCTTTCCTCTGTAGTGATGGACAGTTTTGGCCAACATGGCATAGTACTCTTATTTGGGATTTCCTCAAAGCTGGGCGGTTGTTGGCCAGGATGACTAACTTTACTTTGCCTTGTCTGGTCACCTTCAGAGTCTGCTCGTAGCCCCGCACGTACTTCCCACTTTTCATAACAAGTTGGAGCCGAGAGTTGATCGACTCCAGTGACTTATTCATCTTCTTTGCGGCCGCCATCTTCCTGCCTTAGGTGCAGGATGGCCCCCAACCAGGAGCAGCTGCCAAGATGGCCAGGGAGCAAGAAAAGAAAGAATTCCCACCAGAACTTTCTATTTTAAGGAATAATAATAAAAACTTTCATAGAATATACATGTGCCTGGAGCTGGTACATATGTTAAATAGTTTAATCCTCACCGTAGCTCGTTTTATAGACAAGAAAACTGAGACAAAAGATGTTACATGACTTGGTCAGATCACAGAGCTAGGAAATGGTTGAACTGAAATTCAAACCCAGCCAGTATGATTTTCACAGTATATATATTTATAACTAATAGTCTACATTGTCTCTGAAAACAAAGCATTCTTAAGATAAAAGATACATTGTAAAGATTCCAAACTTAGGAGATTCAGTTTATCTAAACAGTCATCTTCCTTAGTCAGTTACACACATTTTCCTTTTGTTTTGTTTTGTTTTGTTTTTCTTTTTTTCTTTTTTTGTAATTATCAGAAGGCACATGCGCTCATCCGAGAGAGAAAGTATGATCACTGCAATCTCAGTGAGGTATGATCACTGCAATCTCTTCTTCTCCATTTCTCTATTCTGTCATGATTTAGGGCATGCACATACATGTGCCTGGTATGTTTTTCAAGCCTCCAGGGGCTGGAATTTGAACCACGATTGGCCATGTGGGCCATGTAGGATCTGACTCCCTTAACCACTAGGCTACAGGGTCAGCCATATGAATTATCATTTCATTTTGTTTTAAGGTTTTTGCCAGAGAGACAGTGAGAAGAAAACTGAGAAATCACCACCCTGGAGGGATGGTCATGTGTCAGTCCCTTCTCCATTGGCCTCTTCCTGGGATTGTGGGCTGGCACACACATGTGCCTGGCATGTTTTCCAAGCTGCCAGGTCAAGGATGCAAATAGCAGTTGGCCATGTGGAAGTTCATGCTGGCCCCCTTCATATTTTAATTACATTGTTTGTGAGCCCAAGAAATAATACAATAAGAAACAGTTTTTATTGGCTTTTTCCTGAATTATTTTATGAGGGGAAAAAAGATACTTCTGAATTCTACTTGTTGCTTACTCTCTTAAATAAATTTTTCTAAAGTGATGGTATATTTTATGAAATCCTTTTTAACTGAAGCAAATTATGTGCTAAAAGGAAAGAGCAAGATGTTAAAATTCCAATGCATCTTAGCAATAATAATAGTAGTAAGCTTATTTTTAATATAGTTTCCTAAATCTCAAACACTAATATTAACTTCAGTGTAACATTGGTTACCAAACTAAATAATGCTAGGCAAATACCTACTTTGCAAACTGAGTTTTGAGAATCAAACATCTACTATACATTGTTTAAATTAACTTACTATTGTATTTGCTTATACGAATAGCATTGGCTTGGGAGAATGGCAGACCTGCGCCACACTTACCAGATGTGTCAACTGGGTAGTTACCTTAATCTTCTTGGCTTCCAATTACATGTTGCATGACTGTTGTGGAAATCAAATTAATATTTAAAAATTTTCTTGGCACTTGCTTATGTTCTGTGTACAGTAAATACTAGCGTTTCCCCCCATAACCACATCTTGCTCGCTCTCTCTCTCTCCCCCTCCTACAATAAACTGAACAAATTTGTTACACATTCATTACACACATCACACACCACACACACACACACACACACACACACAGCCTAGGTAATGATTTTAATATGAGGAACTTCAGAAAACTAAGTTGAGTCTTATCTGTATGAAAAGAAAAATACTTAAAGGACATAGTTAATATTTACATGAGCCCTACGTGGAAACTTTAAATTTTGCTTTTGTTAAGAATGAAGGACCAGCAGTTAGCGTAATGGCTATGTTGCTGAACTCCCATGTGGTCGACAGAGGTTCGAGTCTCGGACCCAGTGGCTTAAACTCACACCGGGCGTGTGTGCATGCGTGCCCAAGATCCTGAGAGGAGAATGGAGGAGAAGGGATGGTGGCGTGGCCATCCCTCCTGGGGGATGATTTCTTGCTTTCTGTCTCTCTGTCTCTGTGTCTCTGATGAGCGCATGCACCCTATAGCAAAAACATTCAAAAAAAAAAAAAAAAAGGAAAAAAAAAGAATGAATGTTAGTACTTCAATCTGGCAAACTGATAGGTGAAACAAAATCAAATATGAACTTTTAGAAGAAAAATCAGTGTGTGACAACTAGGCATTTGATTATGAGTTAGCAAAACAGCTGAGAATGACATGAACTCTGGTAAACTCTAGACACTCCCCTGGGCCACATCCACATATACAAACACACTATACAGTGGTTTATCAACAGTATCAGGCCCTGAACTAACAACGTACCTGGAACCTTGGTATCATGTGAAGGCTATTCATAGTAATATATTTTATTGGGATCTGAAGACTTTTGTAAAGTTACCATTTCGTAGATAACAAACCAATGTAAGTTACTGAACTGGGCTGATAAGTACAAAAAACAAGGTAGTTTTTCCTACTATCAATAATTCCAGACATGCTTATAAAGGAATAGACACGAAATATTGTTTTTCCAGGCATTAGTCCCACACCTTTCAGGTCAATGGACTCTGACTTTTTTTTTTTTTAAACCAAATTTACTCAATTTCTGGAAGATCACCTTTTTTTAAGCCTTATTTTTAAAGCTTTTATATAGCTAATTGAATTATATCTATCTTTAAAATAACACAATAACCATATGGAACTGGATTTTTATCTTTAAAACGTTTTTATGAAAAAAGCTTTATAATAATGATAATAATGGAAAGTATATACAATATTGAAATGAAAATCATGCTGTTGACGCTGTCAAACAGAGCATGGACTTTGGAGCAGGTCTTAAGGTTGTGATTAGAGTGGCCAGCAAGTGGCATGGTGGTTGAGGTGCTGGAAATTCCAGCACATGGGGGACAAACCATTATCCACATGGCTGACCATGGTTTGTGTCCCAGATCTACTGACTTGCCTTCTCACTTTCCCTCTTTGTCTCTCGGGTCAAATTTAGAAAAATAAAATAAAATAAAAAATTCTTCTAAGGATAAAAATAAATGAAACTTTAAAACAAAGGCAGTGATGGGGGCCAGCAGGTGGCATGGTGGTTTAGGGTGCTGGACTCCCATATGGCCAACACGGTTTGAGTCCCAGACCTGGTGGTTTGCTTTCTCACTTTCTCTCTCTCTCTGTCCCTCTCTAGCCAAATTTAAATAAGTAAATAAAGCTCAATAAAAAAGCACTAAGGTCGTGATTAGGTGAACTAATAAATGACTATTCTAATTTTGTGGCTTAATTTTGTAAGATGAGGAAAAAGGTCATGATAGTTCATGTGAATTTTTCACACGCATGCACAAAGCCATTTTAAAAATATTTAGTGGCAAGGAGAAAGCTAAGCAATTTTTCTAGTGACTTCTGTCAATGTAGGTTATTTATTCACTTAACTCAACAAATACTTGGATGCCTACAAGGTGCAAATCCCTGAGATCTGATGGCAAACTATTTTACTTACTCAGACACTTTTAACATTTTTAATTACTTATATAGTTTTCATATATAGTATTTATATATAACATATTTATATATTGTGTTATATGTCTTACAATATATTATACACATATTCACACACACACACACATAGCTTAGCTCAGTATTCTGTTGCTAAACAGTAATGTCTGAGATTTATAAAAATAGAGATTTATTTGGCTCACAATTCTGGTGATGGAAAGTCTAAGAGCATGAGACCAGGACTTGGCTGTATGTTACAACATGGTACATGTAGAGTGCAACCTGCCGGCAGCCATCTTTGAGGCACAAACCCCAGTGGGAACTTACCCCTTCTCCTGAGAGTAAGTCCTCATTCTTTCTCAAAAGACAGCATTATTCCATTCATGAGAGTAATGTTTCCATGAGCCAAACACCACCTACTAGTCCTACCTCTTAAAGATCTCACTGCCTCCTAAAAGCATTACACTGAGGACCAAATTCCAACACGGGGAACGAACAATTATCCAAACCATGGCAATATAATATATAGTTCAATGGAACTTTCATTAGTTTAAACAAATAGACTTTATTTTTAGAGCAAAACCAAACAAAGGTAGAGAGAGTCCCCATACACCCCTTGCACCCACCCCTACGATTACACACATGACACTACAGTTTACTCTCGGTGGCGTACTTTCTATGGAGTCTGACGGACGTATGACGTCTTAGCCACCGTTATAGGACCATGCAGGAAAGTTTCACTCCCCTAAAAATCCTCTGCCTTCCCCCTATTTATCCCTCCCTCCTTTCTACCTCCGGCAACCACTCATCTCCTTACTATCTCCATACTTTTGCCTTTTTCAAAGTATTGTGGTTGAAATCACACAGGATGTAGACGTTTCAGGTGGGCTTTTTTCACTTAGTAATATGCATTTAAGTTTTCTCCATTTTTTTTTTTTTTTTAAAATTTTTTTCAGAAGGCACATGTGCTCACTGGAGAGAGACAGAGAGAGAGAAGGCGAGAAATCACACCCCAGGAGGAATGGCCAGAATCACTTCTCCATGCTCCTCTTGGGATTTTGGGCATGCATGCATATGTGCCCAGCATCTATTTCAAGTCACTGGGTCTGGGACTCGAACTACAGAATTGGCCACGTGGGATCCTCTGCCTCAACCATTAAGCCAACTGCTAGCCCTTACCATTTCTTTTTTACGACTTCATAGCTCGTTTCTTCTTATTGCTTAGTAATATGCCATTGTCTGGATGAACACGGTTTATATAACCACTAACCTGCTAAAAGACATCTTTGTTGCTTCCAAATTTTAGCAATTTTGGATAAAGTTGCTAAAAACACTTGTGTGCACTGTGTGTGTGTGTGTGTATGTGTGTGTGTGTGTGTGTGTGTGTGTGTGTGTGTGTGTGTGTGTGTGTGTGTGTGTGTGTGTTTGTGTAGACATGTTTTCAACTCACTTGGGTAAATAATCAGGTATGCCCTTGCTGGATCATATATGGTAAGAGTATGTTGAGTTTTGTAAAAAAAACTGTTAAATCGCCATCCAGAGTGACTGCCCTACTCACTAGCTGTTTTCAAAACTGTATTTTATTCAGAGAACAAGAGAGAGCCAGCCTCAACAGGGTCACTAAACCACGATTCTCCCTGACCCTGCAGCCAGCCAAGATCAGTTCCTTCAAGGTGTTTTTTTCTTTTTTTGGAGAGGTTTTTGCTATAGGGCGTGTGCACTCCCCAAAAAGATAGAGAGAGACAGAGAGACAGAAAGCGAGAAATCACCCCCCCAGGGAGGATGGCCACACCGCAATCCCTTCTCCTCCATTCTCCTCTCGGGATCTTGGGCACACACGCACACATGCCCGGTGTGAGTTTAAGCCACTGGGTACAAGACTCGAACCACAGTCAACTACATGGGAGTCCAGCAACACAGCCATCATACTAACTGCTGGCCCCACCCTTCCTGGTTTTAATCAATGACAAACTCTTGTTATATGAAAAAATGATCATTTTTCTTGTCATAAGAACCATACTGCTCATACAAAAAGGCAGATTTTAAAAAATCAATCCATTTTATTCCTCCAGGATACTCGTAATCATCTGGTATAATTTCTTTCAGTCTTTTTTTTTCAGTGCATAACTTTCCCATGTCAGGTTTTAACTTTATTTATCTAGAAATCTTATTTTTATTTTAAATAATTATCTATTTATTTATTTCCATTTGTTATTGTTGTTTTTTTTTTTTCCCTTTATTTGACGAGAGAGAGAGAGAGAAAGAGAAAGTGAGAAAGCAAGCCACCAGGTCCAGGACTTGAACCATGGTTGGCCATGTGGGAATCCAGTGCTCTTATCCACCACACCACCTGCTGGCCCCTATCTAGAAATCTTATTAAAAATGTTTTTCTTAGGCAAAAATCTAAATAAAAAATCCCAATCATTCAGAATGTGGTAATTTTTTTTAAAAGAATTATTTATTTAATTTTATTTTGATTTGACCACAGAGAGAGAGGAAAGAAAGAGAGGGAAAGTGAGCCACCAGGTCGGTGACTTGAACTGTAGTCGGCCATGTGGGAGCGTCCAGCACCTTAACCACCATGCCACCTGCTGGTCCCCAAAACGTGATAACTTTTAATATTGTAACATGAACACTTAAATATAGGCATTTGGGGTAAACTCTGTCATGCCTTAACCCCTATGCCACTTGCCGGCCCCCTCATATTTTCTCATTAATATTTGATAAGCTATCTACAGTCATTACATCAGAGTCAAAATTAGATTTTGTTTGCCTCTACAATCATCGCTCCTTAAAAAGTGTGAATTCTAGGGGCCAGCAGGTGGCATAGTGGTTAAGTTGCTGGACTCATATGGCTGAATGTGGCGCAAGTCTCAGACCTGGCGGCTTGAAACTCAGGGTGTGTGTAAGGCATGTGCCCAAAATCCCAAGAGGAGAATAGAGAAGGGCTTGCAGTGTGGCCATCCCCTTGGGGGGTGATTTCTCACTGTGTCTCTCTCTGTCTCTCTAGGGAGCGCATGTGCTCTATAGTGAAAATCTCTTTAAAGGGAAGAAATCACACTGGGCATGTGTGTACCCAGAATCCCAGAAGCAGAATGGAGGAGTAGGGATTGCAGTGTGGTCATCCCCACACTCACCCTCACCCGGGGGTGATTTCTCAGTTTCTTTCTCAAAGTCTCTCTGTCTTATTTCAAAGTGCACCTGCGCCCTGTGGCAAAAACCTTAAAAGGGAGGGGGGAACATATGAATTCTAGTTGTTACAGGATAGTCACCAGAGAAAGAAGTATTGAACTTGGTGGAATTGTTTTTCTAAAAGAGAGAGGGCCCCTAAAGAACCAACCCAAACAAACTAAAAATTAACTGTCAAAAGTAAGATCAGGGTCTGCACTAGACCCCCGTGCAACCATGCTGTGTGGGAGAAATTTAGATCTTGGAAGGTACGCAACCTACAGGATGGTAGGACTGCATCTTCCAATGCTGTTCCTTTTTTTTTTTTCTTTTGGAGAGGATTTTGCTATAGGGCACGTGCGCTCGCCAGAAAGACAGAGAGAGACAGAGAGACAGAAGCAACAAATCACCCCCCAGGGGGGATGGCCACGTCCCAACCCCTTCTCCTCCATTCTCCTCTCAGGATCTTGGGCACGCGCACGCACACGCGCCCGGTGTGAGTTTAAGCCACCAGGTCTGGGACTCAAACTACCGTTGACTACATGGGAGTCTAGCACAGTAACCATTATGCTAACTGTTTGTCCCTGAATGCTGTTTCTTTAAAACCAGGTTTGGTTTAACTAAGGTCAAATATTATACAGCTGATCTTTAATCTCCTGATTATGCTTAATTACAGCAATTCTGTTAACTGTTAAGAATATTTACTTTCACCTTTCTTATGCCTCCTTTTCTGTGTTATTGCTCATACTCTATAAAATAATTTGTTGTAAGGTTCTAGAAAACATTTTGGAAGAAGGCAGGTTATAACAAAATGCTTAAACTGATGTAGTTTGTTTAATTTTTTTTTGAGAGATTTTTGTTATAGGGCATGTGTGTTTGCAGGAGAGACAGAGACAGAGAGACAGAAAGCAAGAAATCATCCCAGGGGGATGGCCACACCACAATCCCTTCTCCTCTGTTCTCCTCCTTGGGATTTTGGGCATACATACACACACACGCGGCATGAGTTTTTAGCCACTGGGTCTAGGACTCAAACCATGGTCGACTACATGGGAGTCCAGTGATATAACCATTATGCCATTTGCTGGTCCCATAGTTCATCTCATTTAAGAGGATATTACTTATAATGTGTAGCCCTATTTTACATTCAACTAAGAAAAGAAATCTGTCATTAACTGTGAAATGCATTCTCATTTCAAACTGTTAAAATGCGTCAACATGTGGGGGCTGGCAGGTAGCATGGTGGTCAAGGCGCTGGACCCCCACATGGCCGACCACAGTTCCAGTCCTGGACCTGGCAGCTTGCTTTCTCTCTCTTTCTCTGGTCAAAATGAAGAATAATACAATTAAATAAATAATTCTTTTAAAAATTTTTCAAAGTTGTTTTTTTAATGTCTTAAGCTTTATTCTAATAGTGACATTTTAAAAGTTCCATTTGTAATGCAATGTCAAAGTTAGGAATCTATTCTGCTATAATTTTATCATCTGGTGAGTCTCAACAATGAGAATATCCCCTTTTTATGAACTTTCCCAGAGGGTGTGTTTGGTGTCCAGAGAAAGGCAGAGAGACAAAGCACGTTCCAATGGGGCATAGTCACACTGCTGTTTCTCCATCCTTTTGGGATTCTGGGCACACAGGCACACGTATCTGAGTGTGTTTTGCCAGGATTCCAACAGCACAGTTGGCCATGTGAAATCCAGCTCCTTAACCACCAGGCAACCAGGCCAGCCCTCAACAATGGCAATTCCTGTTTTCTAAAGCATTGTTCTTTGGCTGTATCTTCATGCTTGATAACAAAGGGTTACTGTGAATCAGTAACCCTTTGGTTTTCGATACAGACATTAAACTGTTTTCTAATTGTAGATTTATCATTCAATTGTAGACTGAGGTAGCTCATTCACTCACTGTTAACTATAATAAATAGCAATAATAAAATAAAGTTTTCAAATTTGACTTCAATTCTGAAATCTCTCAAGGGAGGTCATGGATTATTTAAAAGGAAACACTTGAAATAATAAACATTGTTTAAACATAAAAGAATCTAGACAAGACAATATAAACTCATCTAGGCTAAAGAAATAAACAGAAACATTTAGTGCTAGTATAGCCATAATTTAAAATGAAGATAAATACTAAGTTACTTTACTAACCAGAGACACTTCTTTGTATATTAGGGCAGTATATTTAAATTGTTCTAGCATCTAGCCACATCTAAGTTTTTTTAAAGTGAAGTTAGTGTTATTTAACTCAGTATGTCGAAAATATCGTCTCACCAGGTAATCAATGTGCAATTTACTAATGAGATGATCTTCGACGTCTGTATGTTTACACTCACGACACGTAACTCCAAACGAGCTACATTTCAAGCGCTCAATTAGCTACTAGTGGTTACTGTATTGGGTAGCACAGCCTATCCGAATTCTAGAGGATTTCAGTATCAACTGCTTCTTTACATTCTGAGTTTGAACTTGCTTTTTACAATACACACTGTCTCTAAGGTGCTTAGAGATCTGTAAACCACATGGATTATTGTACTCTAGGGTCCGTTTTCCTCCAAGACTCCACACCATTAAAAGCAGCGAAGGGAGAAGACAATTGGAAACCCTCGTGCCCGGGATCGTGTCCTGGAGGAGGGCCTGGCCGCTTAGGCAACGTCAGGCTGGAAGGCTGCAACAGGGCATTGGAAGTTGGATTTTGAGATTAGCTCGGGCCGGTGCCCGAACTCAGTGCCTTTTTCTGGGGCGCCCGATAACAACAAAGCCGGATATTTGAAGTGCAACCTCTGAGCCCGACCCAGGGTCCCGAGCCTCGGCCGCCGGCGGAGCTCGGCCCAGGTCTGCAATGCTGCTGGCCGGGGGTGCCTCGTGCAGCGGGAGAGAAGAGCCTAGGGAAAGCCCAGTCGGCATCAAGCTGCAGAAGCCGCCCTAGGGCGCGCTCGCGCGGGCGAAGCAGTGGACGCGCCAGCAACGGAGTGGGCGGGGCGGAGTGGGCGGGAAGGAGCCGGCACACCGCCCCCGAGAGGGCGGGCGCCGCGGTTCCGTAGGCCGGGACGGGGCGGGGCGCGGCAGAGAGTCGGGGCGCGAGCCGCCGGCTTCGCGTAGT
>NW_006159542.1:2984330-2990817 GCF_000334495.1 Tupaia belangeri chinensis
CCGGGGCGGGCCGGGCCGGGCCGGCGGGCCGGGTGATGGCGCTGCTGGACCTGGCCCTGGAGGGAATGGCCGTCTTTGGGTTTGTCCTCTTCCTGGTGCTGTGGCTGATGCATTTCATGGCCATCATCTACACGTGAGTGAGGGGCAGCTCGAGGAGCTCGGAGCGGGGCTGCAGGCCTCAGGGACAGCTGGGGTTAGGGGCATTTGCGCTTTGGCGGGGACTGGGCTCGGATGCGGGTGGAGAAAGCGAATTCTCAGGCTATTTTCCCCATTCGGTGGGTTTGTCCTCTTCCTGGTGCTGTGGCTGATGCATTTCATGGCCATCATCTACACGTGAGTGAGGGGCAGCTCGAGGAGCTCGGAGCGGGGCTGCAGGCCTCAGGGACAGCTGGGGTTAGGGGCATTTGCGCTTTGGCGGGGACTGGGCTCGGATGCGGGTGGAGAAAGCGAATTCTCAGGCTATTTTCCCCATTCGGTCTCCCCTTGGGCCGGCTGGGGCGGGGGGGGCTTCGGGAGGTGAAAGTGTTTGGCGAGTGGAGGGCTTCCCGGGTTGCGGTCGACTGCCCAGCCTGGGGAAAACAGACCGCTCTTGCGCGTCAGACAGGAGGTTGCTTGCTAGGTTTGATTGTGTTGGGGATTTGTACGATTTTTCCCATCTGGGCCAAGATGTATGGTGTATTGTTTTTTCTCTCGACGTGGGTCACATCTCTGTTACGGCGATGATCGTTCTATTCCTCTGGGAGCTGTTGGTAGCTACCTGGAGACCTCCTTGGGATTTTCTTCTTCCTGGAAGACCTCTGTGCCCTTAAATAAATGTGGAACACCTGTCCACCTTGAAAAATGCCCACCAAACCACGGAGCTGGCCTTCCAGCTTTAAGTTATGTCAGTTTGTATATTTCAGAGTGGTTTTCTGTCTTTGCAGTTCTTCGTTTATTGTCTTGTTTAGATTTGTCTCTCCTCCTTGCCCTCTACCTCTTTTCATGATTTAGCTAACAAATACTTCTCGAGGCCTAGTAGGCACTGTTTTCCTCTTCCAGGGCTGGAGACAGTGGTTGTAGGCAGAAAAGAATTCCTGTCCTCGTGCAACTTAGGGTCTAGAAGGAAGAGACACAAAAATCCAAATAAAGTTATTTCTGATAGTGATGGAGCCTATAAAAAAATGCAGAACAGGGTGATAGGATGAATAAAGATCTAGGATATGTGGCTTTTTAAAATATTTTAGTGGTTTAAGTGTCTTTAAAATGAAATATGCCTATCTAAATAAATGAAGGAATTGTGCGAAGCACATTGTTCATATAGATTCGGTTGACTTTTAGCCTGGGGGAAAAAACAACAGCAACAGTACAATAATCTTTACCACCAATTTGAATAGAGTGTATGTTCGTAAAAGGGAGGACCTTGTAAAAAAATTATTTATTTATTTAATTCCATTTGTTACTATTTTTTAAAATGTGACCAGAGAGAGAGAGAGAGAGAGAAAGGAAAAGCGAGAAAGCAAGCCGCCAGGCCCTGGATTGGAACTGCGGTGGGCCACGTAGGAATCCAGTGCCTTAAGCACCACGCCACCTGCTGGCCCTAGAGAGGGAAGACTTTTAAGAAATGAATTTAGGTTTTAGGGGTTTCTTTTTCTTTTCTTTTCTTTTCTTTTTTTTTTTTTTTTTTTGAGAGGTTTTTGCTATAGGGCACGTGTGCTTGCCAGACAGACAGAGAGAGACATAGAGACAGAAAGCGAGAAATCACCCCCCCCATGGGGGTGGTCACGCTGCAATCCCTTCTCCATTCTCCTCTCGGGATCTTGGGCACTCACGCACACGTGCCCGGCGTGAGTTCTAAGCCACCAGGTGCAGGATGCGGGAATCCAGCGACATAGCCATTATGCTAACTGCTGGTTCCCAAGGGGTTTCTTTTTCTTTTAACTACATAAAAGTTTGTTTTCTTTCTGGAAACATTGCACTGGATGAGTGTTGATTGCCATTTCCTGGTACTCGAGAAAGATGCTACTTGTGTAAAGTACACTGGTATTTCTTTGCACGTGAAAGGAAACGTGCCAGTTGGATACTGTTGATCTTGTTTCCGGGAGTAGTTACTGTACACATTCTGACGTTTATTTTGAATATGTCTTCTTTAACATTTTTATTTTTACAGTCAGAAAAGTTACAAATGCTTATTGTATAAGGAAATCAGATAACACAGAGAGGAATAAAGAAGGAAACACACATATAGAAAATATATATTAGCTTGTTAACCTTTGGGACTAACCTAGTTATCTCTCTCTCAAACACACACACAGACACAGGAGAGGAGAGGGAGAGAGGAGGAGTTGGGGGTGGGGGGACAGGGACCATACTGTGATTACTGTTCTGTAACTTGCTCTTCCAATTCATCTGTTTAGTCGCTGCTTACTGAGAAGCTATTTGGTACAAACCCCTGTTCCAGGTGCTAGAACTAAGAGTGAAAAATAAGACTTCCAAGTTCTCTGCTCACATGGAAGTGTCACGTAAAATGTCATGTCCATTTTTTTCCATAAAAACAAATTATGCACTTGGTCACTTTTCAGTAAGACATGTAGTATTTTTGTCTATGAGATACTAAATAACCTTTATTCGTTAGTATTGAGGAGGCCTTTAGGTTGTTTCCAGTGATCTAGGTTCCAGCCAACACAGTGATGAAAGTGGTGTTCTCAGTTTACATTTCTGAAAGAGGAGTTATTGTGCCTGAAGTAGTGAGCATTTTAAACTTGGACATGTTGCCCTTTGGAAACATTGTACCTGTTCACAGGGATAACACTGTAACAGACCTGGTTTGGTTTTTCTCTTACCAACTCTTAAGCACCAGGCTTTTCACTGTTTTGCTGTTTGTATTTTTATTCCTTTAATTCCTAGACTCACTGAAAACGTTTTCATATCGTTTATGCTGATTACATTTCCTTGGAAATGACATGCTCAGAATACTTTGCTTTACTGCAATCTATTGCTGAGTTCACGTTTTTTGATGTGAAGGTTATTCTGTTATCTGTCACATGTTGCAATTTTTTTTCCCAGTCATATTTTTGTCTTTCAACTTTGTACCTGTCTTTGACATGTAGAAAAGAGTGTGAGCCTGTGTTTTAGGTAGGCAGATCTTCTATGAACTGTGTTTTCTGACTCTGGTGTAATGTTAAAACCTCATTCTCCCCTATTATATATTAGTATCTGTTTCTTTTTAGTATTCTGAGTTTTCTTTCCTAATTTTTTTTTACATTTTTCTTTTTGGTTCACACAGTATTTTACAGTTCTATGATGAGATCTAGAACCCTAAATTTAGTATCACCTAAGTATTCAGTAGTCAGCCACTTGTGCCAAAATCATTTGTCAAACAATTACTTGGTTATTGCACTGTTTTGAAATGTTACCTTTGCAGACCAGGTAGATCCTTCTTTGTACTTGGTTATGTTTCGCAGCATCTAGTCACATCACAGCTCTACTGTACTTTTAGGAGTTTCAGTTAATGAAGTTAATTAATTCATGGGGCCATCCCCGTATTCTTTTACAAAATCTTTAGGTTTTTATACGACCTTTTAAAATTAGTTTTTAAAAGATTTATTTATTTATTTAATTCCATTTGTTGTTATTATTTTTTAATTTGACCAGACAGAGACAGCGAGAGAAGGGGAAACTGAGAAAGCAAGCCACGCAGTCTGGACTCCAACCAGGGTCGGCCATATGGGAATCCAGCACCCTTATCCACCCACCAACACCACCTGCTGGTCCCCGCTTTTTATCCATTTTACTTAAAGATGAACTTCAGAATATTTTTTCCAGATACTTATACAATCTTGTTTTTTGTTTGTTCATTTTATTTTGGTTTAAATTGAATTTACAGCCCACTTTGGAGAAAATTTACTTCTTTCTGTGGTATATTGTCCTCTCTCCCGTTATGCGTACATAATGTTATGCTTTTAAAATTAAAATGAACACTACTGATGTACCTTAATATTCTGAATAACCATTTGAAAATGTTTACACTCTTAGACTGCAGACAACTCCAGAATTGTTTTAGGTTTTTGTTTGTTTTTTTGGAGGGTTGTGGTTTGTTTTTGTTTTTGTTTTTTCCACTTAATACCTAGTGGAAGTTTTCTTAAAATACTTTACTTTTGGTGGCATAATGCAAACATTTAGCTAAGTTAAGATGTTGTAGAGAGGCTTTTTTTTTTTTAAGAATTATTTTATTTATTTATTTATTTATTTAATTTTGAGAGGTTTTAGCTGTAGGGCATGTATGTTCACCAGAAAGAGACAGAGAGACAGAAAGCAAGAACTCATCCCCGCCTCCCGCCAGGGATGGCCACACCACAATCCCTTCTTCATTCTCTCCTTGAGATCTTGGGCTCACATGCATACGCACTGGCATGAGTTTAAGCCACTGGGTCCAGGACTTGAACTTCGGTTGACTACATGGAAGTCCAGCCACAGCCATTTCGCCAACTGCTGGTCCTTAGAATTATTTTATTTTATCATTACTATTTTTAAATGGTCCAGAGAGAAAGAAAGGGAAAGTGAGAAAGCAAACTGCCAGGTCTGGTACTCGAACCACAGTCAGCCATGTGAGAGTCCGGTGATTTAACCACCATGCCACCTATTGGCCCATATTTTTTTAATGCCATGCAAAGTTACTGTTTTGTTTAATAGTAACAAGTTCCTGAAAAGTTATCTGAAAATAGAACAAGAAAATACCATTAATTTACATAGATTAGAGTGATATGCTATTTAAAGGAATTTAGTGAATACTTTTTTGAAATGTATAACTGAATATAAAGCAGATAAGCAACAGCTTAATTTATAGGTAAATTGACCTTTCCTCTGGTCTGGTCCCACCCTCAAAGTTATTTACAGGTTTGATTTGGTATCCTTTTTATTGAAGTGAAGATACTTCCGAGTTTAATACAAGAGTTGTTTTGGGACCAACAGATGAGTGATTACATTGCTGGGGTCCTACATGGATCCAGTGCCTTGAAACTCACATTGGGCACATGTGCGTGCATACCCAAGGTCCCAGGAGGAGAATGGAGAACAAGGGATTGTGGCATTGGGGGTGATTTCTCGATCACAATACTGTACTAGAGGGGAAAAAATCACACAGGAAAAGCTTTGTCTAAGTGAAAAAAAAAAAAAAAAAAAAAAACCACTCTGAATAAAATAAGATAAAAGAGCTGTTTTCAAGCAAAGAACTAAGCATTTTTTCCCTCTCCCTCTTTTCTGCTGTACATACGGAAATTGCTACTTTGACATCTTAACATTTTGACAAGCTAGGTTAAATAATTTTGGCAACATGTTGGTTAAGAGAGTGTGCTAAGTATTTTCTATTTTATTAAGAATGTTTTTTAAACATATGTCCTGTGTCCTCTAAAATCCTTTTATAAAATAAAGCAGATATTGGGACCAGTAGTTGGCGTAATGGCTATGTTGCTGGACTCCCATGTAGTCGACTACGGTTCGAGTCCTGGACCCAGTGGCTTAAACTCACACTGAGCTCGTGTGCATGCATGCCCAAGACCCTGAGAGGAGAATGGAGAAGGGATTCGTGGCCATCCCCCAGGGGTGATTTCTCCCTCTCTGTCTCTCTGTCTCTCTGGTGAGTGTACATGCCCTATAGCAAACACCTCTCAAAAAAAGGCAGATACTGATACTCTCCCTCTGAAACTTAACTCTTGCAACTAGTAGAAATGAAACCTGTTTGCAAAAACAGGTTTTTATGTCTAGTGTCAGATTAAGGAGCATAATCTGTGGGATCCTCATACTGAAAATGTATAATCCAAGTATTGTAATTAGGTGGCTGAGGAAAAACTGAAACATTAAAAAATTGGTTCTTTTTAAGAAATGAAACACAATATGTAATGGTATCTAGTTAGTTGAGGTTCAATGTTTAATTGTATTGTGTCTTCCTAAAATTAAATGAAAGGCTAAATGTTGGCCTATATTTTTTAATGGAGCTGAATTTGATTAATACAATGAATGACTCTTTTTTGGGGGGAGAGGTTTTTGCTATAGGGCGTGTGCGCTAGCCAGAAAGACCGAGACAGAAAGTGAGCAATCACCTGGGCACGCACACACACCCAGCGTGAGTTTAAGCCACCGGGTCCGGGACTCCAACTGTGGTCTACTACATGGGAGTCCAGCGACATAGCCATTATGCCAATTCCTGGTCCCTCCAATGAACAACTCTTGTTCAGTGAAATTATTCTCACCTCAGAAATGTCTTAGAATTCCTAGAAGCCTATAACTTTAAAAATAGTGATGATTTATAAAGCCAGAAGACCGTCATTTCTAATGTTTTGAAATCATGTCTACTCACTATCTCTACCTCCTGCTTTGCTGCTTCCCAGCATTCATGTGGAACCAGTATGTAGTCATGTCATAACACATTCTAGGTGGCAGACATTTGTAAGATTTTTAAAAATTATTTACTTTGTCATTATTATTATTTAATTTGACTAGAGAGAGACAGGGA
>NW_006159542.1:2990833-3012745 GCF_000334495.1 Tupaia belangeri chinensis
GCAAGCTGCCAGGTCTGGGACTTGAACTACAGTCAGCCATGAGGTAGTCCAGCACCTTAACAACCATGCCACCTGCCAGCCCAACTGGTAAGATTTTTTTAAATAAGTATTTAATGTTATTTATTTGTTTGTTTTTTTTTATTTTAATTTGATCAGAGAGGAACAGAATGAAGAGAGAGAAAGGGAAAGCAAGACACCAGGTCTGGGACTCAGACTGCAGTCCAGCGCCCTTAACCACCACGCCATCTGACGGCCCCTCCAATTTGTAAGATTTTTAGTAAGACTAGAGCCATTTGAAATTCTAGGGTGTTAGCCCAGGATTTTCAATTTCTTTTTCTTTTTTTTTCTTATTCAAAGAATTATTTTAAAAATTTTTAACTTTCTTAATTGGTTTATTTCAGTTTGACCAGAGAGGGACAGAGGGAGAGAGAGAGAAAGCAAGCCGCCAGGTCCAGGACTTGAACCATGGTCGGCCATGTGGGAATCCAGTGCCTTTAGCCACCATTCCCCCTGCTGGCCCCAGGATTTTTAATTTCTTAAAAATAACTTTATTTGGAGCCTCAGCGGATAGAGCTGCTTAAGTGATCTTCATGACTAGCTTTCTTTCTCTTCTTCTTTGTGGGCAGTAGTGTGGTTTGATAGCTTAATGACTGAGATGAATTGTAAAAGTCTGGAACTAGTTGTCTTCTAACCTTTTTAGCCCTTGGGACCCATATTGCTGGATGATAAGGACCTCTAAGCGGGACACCTTGCTTTATTCTCTTCTACTGCCATTCTTTTTCTCTTCTCTCTTCTGCAGTCTCTTGGATTATCCTTTTTCCCCTCTGTGCATAATGTCCTAATGTTGCGTGCTTTATCTTTTCTGTTAATTGACAGAAGGAGCCAGGCTTATATGGAAATTGTACTTGTATCCATAAATATTAACTACCCACAGAAGTAGAAGTCCTGGAGATTTTTTTCAGGTTAACTCTGCTTTCCACAGACACGATATTTCTGATGTTTCTAGTACAGCAGCAACTTTGATATCTGATGTATAACTTTGCAATGAAAGTTCCATATTTATTGTAACAGGATGACTGCAATAAGATACCTGTCTTAGCGTCAGCCGATTGCATGGTTGTTAAGATGATAAAGGTGGCTGGATCTCACATGGCCGAGAATTAGGACCTCACAGCTTGAAAAATACGCTAGCCATGTGTGCGTGTGCGTGTGTGTCCAAAATCCAAAGAGGAGAGATAGAGGAGAAGGGACTGTGGTGTGGCTGTCCCCTATGTGGGATGCCTTCTCACTTTTTCCATCTCTCTACCCCACAACACGCAGTCATGCTTCCTTTGGCAAAATTTTTAAAAAATTTAAAAAAAAAAAAACCTCTCAGAAACATTGTTTTTCACATAAATTTTAGCACCCAGAATATTATTTTTAGATAGCATGAGTTTTGCCATAAATTCATAAATATATTTGTGTCTGAGCCTTGGTAGAAAATAAATTGAGTTTCTTTCTGGGTTTAGTTCTGAGGATGCACTGTGACTTTGATCAGATGTTGATCGTTTACAGAATCATTGCAGATCAGTGCAGAATCGCGGCTGCAGGACCACTGTTTGGTGAATGAAGCAGGCAGTTCAGCAGTTGAGCCCTTTTACCCTGAGCCTGGGAAGATGCAGTTGGACTATATCGTGTGGTGGCTTTAAAGAACAAAATGATAATTGTAATTCAGTTGCAGTATTCAGTAGTGCTGTTGATTTGATTTCCCTTCTCTTTACATCATTAGCTCAGTCTACCTTCATGTCTACCCTGGATTGTTTTTTTTGTTTATTTTTTTTTTTTTTTTTTTTTGAGAGGTTTCTGCTATAGGGCGCGTGTGCTCTCCAGAACGACAGAGACAGAGAGACAGAAAGTGAGAAACCACCCCCCAGGGGGGATGACCATGCTGCAATTCCTTCTCCAGTTCTCCTCTTGGGATCTTGGGCATGCACGCACACGCACCCAGCGTGAGTTTAAGCCACTGGGTCAGGGACTCGAACTGCGGTCGACTACATGGGAGTTCAGTGACATAGCCATTTACGCTAACTGCTGGTCCCTACCCTGGATTATTGAAACTCCTTTGACTGGTATCTACCTGCAGCCTTGCCCACCATTCCCTTTACTTTTCTTGTTGTGACCTTATCCTTCTGGAGCACTGATCTTGGATCATGTGCTTAAAATCTTAGGACTCCTGTTGCCTCCAGGTTAAAACGTAAACTTCTTAAGAGACATACAGAGCCCCTCAGTGCTGAGCCATCTTGTACCTCCTCCTTGGGGAACATTGAAAGACCGGCATTCCCGAATGTTCGTGTACTTTCTTTAGAACTGTCTTGCCATCCTTTCCTGCCTGTTTTTGTCATTTTTCTCTTTCCTCTCTTCATTCCTGTCTTATTTAACTCTTACTCATTTGTATCATTTTCGACTTTAGTTTCTTAATAGTTTAGGTATCCCCTGTTTTTAAAAACTATAATTATTTAATTTAATTTGTTGTTGTTACTGTTATTTAATTTGACGAGAGAGAGAGAGAAAGTGAGAAAGCAAGCCACCAGGTCTGGGACTCAAATTGTGGTCTGCCATGTGGGAGTCCAGCACCTTAACCGAAAAGCCACCTGCCGGCTTCTAGGTGTTCCCTCTTAATGACCCTCCACAGTGCCATGCCCCTCTCAGCTGTAAAGGTGTGTTCAGGTGTCTCTTTTCCTAGTTATAGTGTAAGCTTTTCAGGTTAAAGCTGTCTCGGTTAGTATTGTGTTTCCTGCACCTGCGAGGCACTCAGTTATTACTTGTTACATAAATATTTGAATTTTCCCCCAGTAGTAACTGGGATTTTTGTTCATTCATTCATTCAGTCTCAGTTGGGCATTGTGGTTTGAGGTGGATGGTCA
Source organism: Tupaia belangeri chinensis (assembly GCF_000334495.1). Classification (NCBI taxonomy): domain Eukaryota; kingdom Metazoa; phylum Chordata; class Mammalia; order Scandentia; family Tupaiidae; genus Tupaia; species Tupaia belangeri. Next base: position 2,993,737 of record NW_006159542.1, read on the forward strand.
GAATTTTGGATGCTTTCAATGCCCAGGGACTTCAGTGAAATTAATTGGACCAAATGCAATCTTTATCTTATTATAATCTAACCATTTGAGGTTAAAATAGGAACAGGGCTATACCAGTCATTTACTTATCTATAGATTCTTTGTTAAATTGGAATGTCTCCACCCAAGATTTTATGAAGGGAATGCCAATCCTGCCACAAATAATCTTTGCATTTAGATCTTGGAGAATGCAGAGCCCAGGTCTGTCCTGAGCTGGCAGTCAAATGCAAAGCATAAGTGTCCCCTCCTTCTCCTCCCTCCACAGAATTTTGTTTTATACACAAAATAGTTTAAACTTTAACATTCCTCCCCTTGTTAGGGGTAGCTTTAAGGATTATGCAAATGAGGATAGAGACAATGGCACTAGTTTGCCTCTGATGCGTAGAGTAGATTTTTGAGTTGCTGGAGTGGTTGGGGGAGTTTCCTGCTTTTGAGCACTGTTGGGTGGGCCCATATCTTCTGCTGGGTGCCTTGTTAGTGGCTGTCACCAAGATAGCATGCTCTTAACGTGCTCCACACCCTGGGGCTGGCTCTTGGCTCCAAGAGTTTTGTTGTCCTTGCTGCTTTGGGGAAATTAATATATAAAGGTGTCCTGTTTTTTGTTTTTTTCTCCATGCAGTCCTTTATAGTCTATAGTACTAAGTCCATTGTCCAGTGAAAACATTTTGTGTTTTCTTGCCAAGCTAATTCACTTAGTTATTAGTATTTTGCCTTCTCTGGGGACTCTGTGTTAGCAAAGTTAAGGTTGCCGCAGAGGCGTGCTTTGTGTGGCCGATGAAGACCATTTTGATGCCCTGGTGTCTGAGAAATGACAAATGCTACATGAAGTAACATCAGTGGTGACACACACTGAAACACAGTCACAGCCTGCCAGAATGCAATCTTAAGTCACAACAGCAATGACAAAGGTCTTTAATCATTGGGCATTGCCAACCTGGACCTTGTGATGCAGGGGATCTGCTGATAAGACAGTCAATATAATTTTATATGAAATGTTAACAGACTTGATGGTAGGGAGCAGAGGAGATAAACTAGAATTAGATACATTGGGGCACTGAATCATACAGTAGAACTATAAAAAAGCATAAGCCAGGGCTGTTAAATGAAATGAACTCTGCCCTTGTGGAATCCATCATCTTTCTTAGAAGCTCAGAGTGAGAATCTTGTGCCTCGCTTAGGTGCTGTGAAGAGCTGTGTTAGGGCCACCGCCAGCAGACTGATGGGAGGACTGCCCACCTTGCTTAGAGTCTCCTCTCTCTCCAAGTGTTTCCCTTCGCATCTGACCTCCTTCCTACTACAGCTGCATGAGAATACAGAACTGTTAAAGAAATCGTTTAGAAACAGTACAAACCATTAGATCGAAAACTGGGGTGTGTGTGTGTGGTGGGGAGGGGGTTGAGACTAAAACACGAGAAGAATAAATATGCTAAAATGCCAGAAAAGACAGTAACAGTTTTAGACCCTGGGAAAGAAACATCAACCAAGCCTAAAATCAGACCATCTCATCAGTTCAGAGGCTCAAAACACTCGTGCCAAGAGGCAGTTAGGATTCGTCAAGGTAACACAACTCCAGTGTCAAGCAGGACCTCTGAGTGTTTCTTACTGCCACTTGCAGTTCTTTGAAGTGTTCCCCGTAGATGTCCCCGCTCATGATGGAAAGCAGGACCTCAAGGGCCTCTCTTTTGCTCGTAGTTGATCCCTCACAACCTTTTGGACTCTAGGGAGCTCCAAGTTACTCTACCAGGTGCCCCAGATGGTACCTGCACCCCTCTTCTGCCCCTGTTGCTGGCCTGCAGCTGAGCCCCTCCCTAGCCGTCATTGCATGGATGCCTTTTTTTTTTTTCCCAATAAAGAATGACTAGCACCTGATTTTAAATGTTGAAAATAAATTGTTGGGAAACTGATACGTCTGTTGAAAATGTATTATGCTTTCTATCACCCCAAAATTGTCCACTTACATTTCAGGATCATTTTATCTTTTATTTGAATTGATTTATTTCTCTTTTAGTTTTTGCTGTAGGGGACCTGCACTCACTGGGGCAGGGTGGGAGTGGAGGGAAAGTGAGAAAGCCCCTCTCCCCTAGTGGGGATGGCCCTGCCACAGTTTCTTCTCCTCTAGTCTCCTTTCAGGATCTTGGGCATGCATGCACACCCTCCTGGCATGTTTTACAAGTTGTGGTGGCCAGGACTCTCAAACCACTCATCCGGCCATGTGAAATCCTACTGCCTTAACCACTGTGCTCTGGCCTGGTCCTCTGTGTATGTGTATTTTACTGCCAGAAGATGTGTACATGAAACAGAAGGAGAGAGTCCCCTTGATAGGAAGTGGTCACGCCACATTCCCTTCTCCATTTCTCCATCTTGTCAGGATTTGCAACACGCTCGCACACATACCTGGAGTGTTTTTCAAGCTGCTGGAGCCCAAATTTGAACCGTATTTGGCCATGTGGAATCCAGTTCCCTTAACCACTAGTATACAGGGCTGGCCCAGAACCATTTTATTCTTTAAAAAGAAGTGAAGCAAATCAAAACCACCAACTAGTCAAATAGCAAGCCCATTCTCTGTACCCAGTACATTCCTGAAAGCGTCATAAAATCAGATTTCTGAACATTAAATGACTTATCAGTTAGGGAGATTTTATATCAAGAGAACTAGCAATCTTGTTAAAACCCCACATTTTCGTTCCTGTTGGTCTTGATGCTTGGGACGTGCTGCCACTCAGCAAGGGTTTTCCAAGCAGACATGGTGAGGAAGGGCTTTTCTGTGACCTGGAGTGGGGTAAGAAGACTGCCGTGGAGCCTTTGTTCTGTGGACAGTGCTAAATATGAGAGTATAAAGGTGGGTAAGATAGATCAGAGTCCCTTCTAGAATCTCAAAATGTCTTCACGGTAGAAGGTGGTGTTGCTGGGATTTACATGGTAACCAGTAGTTATTTTATGCATTTTAACTGTTGCAGAGCAGAAATAACACTGCCCTTGCCTCTGAGCTCCGAGGTTGGTACCCTGTCCCTCTACCAGAGCCCTCCTGTGGCTGCTTCACATAACATCTTGAAATAGGCTCTGAGGATAGAGGAATTAAGAGAAACTGCAGTGGGGCCAGCAGGTGGTTATTAAGGTGCTGGACTTTCATATGGCCAACTACAGTTTGAGTCCTGGACCCAGCAGCTTGAAAATGATGCTGAGCTTGTGTGTATAGGTGTGCACACACATGCACATGCCCAAAATCTCAGGAGGAGAATAAAGAAGGGATTGTGATGTGGCTGTCCACCCTGGGGGTTGATTTCTCACTTTCCTTATCGCTGTCTCTCTAGCGAGTGCACATGCCCTATGACCAAAAAAGAGAGAGAAAACCAGGACTGTATACTATATAGCCTCTCAGCCCAACTGAGAACTCACCTAGCAGTTTAGAGGGAGAGTTCAGCTAAAAAATAAAAAGTAACAGGCCATCTGGGATCAGCTTATGTCTCTGGACTCCCACATGGCTGACCATGGTTCAAGTCCTGGATACAGCAGCTTTAAACTCAATGCTGGGCACGTGTGCATGTGTGCCCCAAACCCCAAGAGAATGGAGGGATTACAACCTGGCCATCCCCCCAGGGGGTGATTTCTCACTATCTGTCTCTCTCCAGTGAGCACATGGATTCATAGCAAAAATCTTTAAAAAAAAAAAAAAAGAAGGAAGAAAGAAAGAAAAAAATAACAGGCTATTTATTTATTTATTCTTTATTCATTATGCATGCATGCACAGAGTGGGAAAGAGCGAGGGAGAGATGAACACCTCTGTAGGGTGTCCTCATGCCATGGTGCCATCTTCTAGTCCTCCAGCCCATCAGATCCTGGGCATTCATGCATGTCCCCAGTGTATTTCAGGCTGACTGGGTCAAGGATTCAAACCAGAGCTGCTATATGGGATCCAGCCTCTCTAGAGTAGCACATTACCACTGCACCACCAAGCCAGCCCTAGGCCATTTTTAATGGACAATCATTTGTAATATTTAATATTTTTTTACTCTCATACTTGCATCATTTTTATTCTTTTGGATGATGTCTATTGAACTTTAAATTTGTTTCTAAATAAGGTACAATTTTATTTGAACATAAACAACCTAAATGTTGGCCATCAACTATGCATTAGATGTGTTTTATTTCACGTTTCGGCTTATTCTGTTTTCACCAAAATTGGGAGCTTACAATCAACCATTCCCTGTCCCCCTTTAAACTCTTAGTACACAAGAGTTGGTTTAATGCACCCAATATAGGGCGGGCCCTGTAGCATGGCAACGAGGCCCTGTGCAGAAGGGCTGGGAAATCATAGGATCAGGTAGGGTTCGTGTCCCAGCCCAATTGTCTTTAAAATACATGCGGGGCAGGGTGGCATAGCTGTAGTGTCTCTAGACTCCCACATGGCCGACTGCAGTTCAAGTCCCAGACCAAGTGGCTTGAAAATCACGTTGGGCAAGTGTGTATGCTGGCCTAAGATCCTGGAAGGGGAACGGAGGAGAAGGGATTGCAGCATGGCCATCCCCCTGGGGGGCAGTTTCTCAGGTTCCTTCTTACTGTTTCTGTCTCTGTCTCTCCTGTGAGCGCACACACCCTAAGGCAAAAACCTCTTAAAAAAATAATAAAACATGCTAGTTACATGCATGCATACCTAGGACCTTGACAGGATGGAGAATTGGAGAAAAAGGATTGCAGTATGACCAGAGACTCTCTATCTCTTCCTCTCTGTCTCTTTGTCTCTGTCTCTTGTGCTCATGTGAGCTCTGGTATAAAAACAAACAAGAATATAATAGTCTCCTATAAGTATATATGAAATTTTTAAAAATATAGTGATTTCCAGTGTATAAGTCTCATTGATGTTGGATATCCCTATCTCTTATTAGAACTATGATAATTCAGAGAAGTAACACTTGGTAGGAAATGTCCTTGAAATGAACAGAGGTTCCCCGCCCCCATTGTGGATAATAATTGTGATTATTGACTGTTCACTTTGTGGCTTAATCTTGTATTTCTCACAACTGTCTCTGAGTAGGTGCTATCATCCACACCTTAAAAAAAAAAAAATTAAGATGAGGAGAAACAAGATGAAGAAGTAACTTGCCAAGGACACACAGCCAGTAAGCTGGAATAGCAACCCAGCCAGTCTGCATGGCCCAGGCTCTAAAACCAGTGCACTGTACATTGCCAGAGGTAGCCTAAAAATAGTCCCGGAAGCACTCCATCGGGTAGGGTGTCTGTATGGGAATTTCTCCAGTTGCTGTGAACCTTAGCAACATTTGGCAGCATTCAATACTATGGAGAGAGCCCCTCACTCTCCTCTTCCCTGTTTTCACACCACTGTAAGGCTTCTTTGTAGGCTTTCTGTTTTCAGTCTATCCTAAAATCCTGCTGATCTTTCTGAGAGTCTCTTCCTCAGTCTTCCTAGGGCTGAAGTTCTCAACTTTGATTGCATTTGCAGTCACTTGGAGGGTTTAAAAAAAAAAAAACAACCTGCTCCTTGGCCTCACCCCCTGGAGGTTCTAATTTAATTGGCCTGGGTATCAAGAGTTTTGAAAATTCCCTAGGTAATTATGACATGCAGCCCAGGCTGAAAACGACTGCCCTGGGCTGTTTATCTGCACTTACATCCCTCACCTGCCCCTCTTGGAGTCTTTTCCATTTAGCCCAGAACCCACAGTTCATCACTTTATTATCTTGCCCCTTGCCTCGCCTGACAGGGCCTCCTAGCAGTCTGCTCTGCTGTCCTGAAGCCATCCAATAATTTATAGCCTCTCAACTTTCAGAATCCTGCAGAGGGTAATCACAACGTCGTGTGGATCCGGACTACTCCACATTCATGGTCTCAGATCTCAGCTAGGCCTCCAGTGCTCGCTGGCAGTCCTGCCTGTCTATATTTATCTCTGTCGCCCATTTACTGACAGAACCTCTTCTAAACTTCGCTGTTCTAGTACATTCTTGGCAGCTGACCTACTCTGACTTCACACTATGTATCCTTGTCATGCGGTTAATTATTTTCTTTTCTCTCTCTTTACCTTTCGACCCTCCCCTTAGCCTATGTACTCAGTCTTCAAAAATTAAACTGAAAATAATAATTCTGCTCCACCTAGATGGAGATACTCTGGGCCTTTCAGTCACTGTTAGGTTTTGGGAGAAATGAGCCTTTATTCATTGTTATCACATCTTACTTCCCATTCATTTACTTTATAAGTAATTTTTATTTGTCTACCCATATGCCCCACCAACTGCCTATGTCTACGAAAAGCGTTCAGAGGTCGCCAAGTACATTCTTACTCAGTGAACATTTCATCATGACTTCTTGGAAGTATTTGCTGTTGTTTTTTCTAGAACCCTTTAAAAAAGGAAACAGCCTAACCCCAAAAACCCTGCTCTGACTGTACCCTCATCCTGGCTGTCTCTATACTTTCTGGTCTCTACTATCTGGGCTCTCTCAGTCTCCATGCATTACTGGTTCTGTGAGCTCTGTTAGTTGCAGTGTATTCATTCTTGGCCATCTTAATAGCATCAGCTACCTGGGAGAACATATGTATTTACTGTGAATGGCTTTTTATTTCTTTTTTAATTAAAAAAATTTTTTTTTGCTAGAGAGCATCTAACTTTCTCCAGTGAGACAGAGAAAGGAGAGGAGAAATCACCCCACCCCCACCCCCACCATGGGGAATGGTCACGCTGCAATCCCTTTTTCTCCATCTCTCTCTTCTTTGGGGATTTTGGGCACACGGACATGCCTGAGGTGTTCCTCAAGCCGTTTAGTCTGGGACTCACACCGCACAGTCGAACATGCGAGATCTAGCTGCCTTAACCACCAGGCCGCAGAGCCAGCCTTGGCTATCAACATTTTATCTCGAAGCTAACCTTCCTTATGCATGCGTGTGTGTGCTAATTTATTCAACATTTATTCAGACTCTTTTTATTTCATTGAGTGTGTGTTGTACTATGTGTCATTACTTGCTGGGCTAGGCTTTCTCAAGTGTGGTTTACTGCCAGCTGTGTCATGCTTATTTGGGATTGAAAATGCAGCTTCCTAGGATCTTCAGTTGGTCCACTGAGTTGTGATCTCTACCTGTGAGCATTATATAAACTAAAAGCCACTCGTCTCCTGAGTACGACATATTGCCACTTACTGTCTTAAGAATAACTTTACTGGGACCAGCAAGGGCAACTGCGGTTCAAGTCCCAGACCCAGTGGCTTGAAAATCACGCTGGACATATGTGCCTGCATGCTGAAAATCTCAGGAGAAGAATGGAAGAGAAGGAATTGAGACATGACCATCCCCCCCTGGGGGGGGGCTTTCTCACTTTCCCTTTCTCTGTCTCTCCCTGGTGAGCACACACACCCTACGGAAAAAAAAGGATAACTTTATTTGAAGTTAATGTGCTAAAAAAAATACTCATCACTCTCTTCCCTCTCTCATTGTGCCCAGGTTTTATGAATGGCACTACTACTAGTTACCTAAGCCTGAACCTGAGAGTCATCCATGCCCACCCCCCACCATCCCTCTTTAGTCCATACCAGCCAAGGCCCATGAATTCTGAATTCTCACTTTCCCTAACGCTTTGTTTCTTTTGCTTTCTCCTACTGTCATATTGGTTTGTGCATCTATCTTTTTTCTTTTGGCCCTGTGTGTTTTCCCACACATTCCATCTCCCCTGTCTGTACTTCTCAATTCTATAATAATAAAACAAGCCTGATGGTTTCCTTCTCATCATTCATGGTGATTTCTTCTAGAGGACGAGCTTTAGGCGTTTTTAGCCTCGTCTGTGAAGGCAAGGAAGAGTTGATAGCAAAGAGGAGTTCTAACACAGTGCTTCCCAAGCGTGCACGTGTCTGTGAGTCACCTGGAGACCTTGTTAAAATGGAGAAGGGACTGCAGCATGGCCATCTGCCCCAGGGGTGATTTCTCACTTTCTGTCTCTCTGTCTCTCCTGCAAACGCACATGCCCTATGGCAAAAATCTCTCTCTCAAAAAAATAAATGAATAAAAAGAGAAGTGCAGACTCTGTTTTAGTAGTTCTGGAGGTGAGGCCCGAGCTCTTGAATTTCTAAGTCCCCAGGTGATGCTGGTCAGTGGGCATTTAGATATGAAAGTCTGAGAATCAACACCTAGGAAAAGTTAGATGTTTCCTTCTCTCTCCCCTCAATGTTCTAAATACAATTTGGTTCTAGTCTGTATCCTGGTGCGCTTAGAGACTGTACAAAAGCTGCTTCTGAGTGAGAGGTGGCCTGTGAACATGTGAGAACCACCTCTCCTAGTGAAAACACACAGAAATGCTATAATGATCCCCAGTACACACACACACACACACCCTGAAAATTAGAAAGGAACATCTTGGGCCAGCCCATGGCCTAGGGGGTAAGGCAGCTGCATCTCACATGGCCAACTGTGTGGTTTGAGTTCTGAACCCAATGGCTTGAAAAAACACACTAGGAACATGTGTGCGAATGCCCCAAATTTTGAAGGAAAAGGGATTTCTGGCATGACCTTGCCCCATCAGGGGTGCTTTCTCACTTGTTCTCTTTGTCTCTTTGTTTCTATTGAGCAAATGTACATGCCCTCTGGTAAATTTTTAAAAAAAAAAAAAGAAAGGAAGGAAAAGGAGTGAGGAATAAGAAAAAATCTGTATGTTCCCTCAGTGAGGTTGTCGTAGTGCTAATTCCAATCCCAGTGATATTTCTGCATTGTTTTCCACTTACTGACTTTTTCTCTCATTAAGTGTTGTATATTCCCAGCTCTTCATACATACCTGGGAATTTTTTTTATTACATGCCAGATATTTTCAGTTTCATTTTGTTGGGAACTGGGTATTTTTGTATTTTGGGGCCCTTGTCCCATCACCTCAGTTCAGAGCAGCCTGCTGTCCCCTGCCCAGGTTCCCTTTCCCTCCATCATGGCCTGGACATTGTCTCAAAGCAATAAACTGAAGCAAATATAGGATTCGCCATGTTTCAGTACTCACTGTCTTTCGTTACCTGCTATCTAGTTTCTTAAAAACGGTTGGTTCTGGGGGCCGGCAGGTGGCATGGTGGCTGAGGCTCTGGACTCCCACATGACTAACTGCGATTCAAGTCCCAGACCTGTTGACTTGCTTTTTCACATTCTCTTTCTCTTGAGTGCATACACCCTATAGCAAGTTAAACCTCAACGACACTAATAAAATTAAGTAATTCTTTTAAAAATTATAATAAAAACCTGTTGTTTCCATATTTGTCTTATCTTTATAAGTCATTTCAAGTGGGAGAGTAAATCCAGTCTGGCTTCTTCATTTTATCTAAAAGTTGAAGGTGTGGGGGTGGAAATGGGGGAGACAAGAAGTCTTTTTTAAGGTTTTTGCCTTAGGGTGCATGTGCTCACTGGAAGGGCAGAGAGAGGGGAAAATGAGAAATCACCTCTCTTCCTACAGGGCATGGTCATACTGCAATCCCTTCACCTCCATTCTCCTCCTGAAATTTTGGATGTGCACGCACACATGCACACATGCACCCAACCTGAGTTTCGAGCCACCAGGTTCAGGACTTGAACCATGATCAGCCATGTGGGAGTCCAGTGCTTTAGACACCATGCCTCCTGGCCCCAAGACTAGATTCTTACCCTCTGTGCTTCTATAACAGAATTTCAGAGACTGGGTAATTTACAATGAGCAGAAATTTATTTGGTTCATGGTTCTAGAGCTTGGGAAGTCCAAAAAGCAATGTGCTGGCCTCTAGTGAGGGCCTTCATGTCATGTCATCCAATGGCAGAAGGGTCAGAGAGTGCACAGGGCAGAGGAAGTTGGGTCAGACTCATCCTTTTTATCAAGAACCGACTCCTATAATCACAGCATTAATCCACTTATGAGTGCAGAGCCCATAGGACCTAATCACCTGTAAAGGTTTCACCTCCTAAAATTATGACAACAGCAATTACTTTTTTAAAAAAATTATTATTTTATTTTATTTATTCATTCATTCATTTTTTAATTTGACCAGAGAGTGACAGATGTTGAGAATGAGAGAGAGGAAGCAAAAGCAAGCTACCAGATTCAGGACTCAAACCCTGGTCAGCTATGTGGGAGTGTCCAGCACCTTAACCACCACGCCACCTGCTGGTCCCAACAGCAATTACATTTCAACATGAACTTTGGGTTTGTTTTCTGGTACTTGTGGAATGACAGAGTCAAGGCTATTTGTAATAGCCCCAAACATTAAACAACCCAACTGTTCACCAACAGAAGATAGATAAATAAAATGAGCTATATTAACACAAGAAATACTATAATGAGGATAAATGAACTATAACTAAATGTAACAGCATGGTTGACTCTTACAATGATAATGTTGAGGAAAAGAAACCAGACACAAAAATGTTCATGGCAATGGGATTTTATTTATTTATTTATTTATTTATTTTTTGTAAGCCAGGGGATGTGTATACTTACCAGAGAGAGAGGGGAAGAAAGCACCCCTGGGTTGGGCCACAGTCAAACCGTAATCTCTTCATTTCTCCATTCTGTTGAAATTTTGATCACATGCGTGCAGGCATCCAGTGTGTTGTTCAAGCCACCAGTTCCAAGACTCAAACCATGTAGTCGGCCAGGTGGGATCTGGCTCCCTTCACCGCTAGTCCACAGGACTGGTCCACATAAAAATTTTAAAGTGGCAGCACTAGTCTGTGGTGTTGGAAGTCAGAATAGTGATTTTCCTTGAAGGGGAGGGTAGTAAGAAGAAGGGGACATGCAGGGACTTCTAAAGGTGTCTGCTAACACTGTGTCTTAATTTCAATTCTGGTTACATGGGAGTTTCACTGTGAGAACATTCTTTGAACTATATGTATACTAATGCGTAATTTTACAGTAGGACATTATGCATCAATAAAATGTATTCATTACTCATACACAAGAAAAGCTCAAGACTACAAGGCAGAAGCATGCCAGGAGGGAGAACTGGATTCTCACTAAAGAACCCGGAACTGAGAAAGGGTAGTTCTCGGAATCCTGCCAGAGACCAAGTCGTCTATGTCAGGCCAAGGGTGGAAATGGGCACCCATGAGAAATTGTGTGTAGCGTGGAGATGCCACAGGCTCAAGTTCATATGTAGAAACCAGATGTAGGTAATGTAGAAACCAGATATGAAATCCTGAAATAAAAACTGGTTTGAAACCAGTAAACCTGTAAGACCCTGTCAGAGCCACTCATAAAACTGGCCAACTTGAAGCATTCCAGCACTGAGGCCACTTTTGAAGACTCCAGCAAATGGGTTGTAGATCACGACTCAAAAAAACAGCCATAGAGTGGATTATGATGTACTAGCAATGGCCAGAGCCATCGCTTCGCAGGCAAAGTTAATACATTCTTGCTCTGGAGTGTGGCTTTGTTGACATTTATAAGAGTTTTATAAGACTTTCTGTATGTGTGCCATTCCCTCCCACAACTCCTCAAGGGGCCAGCAGGTGACGTGGAGATTAAGGCGTTTGGATCCCACATAGGTGACTGCGAGGTTTGAATTCTGGACCTGGCAGCTTGAAAATTAGGTGCATTCATGCCTGAAATCCCAAGAGCCATCCCCCCAACCCTCGGGGTTGATTTATGCGCGCGTGCACACACACACACACACACACACACACACACACACACTCACACACACCATCTCAGGTAGAATACACATGCCCTGTGGCAAAAACAAAAACAACCTACAACTCCTTGGGAATGTGCCTTTTTGGCATTGTGTCTTCAGTGCATAGGATAATGTCTGGTGTACATTCAGGGCTTGGAATAGCTTGTTCAATTAGTGAGCTCTCAGTGGTCGACCAGCAAGCTCCACTGAGTGGTCACAAGCAGTACTGTGTGTTGAGCGTAGGGCTAGGTGTGGCTTTGTTGTGTGTGTGTTTTGGTGACCTAATGGATGTTCTTTTATCATTTTGAGAATATTTTAATTTGTACCTATAGGCTTAGTTATAGTACATAAGTTGTCTCCAAAGTAGGATCTTGTATCCCAGGAAGTAACACTACAAGCTAACCTCTTGGTATAAAAAGAAAAAATAAAAAGAAATACAGACAGAAACAGAGATGGGGAGAACAAATGAAAATGTTTTTAAATGTTTTGCAAATGTTTCTGCTCTACAGCCTTGCCAAATGCAAGAGAGGGGAGGAAATTGTGTGTGTGTGTGTGTGTGTGTGTGTGTGTGTGTTCATGCATTGGCTTACTTATGCATTTTTTAAATCTCTGGAAGGATAAGTAACTAACTATTAATGCTGAGGAAGCAGATGGGACTAGGGCAGAAGGGGGATGGGGGTGACAGGGAGACTTCTTTTATGAGAACCTCTTAGTATTTTTAGTGATTTGAATTATGTAAATACGTTGACAGTTCAACTAATTAAATATATGATCTAATTTTTTTCACCCCAACAATCTCAATGTTCTGTGCTGGGTGGGTTTCTCTAGATATTTGGTCTGCTGTTTTGTTAAAAATGAAATAGTGATCATTTTTGTGGTTCTATAAATTTTAGATCATGGTTTTGCTTCTATCTAGCCCTCTAGATGAACTCTGTAGATCAATATTTTCCAAACTAACTGTAGCAAAGGATTAGTTCTTTAAAATTTTCCAATCTGCCATAAACCAATATATATATAATATATATTTTTTGAGAGGTTTATGCTATAGGACACATGTGCTCACTAGAAAGACAGAGACAGAGAGACAGAAAGCAAGAAATCACTCCTCAAGGGGATGGCCATGCCACAGTACCTTCTCCTCCATTTTCCTTTTGGGACTTTGGGCACCCGCACATACATGCACCTGGCATGAGTTTAAGCCACCGGGTCTGGGACTTGAATTGCGGTTGACTACATGGGAGTCCAGGGACATAGCTATTATGACAGCTGCTGGTCCCACTGATATTTTGGTAAACTACAGTAAAAATAAATTGCTGATCACCTGCTTAAATATCATGTCAATGCCCAATGTTATCAAAGTTTCCAAAGCATTTTCTCAATTTCTTCTCGTTGCAGACCAGTAAAAACCAGCATGGGGACCAGACCCCATTTTGAGGAGCACTGCTAGACATGGTGCTTTATTATTTTCTGATACTTGATGTAGAATCAGAGATTAATACTTCCCTGTTTTTGTTTTTTTTTTTTTTTTTAAAGAGGTTTTTGCTATAGGGCACATGCAGTCACTGGAAAGACAGAGACAGATAGAAAGCGAGAAATCACCCCCCCAGGGGGGATGGCCATGCCACAGTTCCTTCTCCTTCATTCTCCTCTCGGGATCTTGGGCAAGCACACACACGCGCCCAGCATGAGTTTAAGCCACCGGGTCTGGGACTCAAACCTTGGTTGACTACATGGGAGTCCAGCGACATAGCCATTATGCTTACTGCTGGTCCCCCTGTTCTTTATGTTTCCTGTTGGTTTTAAAGTTTTCCATTGTAACCTGTTTCCTTTCTATCAAGATGTTTTTATGGCCTTATTTGGAACATAAGGTGTTTGCTGCAGCACACTCCTGCTGTAATTAGCTGGGAGTGAACTTGTGGCTAACTGGTCTGGATGGTAGTACTGGTTTATTTCCAGAGCCACTAATAAATGCACTCATAGTATATTTCATCAGCTCTAAAATACATTGATGCTGGTTTCTGTTTTTAATTTTTTTTCTGGTGCGTGCGCTTACCAGAGAGACAGCAAAAAATCAACCCTCCGGGGAGATGGCCATGCCACAATCCCTTCTTCTCCATTCCAGATGGGACTAGGGCAGAAGGGGGATGGGGGTGACAGGGAGACTTCTTTTATGAGAACCTCTTAGTATTTTTAGTGATTTGAATTATGTAAATACGTTGACAGTTCAACTAATTAAATATATGATCTAATTTTTTTCACCCCAACAATCTCAATGTTCTGTGCTGGGTGGGTTTCTCTAGATATTTGGTCTGCTGTTTTGTTAAAAATGAAATAGTGATCATTTTTGTGGTTCTATAAATTTTAGATCATGGTTTTGCTTCTATCTAGCCCTCTAGATGAACTCTGTAGATCAATATTTTCCAAACTAACTGTAGCAAAGGATTAGTTCTTTAAAATTTTCCAATCTGCCATAAACCAATATATATATAATATATATTTTTTGAGAGGTTTATGCTATAGGACACATGTGCTCACTAGAAAGACAGAGACAGAGAGACAGAAAGCAAGAAATCACTCCTCAAGGGGATGGCCATGCCACAGTACCTTCTCCTCCATTTTCCTTTTGGGACTTTGGGCACCCGCACATACATGCACCTGGCATGAGTTTAAGCCACCGGGTCTGGGACTTGAATTGCGGTTGACTACATGGGAGTCCAGGGACATAGCTATTATGACAGCTGCTGGTCCCACTGATATTTTGGTAAACTACAGTAAAAATAAATTGCTGATCACCTGCTTAAATATCATGTCAATGCCCAATGTTATCAAAGTTTCCAAAGCATTTTCTCAATTTCTTCTCGTTGCAGACCAGTAAAAACCAGCATGGGGACCAGACCCCATTTTGAGGAGCACTGCTAGACATGGTGCTTTATTATTTTCTGATACTTGATGTAGAATCAGAGATTAATACTTCCCTGTTTTTGTTTTTTTTTTTTTTTTTAAAGAGGTTTTTGCTATAGGGCACATGCAGTCACTGGAAAGACAGAGACAGATAGAAAGCGAGAAATCACCCCCCCAGGGGGGATGGCCATGCCACAGTTCCTTCTCCTTCATTCTCCTCTCGGGATCTTGGGCAAGCACACACACGCGCCCAGCATGAGTTTAAGCCACCGGGTCTGGGACTCAAACCTTGGTTGACTACATGGGAGTCCAGCGACATAGCCATTATGCTTACTGCTGGTCCCCCTGTTCTTTATGTTTCCTGTTGGTTTTAAAGTTTTCCATTGTAACCTGTTTCCTTTCTATCAAGATGTTTTTATGGCCTTATTTGGAACATAAGGTGTTTGCTGCAGCACACTCCTGCTGTAATTAGCTGGGAGTGAACTTGTGGCTAACTGGTCTGGATGGTAGTACTGGTTTATTTCCAGAGCCACTAATAAATGCACTCATAGTATATTTCATCAGCCCTAAAATACATTGATGCTGGTTTCTGTTTTTAATTTTTTTTCTGGTGCGTGCGCTTACCAGAGAGACAGCAAAAAATCAACCCTCCGGGGAGATGGCCATGCCACAATCCCTTCTTCTCCATTCTCCTCTTGGGATCTTGGGCATGCACACACATGTGCCCAGCCTGAGTTTTAAGCTGCTGGGTCTGAGACTTGAACTGCTGTTGACTCCATGGGAGTCCAGCAATGTAACCATTATGCCATAGGCTGGTCATTAGGCCATAGGCTGATCCTCGGTTTTTTATTTTAATTTGTATTATTATTATTTTTACTAGAGAATACCAGAGAGACAGGGAGAGAAGGGGTGAAAGCACCTCCCAATGGGGCAGGCCAAGCCACAATCTCGTCTCCGTTTCTCCACTCCGTTGGGATTTGGGGCATGCATGCATACACACTCAGCATGTTTTTCAAACCACTGGGACTAGAATTCAAACTAGTGATTAGCCATGTGGGAACTGACTCCCTTAACCAATAGGCCATGGGGCCTACAGTAGTGGTTTTTTGTTTTGCTTTTTTAATCTTTTAGAAGGTCTCATTGGTTGTGTTTCACAATACTAAGTGAGGACTACCAACTGTTTGGCAGCAATATTAACATGTGACTGATTTCAGAGATGTTAAAATGTGGAAGTAGATGCACATGTCTTAAATTATCTTTTGGAGAGGGACCCATGATTGTTCTTGTGTCTAATCACTGTTGAGTACTTGGAAACTTGCTTACGAAAAGTACTTTCAGTATACTTATGGGAAGTAGGGAGGAAGTCTTTAGTAATTCCCTTTATTAACTTCACCTCTCTGCTGAATGGCATCTCTTCTTGCGACAGCACAATGTGAACTGGGCACATTCTCTCTTCTCTGATTGGCATGGCTTCCTTCATTAGGAGCTAAGCATCCTTGGAATGGATCGGTGGGAAGGTTGGCCAATTTATCTGTCACTTGTGTATCTTCTAGCGTCATTAATAGACATTTTTCTCCTAGTTGAGTGTTTTCCCCCCTTACTTTCAGCTTTCCTCTCTCCTATTCCTGCCATCCTGAGCTTATTAACATTAGGAGTTCCAGTTACCCCATCTTCTTGGTTCCCATGTTGGCTGCCTGGTATTTCATTTCCTTTTATATTTTCTAGACTGTTCATTATAGAAATCTCTCCAAGACTTCTGGTTACCCTTCCATATTTATCGGGTACGGATAGGATTCTATTTTACCTATTTTTATAGTTCTTCAGCCACTTCAATGGACGTTTGAAAGGAAGGGCAGTTACTGTGTGGGCTAACGCTGCCATTCATTTCTTCACTATGTATTTATTGAATATAATCTATGCCCAGTATAGTTCTAAGCACTAAGAACACAGCAGTAAATGCAGTCCCTTTAAACTCTGGCCTATGTTGGAACATTTCATTCTGCTTAGTTTTTATATTTCCAAACTGGAAGCTTAACTTGTTCTACTACCTTTCATTTTCAGAGTTCCTTTTACTTTACTTTATTTTATTTATTTTGCCGGAGGGTGCTTTTGCTTGCGGAGAGAAACAACCCACGAGGAATGATCACACCATAATCCCATCTCCATTTGTACTCTCCTTTCAGGACTTCGGCCATGCACACACAGGTGCCTGGCATGTTTCTAAAGCTGCCAGGTCCAGGACTCAAACTGCCCAGTAGGCCATATGGGATACATCTGTCTTAACCACACACCATGGGCTGGCCCTGTTTATTGTTTTTTCATTGCCAGAAGATGTGTACACTTGACAGGGGGAAAAAAAAGCCCATCCCCACCCCCGACTGTACATGGTTATGCTATCGCTTATTCTCCTTTTCTCCATCCTATCAGAAATTGGGGCATACATGCACATGTGACTGGCATGTATTTTAATCTTGGGACTGGGATCTGAAACGTTGTCAGCTCTGTGGGGTCCAGTTCCCATTGCATAGCACTTAATCACTGTACTATGGGGCCCGACAGAGCTATCATTTTAGGAGGACGTCAACTTTTAAAAATCTAAACTTAGGGGGGCCAGCAAATGATATGGTGGTTGGTGCACAGGACTACAGGACTCCCACATGGTCGACTGCAGTTCAAGTCTCGAACCTGGCTGCTTTCTCCCCTTCACCTCCCCTCCAACTCACATGCCCTGTCGCAAGTTAAAAATGATGATGATGATGATAAGTAAAATTAAATAAATGATATTTTTAATCTAAACTTAGAATTTATAGCTTGGTACATGTTTCATTTTGATTTGGCACTAATATATTCTCTAGAAATAACATGTGTGGTGTTTGCATTTTAGCCGATTACACCTCAACAAGAAGGCAACCGACAAACAGCCATATAGCAAGCTCCCAGGTGTCTCTCTTCTGAAACCGCTGAAAGGGGTAGATCCTAACCTAATCAACAACCTGGAAACGTTCTTTGAATTGGATTATCCCAAAGTAAGTACAAAGTCGTACTCATCGGGAATGGACTAAACTGTAATGTTTTGTTCTGTTTTGATTGATTTCCCCTCATGGTGAACTCTTAGAGTGGAGCTTTAACACTGTATAAGGTGAATGTTTTTACAGTTCACAATGATGTCAGCCTCATAAAATGTTAAGCCTTGGTGGTAGTAGTCATGGGGGTAGAAATAGGGCTGCCGAAGGGGTATAAATTCCTCTTCTCACCACCTGTATGCCCATTTGAAATAGAAATCCCCAAGTAAACCTCCTGGAACTCACCGTCTAGTGCCAGGTAGTTTGAATATAAATTTCTTGTTCCAAGAGAGTCGTGTGAAACTTGGGTAGGGGAGGCAGTGGATAGGAAGGCAGTGTTCAGTGACCTAAAATGGGTTGTAGGACAACTGGAACTAAATAGGAATGCCCTTGAGAAACTGGCTTGGAGCAAGAATAGGTTGCAGTTAGTGGCAAGGTGGGGCTTTATTTTACCTCACTTTTAGAAATTCTTTATTGTTTTGATTTTTAATTCTTTTTTTTTTTTTTAAGAGGTTTCTGTTATAGGGCGCGTGTGCTCGCCAGACAGACAGAGAGAGACAGAGACAGAAAGCGAGAAATCACCCCCCAGCGGGGATGGCACGCTGCAATCCCTTCTCCTCCGTTCTCCTCTCAGGATCTTGGGCACGCATGCACACACACCTGGCGTGAGTTTTAAGCCACCGGGTCTGGGACACAAACCACGGTCAACTACATGGGAGTCCAGTGACATAGCCATTACACTTAACTGCTGGTCCCTGATTTTTAATTCTTAATAGTACTGCTCATACAATTTATCTCTACAGTCTATATATCTATAAACTCATTGTATTCTCTTCTCTGGAGTTTCTTTGGAAGTATTCATTTTTTTAGCGTATAGTGTTTTAGAAGAACTGAGGGTTTCTTTGTTTTAATTTTTGTCAAAGGGCACCTGTACTTGTAGAAGTTAAGGGGAGCTCCTTGGCAAATGATTTTGCCATAGTCTCTTCTCCATTTCTCCATCCTGTTAGAATTTTGGGCACCCATGCACATGTGCCTAGTGTTTCCCAAACCATAGGGTCTGGGACTCAAACCGTGGGGTTGGCCATGTGGGATCTGCCTGCCTTAACCATTGAAGCAGCCCAGTATTCTTTGATTTTTTTGTAGTTAGCTCTATTGCAGCTTTTTATATTGCCTGTTGGAGACACTGCTTTTGAAAGGGTCTTTTAGAGTAGTAGATTACTTGTGACAAGATTACTTATCTTTAAATTTTTACCTTTTTAGTACAGTTCAATTTTCCTTTTGCAGTCTCTACTGATTTGCCTCAATTTTTACCCTATTCTCTCAGTTTTTCCGTAATTATTTTTGCTACTTAGAGATTCTTCTCTCTTATTTTTTTTTACAGAAGTGTAGCCCAAGTAGT
>NW_006159542.1:3012762-3052104 GCF_000334495.1 Tupaia belangeri chinensis
CACTGTACCTTTCATGGTGACAGTTTACACCTTTTTTTTTTTTTTTAAGAATTACTTATTTATTATTATCTTTTAATTTGACGAGAGGGAGAAAGAGAGAGAGTGAGAAAGCAAACAGGCAGGTCCAGGACTTGAACCATGGTAGGTCATGTGGGAATCCAGCACTTTAACTACGATGCTACCTGCTGCCCCCCACACTCTTATTATTTCTGTTCTTTCAGCTCTTATTCTTCTCAGTAGCACCTATGAAAAGAATAGAGAAGACACAGACATGATAGCCTTAATGCAGCTCTGATTAAGTATGTGGATATGAATATCATTCAGTTATTTTTAGTATTGTTTTTATTTTATTGCCAAGGGGCACATATGCTGACCAGAGAGAGAGAAAGACAGAAGGAAGGCACCCTCAGTGGGGCATAGTTGCACTATGGTCCTCTTTCCTCCATTTTTTTCATTCCATCAGCATTTGGGGCACACACACACGTGCCCAGCATGTTTTTCAAGCTGCCAGGGTCAGACTTGGGAGATTTTGCCCCCTATACACAGTGCTAAACTGCTGCACTGCAATAATAAACACAGAAATCTTTTCAAGCCCCATGTTTTTTAAATAAATACAAAGATCATTTATTTTTCTGGATGAGAATATTTTAATCAATTATGGGATATGTCATAGAGCTTAACTTCAAACTATATATATTTATCATTCTAGAACTTAATTTCCAAATTTAATTTTTTTAATTTAATTTAATTTATTATTAGTTTTTTGTTTGTTTGTCTCTCCAGAGAGAGACAGAAAGTGAGAGAGCAAGCCACCAGGTCTAGGACTTGAACCATGGTCGGCCATGTGGGAGTCCAGCACCTCAACTACCATGCCACCTGCCAGCCCCCCGTTTTAATTTTTTTTTAAAACTTTTTTTGAAAGAATTATTTTATTTAACTTTATTTATTTTAATTTGACCAGAGAGGAAGAGAGAGAGAGAGAAAGTGAAAAAGCAAGCTGCCAGGTCCAGGACTCGAACTGTGGTCGGCCATGTGGGAGTTCCAGCACCCTTAACCACCATGCCACCTGCTGGTTCCCTGTTTTAATTTTTTAACCTATCATCATCCTGACCTTTCCCCATTAGACCACTGGCGAAACTTAATTACAGAATTTTTAGCATTGCAGCACTTGGGAAATGATAGTAATAGGATTTTAAAGGTTGAGAAAGTGTGGGTTTTAGTTGTAGAGTTTTTTAAAATATCCCTAGGGAGCATATGTCTCCATTAATTATGAACATTTGAGATAAATCTATATTTCTTCTTCTGAATGAAGATTTTCTTTAAAATTACACTTCAGAATTATCTCAAGCTGTAGTTTTCATGTAGTTCTTTTTCCATTTATATTGTATCACCGAGACATTTAAGTTGGTTGAAGAGAAAGCTGTTTGAAAAGTCATTATAGGGGACCAGGAGTTAGCGTAATGGCTATGTCGTTGGACTCCCACGTAGTCGACCGCAGTTCGCGTCCCGGACCCGGTGGCTTAAAACTCACGCCAGGTGTGTGTGTGTGCACGTGCCCAAGATCCCAAGAGGAGGAGAATGGAGGAGAAGGGATTGCAGCGTGACCATCCCCCCTGGGGGGGTGATTTCTCGCTTTCTGTCACTATGTCTCTGTCTGGCAAGCACACGCGCCCTATAGCGAAAACCTCTCCAAAAAAAAAAAAGTCATTATAAAACAAATAAGAGCATATGCATATTTTTATTCTTTATTAGTACACAGTTTTATTTTGTAATGATTAAAGTATTATCTGTATAAGTAGAAGATTTGGGAAACAGGAAAAGTATAGTAAGTATCTACAATGTAAGGGGAATGTTTGATCTCACACACAAAAAAATCAAGCAGAACGGCACATGTTCCACAAGAGACTAAAGTTAAACAACCGACATTGCACACATCTGAGTGTGAACAGGGGAGATGTTTGTGTCACCAAGGAGGCAGATAGTCACAAAATAAACATTCATGTGACTGCCAAGCCCAGGGCACTTTAATTTGCTTTCCGTTGGGCATGAACTGGAAACGTTTTCATTCTGGACATAATTTTCCCTCTGTTACTTGATTTGGCACACCATAGGTCATTCTGGAAAAACACATATTGAAGTTTTAAATTTTTATTGGACTTTGGACCTGTACAGGAAGGTTTACTACTGGTATCATTCTGAATTGCTGGGTTCTAATTTTGGTGAGATTGTACCAATGCCATGAAAGACTTAGGTGCTTTAAAAATATTTCATAAATCCACCTTCTTATTGATACTAGAAAAAGCAGAAGAATGAAAAGGTGAATGTGAAGTTCATTTTTCACAAAATCGAATCCCCATCAGCTTAGAGAGGGTTGGAGAGAGATTCGGCTGCAGCAGGATTCAGTAATTTGCATCTGAAGTGGCTTGCTGGCTTTATTTCAGTAAATTCTGGTCGACTGAAGAATTTAAATTAATAATCAGAGTTGTGAAAGAGTGAGGCTATGTGAATTCTGATTTTTTTTTTTTGAAATATAACATTTATTTTAAAATGTGGTAAGTCCACTGCCTTGTTTTGGGTTCTTCGTTGTCAGTGATATTGCCATCCTTAAGAGTTATTTTCTAACTAAGTAGTCTTAAAACATAGAATTAAAGAACTAAAAATAGGGTCAGTTAAAAAATCAGGGCCAGCTGTTGGTGTGGTGGTTAAGACAGCTGAAACCCCCCTAGCCAACTGCAGAGTTTGAGTCCCAGACCCTGCAGCTTTAGGAACAGAGCATGTGCATGCATCCATGCTCAAAAAAACCCGAAGGGAGAAATGGAGAAGGGATTATTCCATGACCATCGTCCATATGGGAGCTGCTTTCTCATTTTTCTGTCTCTCTCTCCAGCAAGTGCTTGTGCCCTTTAGCAAGTTAAAAAATTAAATCAAATTTTAAAAATCAAGCATAAGTCTTATTAATGCAGGTAGTAAAACTAAGACTGAAAGGGGACCAGCAGGTGGCATAATGGTTACGTTGCTGGACTCCCATGTAGTCAACTGCGGTTCAAGTCTTGGACCCGGCGTCTTAAACCTCACACTGGGTGTGTGTGCATGCTCAAAATGACCAGAGAATGGAGAAGATATAGTGACCTGGCCATCTCCCCCATTTTCCGGCTCTCTGGCAAGTGCATGCACCCTATTGCAAAAATCTCTCTTAAAAAAAGGAAATGAAAGCACTTGGAATGCTACCTCCAGTTCGACATAATTTTTAATATCAGTCACAATTAAATGAAAAGAGTCTGAACACTTTTTGGGTAATGAGAATTGAATTTTATTTGCTCTCTGATTAAGTAGAAGGTATTTGTTTTTAATTTGATATTACATTTAAGGGATGTAATCAATAAAAAATTGAAACTTTAAACCTGCATCTGAATAAAGGTAAACTGCACCTCCCTTACTTACAATCTTCTTTACCTTACACCAAAGTTTTTTCTCTTCATTGAGTACATTTCTAGTACTGTCTTTTCCCAAGTTTTCTTTTGCTAGAGGAAAAAAAACATACAACTAGGATTGGTAATTTTTTGTTGTCGTTGGTATATTTTAGCAAATTGTGTTGCTTAATACTTTCTTTCACTCTAATCACATAAAGCCTTTAAAATAGCAAACATTGATAAAAGTATTAAAGGGCCTTAGTAATTAAGGGACTAGACTCCCACATGGCCAATTGCAGTTAGAGTCCCGGACTTGGTGGCTCGCTCTCTCTCATTCTCTATCTCTCTGGTGAGTGTATGTGCCCTATAACAAAAACAATAATAATTATTTTTAAAAACATTAAATAAAGAAATTGAGAAAGTCATGATGTATCTTTCCATGTTTTTCTATGCAAAAATGCGTCCTGACTTCCCTGACGACCCAGTACATTTGGCAAAACAAGGAATCTTAGAACAATGCTGTTTAAACACCTTACCATCGCAAGAAAGCTCATCATGATCCCTTTGCCCCTTGGAAAGTCATTTAGCCTTTCTAATGCTCATTGATAAGGTCACTGCCTTTTTGGTTTTGAGAATCAAAATGTGACATAGGGTTGTTGTCGACTTAAGAGTCAACACTTGGGGAAATTTTAGGGTTGGAGTAGGTAGCTGTGGTACCTTTTCCAATCCCAGCTTTGCGTCTGGTCTCTGGATACTAGGTCACTGTGAAGTTGGTGACTATCACCTTGCCACCTTTTGAGCGGCAAGTTTGGTCAGTCATTAAAGGTAGATGCTGGGTAAAATATATCAATAGAACAATAGTAAGCAGAAAATATGAAGAAAGTATACATTGTTTTCTCCATTGAATGAATTATTAACAAAATTTTTTCTCCTAAAAGAAAAAAACTTGTCTTTTTAGCTAAACCTTCATTGACCTTAGTCCTGATCTTTTTGTGGTCAACCATAAATTTCTTGGCAATTTTTGCTAAAATAATTTTAAGATAATAACCTCCCTTATGTGCTTAAAAATGTTCAGCCAGCTTTAGAAAGGGCTTTTGGTAGGAAATTTATCATTGAGTCAGCATGACTTTATTACAGAGTCTGGAAAAAAATATATACATACACACGGATATATATATATATATCTATATCATACAAAGTAATACAGTAGTATCTATGTATATGGAAGTAAACATTTAAAATTTTTGGTATTTTTATTAAACAGTAACTGGTTTAGCTCAAGAATTTGTAAACCTGTCTTTGTGTTATAATCACCCCAGAGATTCAAGGTCTAAGCATAGGCCCAACTCTCTTTTTAAAATAAATATTCCAGAGTACGTTTGACACAGCCAGTCAAGTATTAAGAAATAATTTTCTTAGCAGGCATGCATATGTATGTGCCCCAAATCCCGCGAGAATGGAGGAGACGGGATCGCGGCATGGCCATCCCACCTGGAGGGTGATTTCTCACTCCCTCTCACTATCTCTGTCTCTCTCTCTCCTCCTCTTCTTCTCTCCTTCCCTCCCCGGCAAGTGTACCTGCCCTATGGCAAAAGTCTCTTAAAAAAAAAAAAGAATTTTCTTAATTTACTGTCAAACCATAGTGCTAGACAAAATAAAATCCTGAGCATTTTCACCATTAGAAGACTAAACATGCTTTCCAGGATGATAAGTGTTCAATCTAATCAAATTCTATCGGAAAATGATCATCTCATTTTGTCCCATTCATGCGAAGAGTTTGGAAAAACTCTTTAAATTGATCCTAATGAGATTTTATATATGTCATCTACACCACCCTCATGAAATAATATTAAGAAACAAAAACTTCTAGAGAACAGTGGATGCTTTTAGTTTGCGTCCTTTCTGTGTTGCATTTCTCTCTGCCGGGTACCCTGAAAGCATTCGATAAACCATGAACAAGCTTGAGATCCAGTCGCCTCCCTGGGAACGGCCAGACTTCAGCTGTTTACATTACCAGTCTCCTCCTCACCCTTTCTGTTTGGATAAAGGCCCCTGCTCTGGAGAAACTGTCCTTGAAAGCAATACTTCTCATCCTAAGTGTTTACATCCATGTTGGATACTCTCTTGTTACCTTTGTGAATACAGTCGCTTGTTTATCGTAGGCTTTTTGCTCAATCAGTAAATGCTAACAAAAATTGCTTATTTTTTAAAGATCAATTTACATAAAATATATTCTTTAACTAGTATGAAGTACTCCTTTGTGTACAAGATCATGACGATCCAGCTATTGATGTCTGTAAGAAGCTTCTTGGAAAATATCCAAATGTTGATGCTAGATTGTTTATAGGTGAGTAGCAAATACATTCTGTACTCTTGTGCTTTGATAATACTCAGTCTCAGTCAGCTCTACATTAAACTGTAGATTAAGGTGTTGGCCACCCATTGAAGTTATCAACATATTTGCTTTAAACTTGTCTGTTGGAATAGTGACAGATATTTACATTCCTTTTGAGAAAAGTTATAAACACAAAGTTTTCTTTTATATCTGGGGTTAGCAAGATATTATGAAATACTGTACTTTATGCATCAATCAAATAGGAGAGTCTTTTTTGTTTCTTTAATATTTTCAATTTGTGGCCCTTTTTTTTTTGTATCTCATTGACTAAAATTTGGAAAGATCAATATAATTCACTTTTATTGCAAGATTTTATTCTTCCAAAAGTCTTAAAACTTATTCTAAAGACTTGTAGAACTGTACTTACCAACGTGTGTTTGTTTAATTTACCAGAGGGTGTATGTGCTCCTTGTGGGAGGAAAGAGGAAAAGTGAAAAAGCACCCCACCATGGGGAATGATCACACCACATACATCAAGAATCCCTTCTCCTTCATTTTTCCCTCCCATTGGGGTTTTGGGCAAACACACACATGCTCCAGGGTATGTCTCAAGCCACTAGGTCCGGGACTCAAAATTGCAGTTGGCCATATGGAATCCATCTACCTTAACCATCACACCCCAGGCTGTCTTTGTCTATGCTGTTTTAATTACGATAGTTTCAAAATGAGTTCTATAGCTATTTTCTTGTCATTTTTTTAAAAATCGACAAGTAAAATTTGTATATATTTGTGGTATATGGCATATTTTTACATTTGTATTATGGAATAGCTAAATCAAGCTACTTAACATATGCATTACCTCACATACTTATTTATTGGTGGCAAGAAATCTACTCTCCATAATTTTCAAGAATACCATATGTTGTTATTAATTATAGTTGCCATGTTATACAAGTACCATTAAGTATCCATTTATAATTACTTTGTTACAATTTAATTAATCCCCACCTATATACATATCTTCCCCCTTCAATACATAATTGTTAATACAAGAACTTAATTAGAAAACTGAAATAGTGAATTTTCAAAGATAAATAATACAGTCCTTTTAAGAATGAACAGGTTTTTTTCTAAATAAGTTAGAAAATGTGGGATATAATATGGGATATAAAATTAATTGAAAATGTATCTTTTAAATTACTAGATATGCAAATACTTTTCCCTTTTCTCTACCATATCTCTGTATAATAGAAAGTATTTTCAGTGTTCCAAAAATCCTTCACTGCTGTACCTTTACATTTTTAGGTGGCAAAAAGGTCGGCATTAACCCTAAAATCAATAATTTGATGCCAGGATATGAAGTTGCAAAGTATGATCTTATATGGATTTGTGATAGTGGAATAAGAGGTGAGAATTTCTTTTTTACTGTTTAAAAGTATCTATTTTATGATAAAATGCCAACGTCATCTGGAAGCACATTATCAAGTCTTGTGGTAATAGGTGCTGTTATATTAGTAGCTTAAAATGCAAATTTGAAAACTTAGTATGTGTAGTATTCCTACAAATTAATCTGGACCATTATAAATCTGTTAACTCATGGTCAAAAATTGTTCAGTCTTTATATTTGTCATGGTAAATTTTTACCATCATATACTTTTTATGGTTTTTAGTGTGCTCATCTTGGTTAAATACAGTCTCACCCCATTCCTGTTCATTGTGAGATCAGATAGATACCTGTCATATCTGCCGAGAAAGTAGAGGCTCTTTTCTTAAGGTGGGAGAGTCGAGAAGCTGTCACAAGAACTGAGGTCCTCTGGCCTCTACTGAGGTCCTCTGGCCTCTCTCTTCCTATAAACCTTCCACTAGGACACAGTGGAAGTTCTGACCTGCCAGAGGTAGTGGGGGTTGGACATTTTCAAGGTATATCCTGCATCTGGTTCATGTTAGCTATATATCAGCTAGAAATGTAGAGAGTAAATTAGCTTATCATAAATGAAGTTTTTGTCTTCTCAGAACAGTGATTAAGAATTATTTCAGGGAACCAGTAGTTAGCGTAATGGCTATGTCGCTGGACTCCCACGTAGTCGACCGCGGTTCGCATCCCGGACCCGGTGGCTTAAAACTCACGCTGGGCGCGTGTGCGTGAGTGCCCAAGATCGCGAGAGGAGAATGGAGGAGAAGAGATTGCAGCATGACCATCCCCCCTGGGGGGTGATTTTTCGCTTTCTGTCTCTATGTCTGTCTGGTGAGCGCACGCGCCCTATGGCAAAAACCTCTCTCAAAGAAAAAAAAGAATTTTTCATAAGATCCAAATGTTAAATTTATTTTTTATTAAGAATTTAAGAACTATTTACAAGTATATTTTACTTTAGTGAGCATTTTACTCAAAATTGTTTTTCTTTCCCCCTCCCCACTTTGTTTTGTTTTGTTTTATTTCGTTGTAGTAATTCCAGACACACTAACTGACATGGTTAATCAAATGACAGAAAAAGTGGGCTTGGTTCACGGCCTGCCTTATGTAGCAGACAGGCAGGGCTTTGCTGCTACATTAGAACAGGTAAGTGCGGTGGTTAGTATTCCTGTTACAATATCCCAGAAACTTGAGGCTCTCTAGGTCTGAAAGTTGGGACTGGTTACCTGAGTTAAGTGTGTTGCATCTGTTTGGGAACCTGCTGGGTAGTACAGTCCTCAAGGTAAGAGTTGCTACTTTCGATCGTGAGGAAATTCTTTGCCCCCTGGGATCGCTGTCTGGTATTACTGAACTGACTTCTACCCCTAGCTGTGAACAGCTGTACACAGGAATGTCTGTGGCCTTATTGTCAGCTGAATGGAACATATTCTTTGAAAAACAAAAAGGTGAAAAGCTCTCTCTTTAAAAAAAAAAAAGAAATATCTCTTCCATAAGCAAGAGAGAGAGAGACAACCCCCAGCAGGGCCTCCATGCTGTTGAGTAAAGAAACTCTGGGTAGCTATTTTAAAATATGGTAGCTTGTTGTACTTTGGTTTTAGAAATATCCAAGTTGGTAGGTCAGTGATCAACATCTCCCAGAACACACTCACTTAGTCCCTTGAAGTCACTCTGCCGTATTTAGAGATCGAATATGGATAGGCCAGGGAAATCATTGCTCTCTGTGAAGAAATTCGGGGAGCCTTCATCCCACCTCTGTAAAACCTCACTAAGGAAGTCAGATGTGTGCTTCTGGTCTCTTAGGAAGTTAGGTTCTATCCCATCCCACGAACACCAGGGCTTCATTGGCATCTGGGCGTAGGCTTGGTAGCAGAATCATGTTCTTAATCACCTCATAAAATTCTATTATTTCTTCACTGTGCAAGTAAGTCTTGGCATCGGGAAAGATCACTGCTTTTTATTTCAAGCTAATGAGAAAGGTAGCTGTCAGAGGTATAAATAATAAATAGACTTGTGTGTCCAATAAGTAGGTGATGACAGTCTTTTTCTGCTATCAATCGATTAATTTGCATATCATAATTTTAAGGCATTGTCTGGGGAGAGAACAGCAAAATGAGAGACAGAATTTTAGTATATGCCTTATTTACAAAAACTGAAAGGGGGAAAATTAGGAAGAACTTAGTTACTTAGGGGCTGGAAGCAACTAAAAAGGAAGAAATGCAAGTAAAGGAGCTAAGAAATAGGATTATTCAGAAGATTGATAGACCTGTAGGTATTGGAAGCATGACATGCAGGTATATGTGGGGAGGGCTTCCAAAAAATTCATTGAGAATAGAATTAAGCTATGAGTTTATTTTGGTGCCAAAAAACCCCTGAATTCCATGTAGTACTTTTTATAATCATATTCCAAAAAGTTTTTGAAGAGTCCTCTTGTATATGTAGGTATATTTACCAAAATAAAATAGGTAGAGGTGTGTGTGCAATTATATAAAATATTTTTAAGATCTTATGTTTGTGAGTGATACATGTTATGTTTTATTCACTTTTTCCTTAAGAAAGAGAGAGACCATCTCACCATCAGGTTTCCTGTACCATGATCTACGCCCCAGCTTCAGCTGGCCCTAGATCATGAGCACGCGTGTGCCTGGCATCTTCAGGGGTCTCTAAATACAAATTGGGGGCCTCCTTGTGTGGGTTCAGTTTGCAGAGTGTCACGTATTACTGCTACACCACCATCCAGCCCCCATTACCTGACATTTTGTCTCATTTTAAATACAAATTAAATTTTATTTTGGTAAATTCTTGAATGTTATAGTTTTAGAGAGGACAGTATTTGAGCATAGAAAAGGCTTTTCCTTCTAGAGGTAAATATTTCTTTACAGTGGTGGTTACAGAAGAGCAGTCAGCCATATACATTACTGACTGCCTACTGTGTAAACACTGTGTAGCACTTGTTATATGTAGGTGGCTTATGTAGGGATAATAGGATATTCATTCCATCGTATTTAAAGAAAATCTTTGAAAACAGTTTGCAGGGGCCAGAAGGTGGTGTGGTGATTAAGGGCGCTAAATTCACACATGATCAAGCATGGTTCGAGTCCCAGACTTGGCAGCTTGCTTTCTCACTTTCTCTCTCTCTCTCTTTTTTTCCTCTCACTCTGTCCCTCTCTGGTCAAATGAAAAATAAATAAGGAAAAGAAGTTAAATGAAATAATTATTTTTTAAAAGTTTGCAGATACCATACTTTTAACAAAAAAAATTCTAACTGCATGCATTGTGTTTTTTGTTTTTTTCTTTTTTGGGGGCAGGTGTATTTTGGAACTTCCCATCCCAGGTCCTATATCTCTGCCAATGTAACTGGTTTCAAATGTGTGACAGGAATGTCTTGTCTAATGAGAAAAGATGTGTTAGATCAAGCAGGAGGGCTTATAGCTTTTGCTCAGTACATTGCTGAAGATTACTTTATGGCCAAAGCAATAGCTGACAGGTAAGAAAACTAAATTAGGCCAGAGTATTTTTAGTATCTTACTTCTGTTAGTTTATTTCTATGGATTAATGGATTAGAGCTTTTGTATTTTATTTGTTTATATTACTAATGAATATGAAATAGTGATCTTAGAAAGTAATTCATATTAATTACTAAGTGTGTACTAAAGAAACAATATTCTGATTCTTCTCCATTCTTTAAATTAATGTTGAAGTGATTAAAAGAAAGCTTCTCTCTGATCATGAATGTTCATTAATGTAGATGTAAATTTCTATCCGTTTCGGAAGAATTTAAACTATCAGTTCAGTCATGAGACAGGAGGTGAAAATTTGAAGACTGTCACTTCAGAACTTGAATTTCTCAGTAGACTATTTGATGTTTTACTAAGAAGCCACTTAATGATTTATACGATTGGCTTAGTGTTTTCTCTATCACAAAATGTTGATATGATTATAAAGGAGATCACTGCCTTTGTGATCATTTATGTAACATATGGTCTTCAAAACTGAAGCATGTTTTAAAACTTCTCTCCTAATGGTGTTCATGGTTATGGTTTCCTAGTGTGTCTCATGAGATACATTGTCTGTTTTTGGTTTCGTTTCTTGTTGAACATTCACGTATGTACGCACACACACATTTTCTCTCCCCTTTGGCGTGTAGTCATTAGATACTAGGCTATTCAATACAGTACCCTCTCCATTTAGTACTTTCAGGATAATTGCATTTAAAGGTTCTTAAACTGTAAACTAAGGAGGTTGTGGGTTTTTTTCTAGCTCTTTCTTAGATGGTACTGTCATGGGCCAGAGTGATTGTGAAGCATCCATAATATGTATGATACACCTAAAGTAGTATGCTAATCCCGAGGTCTAGGTTTGCCCTGAATACCAACAGTTGCTTAATTCTGTAGCGATTGATATTATAAATGCATAACCAATCATCATAACTTATTTTATAATTGCCTTACTTTTCAGAGGTTGGAGGTTTGCCATGTCCACCCAAGTTGCAATGCAGAACTCTGGCTCATATTCAATTTCGCAGTTTCAGTCCAGAATGATCAGGTAAATCAGTGGTCTTCTTTTTATACTTTGTTAAAAGTAAAGGAAGAGGGATAATTTTGATATGTCCTAATGTAGTTAATACATAGTAAATCATAGGATGTCAAATTTTCGTACATGATAGGGCTTTAGAAATTTGGTGGAAAATGGAAGTATGAGTTTAATTTGGTATACCTTTTGAAATCATACATTTTTTTTCATAATACACATTTTTCATAATATAAACTTTAGTTCCAGAAGATTGAATTTTACTTCTGTTTTAAAATAAATTTAACATCCAAATATATTTTCTTTGCTTTGTACCACTGAAAGCATTCAAAAAGATGTTTAGAGTGTCAATATTTTTAATATAATTTCTGCTTTCTAACTTTATGTACTTTGGTTAAATTTTAAATCTTCATCAGAATGTAGACCATAAACATTAATCTATAGGATTTTTTAATATGTAATAAAATAGATTTATTTTTTAAAAACTCTTATAAAGTAGGAGGGTTTCTTTAATATAAGAAGGTAAAAATGTTAATCATTTTAGAAAAAAAATGAATTAGTTTTGTTGCCAGGTTATTACTTTAAAGAAGCTCTTTCTTTTTTAGGTGGACCAAATTACGAATTAACATGCTTCCTGCTACAATCATTTGTGAGCCTATTTCAGAATGTTTTGTTGCCAGTTTAATTATTGGATGGGCAGCCCACCATGTATTCAGATGGGATATTATGGTATTTTTCATGTGTCATTGCCTCGCATGGTTTATATTTGACTACATTCAACTCAGGGGTGTCCAGGTATGTGGCTAGGCAAGAAATTGTTTGCGGCAATTTGATTGAACTTAAACTATCTTAATTTAGAAATGGTTGAAGAAAATCCATTTGAGCTATTCTTCAAGCTCCCCACTGAAGGTTAATATCAGGTTTAAACATTACTTCCCTAGAGGAATATTAATAGAACACTTAACTTGATTTGCAGCTTTCAGTGAGTTATATAGTCAGTTTATTTAAGGCTTTAAAAAAATGACATTAAGTTTATCAATGAGTATTCAAATTTAAGAATAAGTTAGGATAGAGACTTTTTAAAAAGAATTATTTTATTGAACTTTATTTATGTTTGTTTGTTTGTTTTAATTTGACCAGAGAGGGACAGGGTGAGAGAGTGAGAAGAGAAAGTGAGAAAACAAGCCACCAGGTCTGGGACTCGAACACCGGTCGGCCATGTGGGAGTCCAGCACCCTTAACCACCACACCACCTGCTGGCCCCAGGATGGAGATTTTTTTAATTATTATTTTTTTAATTGCCAAATGGTGCATGCTTTCACCAGCAAAAGGCAGTGAAGGAGAGAGAAAAAGCAGTCTCCACGGGGTGTGGTCATGCCACAATCAATTCTTATCCATTTCTCATCCTGTTGGGATTTGGGGCACTTGTGCACACATACATGCCCAGTGAGTTTTTCAGGTCACCAGGACTGGGACTTGAACTGCACAGTCAGCCATGTGGGATACGGCTCCCTTAATAACAAGGCTACAGGGCTGACTCAAATAGCAGTCATTTTAAGGCTTCTTCTACTAATAATTAACATTCTCTAAAACTCAAAAGCTTAGCAGTTAAAGTACCCTAGGCAGGCTGGCCCCATGTCCTAATGGTTAGAGAACAGATCCCACATGGCCGACCCCAGTTTGAATCCCAGTCCTGGTAGTTTGAAAATCACACCAGTCATATATAAATGCATGCCTCATGGGATAATTTTTCTCTCTCTCGCTCACTCTCCACTTCACCTTTCTCTGGCAGGCTCATGCTCCCGCAGTTAAAGTACCCTAGGCAGGCTGGCCCCATGTCCTAATGGTTAGAGAACAGATCCCACATGGCCGACCCCAGTTTGAATCCCAGTCCTGGTAGTTTGAAAATCACACCAGTCATATATAAATGCATGCCTCATGGGATAATTTTTCTCTCTCTCGCTCACTCTCCACTTCACCTTTCTCTGGCAGGCTCATGCTCCCTCTGGCAACAAAAAAAAAAAAAAAAA
This sequence comes from Tupaia belangeri chinensis, assembly GCF_000334495.1. Lineage (NCBI taxonomy): Eukaryota > Metazoa > Chordata > Mammalia > Scandentia > Tupaiidae > Tupaia > Tupaia belangeri. The sequence goes on from NW_006159542.1 coordinate 3,026,476, forward strand.
AAAAAAAGCTGAGGAAGCATGTCTGGTTTTATGTAGTATACTTAGAAGAGTGAAAGCCAGGAATTTCAGTATTTGTGTCCTTTTTTAAAAATTTATTTATTTATTTATTTTTATTCACTCATTGATTTTTTAATTTGACTGGAGAGAGACAGAGGGAAATGAGAAAGTAAGCAACCAGGTCCAGGACTCGAACCCTGGTCAGCCTTGTGGGAGTGTCCAGCGCCTTAACCACCACGCCACCTGGTGGTCCCCAGTATTTGTGTCTTTTAACAGTGAGTAAAAAAAAAATTTCTTTTCACTTCTAGGGTGGCACACTGTGTTTTTCAAAACTTGATTATGCAGTTGCTTGGTTCATCCGTGAATCTATGACAATATACATTTTTTTGTCGGCATTATGGGACCCTACTATAAGTTGGAGAACTGGTCGCTACAGGTTACGCTGTGGAGGTACAGCGGAAGAAATCCTGGATGTATAACTACAGCTTTGTGACTGTATATAAAGGAAAAAAGAGAAGTATTATAAATTATGTTTATATCAATGCTTTTAAAGATCTACCTTCAGTAGTTTTATCACATGTATGTTTTGGTATCTGGTCTTTAATTTATTTTGCATGGCACTTGCATCTGTGGAAAACAAACAAACAAAACACATCTGTAATCTTGGCCAAATCACTTTATTTTGTGGAAGTAGAGGATCAAGAGAATCGGTTCTAGGAACCTGGGATTGTTTTCTTTGTCGTCGTCCGTTTATTTTTTTAAATAAATACATACATATATATATAAATGCTCTGCAACAAACACTGACAGTATCCTTCAGTAGAGAAAGTTTCTTATTGGTGAGTACACTCGTAGCGCACGTGTGGGCAGGACGGCAGCTGCTTTGTTTGGGGGCTTAGAAAAGACTACAGGTAACGACTTTCCACGTCTCGAGTGACTGGTGTGGTGCAGTGCACAAGCCACCGAGAGGTACTAACTGAGAAACTTTTTCATGCTTTATGCCTACCTCTTGTAGTTGTTGCAGAGCAAATATAAATTGTAATAAGGTAGCTAGGCCTTGCAAAAACAAATGGAAAAACTTTTAAAAAATAATAATAAAAAGAGCTAGAGTCTAGTATTTATATGAATCTGTGAGAGATTTTTTTTTTTTTTTCCTTTGGTCTCACTGCAATGAAACCAAAAGTGGCTAAGTTTTGGTTTTTAATCGTAGCCATGTATCGAAGGCATCTTTTTGATCACCTCTTGTTGGTTCCATCTTGAACCATTGTTAATCACTGTGCTGTAATTAGTGTAGCTATAATAAATCTTGCCTTTCCTGCTCCTCCTCCGACCCACCCCCATCTTCCTTCACTCTTTTTCAGGGAGGGTTGGGAGTGGTTTTGTTTTAGTGTGAGTGGATGTTTTGATAGTTTATGAGGAAAAATGCATTTCAGACACATTTCACACATGAGCTATTTTCTTACACAGTATGTCTTATTGTTAATAAGAATGTAATTTCATGATACAGGTATTTAATATCTTTTTTAAGTCAGTAAATATTGTAGCCATCAATTTAAAAAAAAATTGCAGTAGAGTATTAAGAGGGGACAGGATAAGTTTTACTCTTAAAATTAATCAGTATCAAACTAAGTCTCCTGTGTGTGTGTTTTGTTTTTCGTTTTTGTTTTTTACTATTACAGTCTAGTCTTATTTAAATTGGATTTTTATATTCCAGTTTGTATGACAAAATAGACTAGATCCGCGCTGGTTGTCAATGCATGCTCTACTTCTCTCTCTCTCCGTGCCGCTAAATTTGCTCGTCAGGTTGTGCTAATTTGTGGTGAACTGGACTTGTTTTTATTTTTTTTTTTTTCAACAAACAAGCAAAAATGTAAGGGACAGTGCATAAGCCTTTTTTCTTTCTCTCTCTCTCTCTCTCTTTTTAATAGTGGTATTCTGCTTTCTCTTCAGAATCAGATGGCATGTTGGCCACATGAATGCCTCCCGCAGGACTAACACTGGCAATGTGGCAGCTTTAAATTCTAAGTTATACCATCTCCATGGCAAAGCATAATGTGTAGCATATTAGCAATAACTATATACTTACAGAAAACAAACACTTTCTCACTCTACTGAGCCAATTCATTTAATGACTAAAGACATGGTTTAAATTGCAATATCTCTCTACGTGTGTATACGCCAGGTATACACATTGTATTTAAGCTTTTCTCTGGGCCAAACTGCCTCATCCATTTCTTTTTTTCTTTTGCCTAATGATAAATTTGTTTGAAGGGCATTTTCTTCCTGAACAAAGGCTTGGCCGCATATTCCTTTCTTTATGTGAAATGGGGAGGATTGTTCCCTGAGGAAAGTCACGCAGTGAAAACCAGTCTAGTTGTGACCCACTACATGTTTCTTCTCTTTTTTAATCGCTATTATGTGAGTTGAATTGTGCCTAGCATGTCTGTAATTTGTTGATACATTTAACGAAGTTTGGTTGATGCCATCATTCTCATTGCTGCAGTGAAACCTTGCTTATTACTTAGCTTTTTGCTGATCTCAGTATGGGCAACGTAACAGCAAAACCAAAATGGCTGGACAGACTTCTCGTGTTTTGTAAATATTTAAAAAAAAAAAAAAAGACTGTTCTGTATTTGTGTCTTATGTGGTAGTGGAAGATTTCCTTAAAATGAAGCTTCACTTAAGCAGAGTGATTCTTTGTTTAACAAGTTTGGGGTGATTCTAAAATAGTAAGAAGTAATGTAAATGTTGAAGGAAGTCTCACAAGAGAACTGTAAGAGTCCAAATTTAATGAACCTCTGAAAAAAATAAAACCCAGTAAGTGTCTAGAATATGCCATGTTTTATTATTTAAAATCATTGTCTTCAGTTTTTTTTGTTCAAAAAAATAAAAGTTTGAATATAATGAAAACATTAGCAATGTGTTTATTTTCCCTGTCTTCTCTTTTATACTTTTAGAAATAATCTAACATGTTTCACTATTCACATCAGGATTACTAGAAGAGTTTTGTCAAATGTTAATTTTGAAATCTTTGTTTTTGTTTTTTAATTTGCTAGAGGACATGTACACTCACCAGAGAGGGAGGGGGGGAGAGAGAGAAAGAAACCCTCAATGGGCATGGGCACACAATAATTCCTTCTCCATTTTTCCATCCTGTCAAGATTTGGGACATACACGCACACGCACGTGCACACACACACACAGTGTGTTTTTTCAAGCTCCTGGGGCTGGGATTCATACCATGTAGTTGGCCATTTAGAATCCAATTCCCTTAACCATTAGGCCATGGCGCTGCCCCTGAACTCTTTCATGTATGCTACAGGCAGTCCTGTGGCTTAAAGTAGGATTTTTTTTGGTTTTTAACAATAGTTGTGCATTAGGATCACCATTTTTTTTTTTTAAAGAGATTTTTGCTATAGGGCATGTGCACTTCCCAGAGACAGAAGGTGAAAAATCACCCCCCATGGGGATGACCATACCACAACCCCTTCTCTGTTCTCCTCTCCGGATTTTGGGCACACACCCACACACTCAGCATGAATTTTAAGCCACTGGGTCCAGGACTTGAACTGTGGTCAACTACATGTAAGTAAGTCCAGTGCTATAACCACCATGCTATCGGCTGACTGCTGATCCTGAGAACTTTAAAAAAAAAAATACCAATGTCAGTGCCATGCATGCAGAGACTGGTTCAGTCATTATGGGCAGGTCCTGAGCTCTGCTTCTACTTTTACTGAGAGGCTGCTGACCCTTAATAACATTTAGAAAAGACCCACTGGTCCCTTTGTCCCCTTTCCCTTAGGCTCACAACTTGAACTCAGCTGTTTAGATCTTGCCACTCCAAGGCCTAGGAAAAGTAAATCCAAGAAAGGGGATGGAATAGGACTGCTGCCTGAGACCTAGAGAAAAGATGGACTAAGCTTCATGCACCAAGCAAGACCAGCTTCCTTCCAACTGGAGGCACTCTCAGGCCTATTGTACCACCAGCCCATGAGGAAAGGATTCTCTCAAATAGCAAATCCAGACAAGAGATCTGCTATAGACTAAATACTTGTGTGCCCCCCAAATTTCTTTGTTAAAACCTAATCTCCAGTGTGAAAGTATTTCAAGGTAGGGCCTTTGGGAAATGATTAGGTCATGTGGTTTCTCTGCTCCAGATAGAATGAATGCCATTATAAAAAAGACCCCAGAAAGTTCCCTTGCCTCTTCCACTCTGTGAGGACACAGCAAGAAGATCCATCTGTGAACTAGAATGTGCCCTTATCTTAGACTTCCCAGCCTCCATATTTCTAACCCCAAAGTTTAACAAATGATCAACAACAAGTTAAGTAAGTCTTAGAATTGTATGGCTAAACAAATCTTGGAGATCTCATGCCCATATTTTTTAAGTTTTTTTTTTTTTAATTTTTTTTTTAAAGATTTGTGTATTTATTTTCATTTTGACCAGAAAGAGAAAACAAGCCACCAAGTCCAGGACTCAAACTGCAGTCGGCCATGTGGGAGTCATTGCCTTTAACCACCACACCACCTGCTGGCCCCTCTCACCCTTGTTTTATAGTGATGAAGCTGAGATACCCACTAAAGGGGTTGTAATCATAAGTGTTAAGTAGCTATGGTATTGGTGGCACGGCTGGGAGAAGATCGTAATAGGCAAAGTAGTTTCTATGTATAACAACAAACTTGTTATCTAAACCTTAAGTTTTTTCTTTTAATTTTGTTAGGGGTTATGTGTGCTTACTGGAGAGAGACGGAGAGGAAAAGTGAAAAAGCTCAATTTCTTCTACATTTCTCCTTCCAGGATTTTGGGCACCCATACACATGCACCTGGCATGCTTTACGAGTAAACAGGTTCAGGACTCATGGTCGGCCATATGGGATCCAGCTACCTTATTTGTAAATCTTAAAAATTGTTACAGAGAGGGACCAGCAGTTAGCATAATGGCTGTGTCGCTGGACTCCCATGTAGTTGACTGCAGTTTGAGTCCTGGACCCGGCTTAAACTCACACCAGGCATGTGTGCATACGTGCCCAAGATCCTGAGAGGAGAATGGAGGAGAAGGGATTGTGGCATGGCCATCCCCCCTGTGGGGTGATTTCTCACTTTCTATCTCTCTGCCTCTGTCTTTCTGGCAAGTGCATTCGCCCTATAGCAAAAACCTCTCCAAAAAAAGAAAGAAAAAAATTGTTCCAGAGAGCCAGATTCAAGCCTGTAGAACAAGAATGTAAATTACTATAAAGTAAGTTTAAGGTAAAATGCTTTACATATAGTATTGTAGAGAAGATTAATGCATACCATAAGACTAAAATCATGTTCAGACCTGACATTTACCATGAACTAGTGCTTGAATTATTTATTTCAAATTATAGTTTATGACTATATCAACACAATTTTTTGTATATCAACACGATTTTTTGTGGAAAGACAAGCGCATTGCAAAATAGTGAACAATGATCCCTACAGAGGTACAAAGGTATGCATTTAATTGAGCTGTTTGCTATAAAAATTATGTCTGCAAGACAGTTTAAAATAATTATCCGCATTTTGTACAAATATACCACATGTACCATTATCAGATCTTTAAGCAACTAGTTGCCTAAGAACCAAAATGTGCTAATAAGCCTTTCATGTGACCCCTCCCGTGTTCTGGGAGAGATTGGCAGAGACTCTGGGTGTCCTTGGAGTGGTTACAAGTGGCTATGTTGTTTAGAATATTAGTCATCAAGACATCCATGCTAATAGCATGGACTTGTAATTCTCTATTTTCAACAAATTAGGAATTTCCAACAAATTAGGAGTACCATTTATTTCTGCACAGGACAATGGCTGGACTACCCTCCCTCCCCCCCACCGCCTGCACACCTCCCATGGCAGTCAGACCACCTTTTGTTTTCTGACCCGTGTCACCAGCCCTGGTTCTATAATCTCGTCTCACGACAACCCAACACCGGGCCAGCCAGAGGAACATGGGCAGAATGCTGGAGAGGCCCCCGCTGACTGCGATGGGGCTGAGGCTCAGGAGCACGGAAAGGTGTGGGGCTAAAGAAAAAATTCCTAGACGTGTGATGACAGAGGACAGAGTGTGATTTCCAGAGACAGAGGGTCACCTGTTGAGAATCCAGGATACCTATTGAGAGATGCAGAGAGAAGAACCTCGAGGAAAACAGGCCAAACCTCCATCAGACTGAGCTCTTTGGTAGCGGTGTGCCTTTTGGCATCTTATTTCAACTTTCTGAGCGCACGGGTATTACCATGGGGGCTGGGGGCTGTTGAAGCACCTCCTGAAGCCGCAGAGGATGGTTAGATGAAGTATATAAAGCATAGTGAGGTTAGCGCCTTTCCCCCTTTGAAAGAGGAAAGAAGTAGTAAAAGGAGGGCCTGGCAAGACAGATTTCAGGAAGGAAGTGGTCCTGGGAGGGGTCATGGGCCGTAAAGAATGAAAACAGGCAGGGGAATCCCAGAGCGGGCTCACTCCCTGTACCCTCATTGGTATTGTTGGATCTTAGTTGTAAGATATATTTTCTTCAGTGAGAAGGAAAAGGGGTGAGACTTTCAGAACAAGAAATCGTTCCTGACCTCAGCAGAGAGCACTCACAGGATTTTTGTGCCAAAGAAATACCTTTTCTAAATTGACTTTTTCCGTGGTCTCAGCCAGCCAGGATCATGGGCACACACATGTGTACCCTTCATGTACAGGGAGACCCTGGAAGCAAACTCAAGATGACCTGTTGTGGCTTCAGCATTGTGTAACATTATGTTGGTACTGTGCCATTTGGGCCGGCACCAGGGGAATATTTAAAGAATGGCTGCTCCTGGGAGCTTGTTTAGTAGAGTGGAAGGAGCAGAAACCAGATTAATTGGATTTCAGAGTATGGGAAGAAGAAATGAAAGCTAAGGGCACAGATATTTGGAAACTGCAATAATGATGCATCCTACTCAAGGACCCAATAATGCTAGGCTGAAAATTTAAAAAAAAAATTCTGACTTGACTCTCTCAGGAATACAAACCAGAAAGTGATCTGGAAGGGTAATCTTCCTTGTTAACCTTCAAATCTGTAATTGATCCCAGACTAATATCCCTACAACCTGAGCAGCATCAGTGCAGAGCTTTAGGCACCCACCACTGCCCACAATCTGTTTTTTGTTGTTTTTTTTTTTCTTTCACAATCTGTAGGTTTTCATTGCTTACTTTTGCCTGTTTGATTTACTTCCTGTTTGGCTTCTACATTGACTTAGAACTTAACCTCTGACTGGCTTCCTTTACTGACCTCATGTTCCACAGTATTACTCAAAGTCAGGTGGTCCTTACTTTTTTATTCTCATTTCACACCCCATCTCCAGCCTCACCTCTCCCACTGCCTCCAACCCTGTGCCTCACTGACACCAGACCACTCTGTCCTCCCAACAGAACCTTGCTTCTGTAAGGTTTCCTTGGCCAACAAGTTCCTTGCTTCATGCTTCTGTAGGGTTCCTTGCTTCAGTAGGGTTTCCTTGGCCAACAAGTTCCTTGCTTCTGTAGGGTTTTCTTGCTTCTGTAGGGTTTCCTTGGCCAACAAGTTCTCCCTTTCTGTCCATCTTCACCATCTCTGCCTATTGGAATGCTCTTCATCCTTTAAACCTGGGGTCATAGTCAAAACAGGACCCCTCCAGAATTCTGTATGCTCAGAGTGTTTTTAAAAATTGCTGTCACCACAGAGACAGGAAGAAAGTACTCCCTGTTGAAATATATTGGCTTGAAAAAACCTCTGTATTCCTGCTTTGGCTTCCATAAACAAACTGCCACCTCACTTAGAAGACTGCTATTTTTGTTGGTTGCTAAGTTATAGCCAGTCACAGCAGCTAGGCTTCAGTCAATCACACACGTTCTGCCTTTTAAACTGTGTTAATACAGACAGACTTTAAGATGTAACCAATCCAACTGTTTCTCTACCTCATTCCCTCGCTTTGATTTATTTTTCTATGTCACTTTCCCTTTCCCACACACATCACTTTTCCAAAATTTCAATACCACATCACCACGAGGTTGCCCCAAGTTGATCGGAAGTCATTCTGGGAAACCATCTGATTCGAATCATGCTTATTTTTGCTCAATTAAACCCCATTAAATTAAACTATCTGATGGATTTTCTTTTAACATCCCCAGTGGGATATGATCACACCACAATTCTTCATTTCTCCATCCCGTTGGGATTTGGGGCATGTACACACGCGCTCAGCATGTTTTCAAGTCACGGGCCAGGATTCAAACTGTGATTGTCCATGGAGTCAGGCTCCCTTAACCACTAGGCCCCAGGGCTGACCCTTGGTGCTTGCATCATGTCCCTTCTATTTTGTCAGGCATTTAAAATGTTTAAAGAGAGTTTTCCCAGCTTTCAAGGTCTAGAACTTTGCAGGTGTTAGTAGTCATCCCATGTCCTTTTCTCTTTTCAGCCCTCCTGGTCCTTCAGTGCACTCGCATAATAATCACTCAGGAAGTGTCTATTATTGATAGTCAAGGAGAAATTCTTAATTCTGGTGCAAATGTCATGGAATATGCTTTCACCTTCTTGTTGTGTTAGCAGGGCATTTGCTATTTTATCTCCCTGCCCCCGCCCCCATCCATCATGCTTAACAAAAGGATTTCTCTGCACATGAGTAAAGCACTGAATCTTCGTTTTCCTCCTCTGGCTTCTGGTTCTGCTCTTTTTACTCTGAGAAGCCAACAGTTGTCACCCATCACATAACCCATGATCATACCCCAGCCACTTCCCACTGCTCATTCACTGGATGGCCCATAGTTTTAACAGATCCCAGCCCCTGGATAACAGTGCCTTTTTTTTGCCTTTCTTTTGACCGGAACCGCCATCTTCCAATGATTAACCAAAATGATGAACACAAAGGGAAAGCGGAGAGGCACCCGATATATGTTCTCCAGGCCTTTTAGAAAACATGGAGTTGTTCCTTTGGTGAAATATGTGAGAATCTACAAGAAAGGTGAGATTGTAGACATTAAGGGAATGGGTACTGTTCAAAAAGGAATGCCCTGCAAATGTTATCAGGGCAAAACTGGAAGAGTCTACAGTGTTACCCAGCATGCTGTTGGCATTGTTGTGAACAAACAAGTTAAGGGCAAGATTCTTGCCAAGAGAATCAATGTGCATATTGAGCATATTAAACATTCTAAGAGCAGAGATAGCTTCCTAAAACGTGTGAAGGAAAATGACCAGAAAAAGAAAGAAGCCAAAGAGAAAGGTACCTGGGTTCAACTAAAGCGCCAGCCTACTCCACCCAGAGAAGCACACTTTGTGAGAACCAATGGAAAGGAGCCTGAGCTACTGGAACCTCTTGCCTGTGAATTCATGGCATGATGGGTGTTAAAAATAAACTAATCTGTAGTCTATTAAAAAAAAAAAACCAGTGCCTCTTTTTCTTTTAGAGAGTTCATGTCAGTAGTAGCAAGATCAGGCCTCCACAAAAGTAACCAGCCTAAACTACTCAGAACCAAGATGGCGCCTGGAAGACCAGTGCCAACTTCAAGCTCCTTTTATCCTTATCGTACTATTACAATATTAGCATGCTCAATGGCACACCTACCAGCACCATGATAGCTGACAATCTCCATGGTTACTACTAGAACTATCCTAATAAGGAAAGAAAAATAGACAAGCTTTGGAATTCCGGGAAATTCCTGTCTTTTCCAGGGAAAATTCTGAATATTCTGCCCTCTATTACCCATCCCTCATTACTCCAATTGCTATGTCTTCAAATTCCCATCCCAAGACACAAAAGGAGTAGATATGCAAGCTAGGCTCCCACGTCTCCATTCTTCGGTCATCAGATAAAACTTGTGCTATGGAAACTCAGTTTTATTCTCATAAGTTGGCTTCACAACTCTAAGCAGCAAAATATCTCATCTTTGGAAATAAATTTTAAAAATTGGTAACAGTTATTAGAAAGACTCAGAGGTGACCTTGTTAAAGCCATCTCATCAATGCCCTACACACCCATAGATTCTTAAAGGGTTTTTTCTTTTTGTGCTTTAAGATCACACATTTCCGGGAACCAGCAGTTAGCGTAATGGCTATGCTGCTGGACTCCCACGTAGTCAACCGCGGTTCGCGTCCCAGACCCAGTGGCTTAAAACTCACGCCGGGCACGTGTGCATGCGTGCCCAAGATCCCGAGAGGAGAATGGAGGAGAAGGATTGCGGCATGACCATCCCCCCTGGGGGGTGATTTCTCGCTTTCTGTCTCTATGTCTCTCTCTGTCTGTCTTGCGAGCGCATGCGCCCTATGGCAAAAATCTCTCCAAAAAAGATCACACATTTCCTTTTGGATCATAAAAGTCGGTCATATTTACTATCGAAAACCTGAAGCATAAAAGATGAATGAAAGCAGTGTTAGGTATATGCCTAAGAGAACTGGAAATGGAAAACGTGTCCACGTGAAAACTTACACAGGAATGTTCATAGCAGCATTAGTCACAATAGCCAAAAGATGAAAACTACCAAAATGCCTGTCAACTGATGAGTGGATGAACAAAATTTCGTATATCCAGACAATGGAATATTATTCATTGCTTTAAAAGGAATGAAATACTGATGCACACCACACTAAGAATGAACTCTGGAAACATGATGCTAAGTGAAAGAACCAAAGGCCATGTTGTGTCGTTCCCATTTGTGTGAAATGTCTGGACTAGGCTAATCCATAGAGACAGGAAGTGGGGTAGTGGTTTCCAAGACCTGGGAGAGAGGAGAAAATGAGAGTGACTAATAACAGGTACAAGGATAGTAAAAAAAAAGTCTTGAAAAAGAGAAATAAAAATCACTCTTAATGTATTATTTCCTTTCAGCGTTCTGACACATATTGCTGAAGTGGTTTCCAGAGAATGTGTGCGCATTGCTCATTACTTGGCATCCTTGCTAGAACTCAGAATTGCTATTTTCTTTTTTTTTAATGATAGAAAGCACATGTGCGTGCAGAGGGAGAGGGTCTTGCCATGCCACAATCCTACTTCCACAGCCTTTCAGTTCCTCAAGATCCTATGCATGCACACATAGGCCCAGAACGTCTTTCAGGCTGACCCGGGTTCCAAATTGGTCATCATGTCTTCCATTACCACTGCGTTACAGCAGCTGAGCCAGGAGTGCTATGTTCTAAATCTTTCTAAATTTGACAAATGAAAAGATTATATACCTCATTGTTGAAATACACATTTTTAAATGATCAGTAAGATTATTTATTCCTTTTAATGTGCCAAAGAGCACATGCAACTGCTAGAGAGGGAGAGAGAGGAGAGGGAGAAAGCACCCTCCACCCCATGGGGAATAGTCACGCCATAATTCCTTCTCCTCCATCTCCACATCCTGTCAGGATTTGGGGCATGTACACACATGTGCCCAACACATTTCTCAAGCTGGGATTTGAATCACGTGGTCATGTGCAATCCTGTTCTCTCGACCACTAGGCCATGAGACCAACTCAAAATTATTATTGTACATTTGATTTTTAGCCATTAGAATTTCTTTCACTTCTTAATCTTATTTAAAAGAGGGCCCAAAAGTTTTCTTATTGCTTGTTCCACGTTTCCCTTTAATCATGTGAAACAATTTACATTACCAAATAGAATCTTTTACTTTTCTAAAACCTTTGCATTTAGGATAATGTTTCCCCAAGGCATTATGGGGTAGGCGTGGAAATAATTGATTAGCATTTGTGCAACTAAATGGTCCGTGAAAGTTGTCAAAATCAGAGATCAATTTCCCCTAATGTGATTTCTTGCACTCTTTTCCAACAAAACCATTTTTTTGCTTTGAAGTAACCATATTTTCAGAGTCTGTATGTATATTTGCATTTCTGAAATTATGCTCCTTGACCTTGGGGTACTTTTTTCTCAGTGCCTTTTTGAACTTTATTTGCTAGTATTTCATGATACGTCTTCTAGGCTTTAGAATTAAGTTATAATAACTGTGCAAAGTCAATTAAGCTATTTTTTTCTATGCTATAGGGGAAAAATGTTTAGCAAGGAATTTCCTGCTTGAAAGAATTTATCCACAAAATTAATTACATTTTCATTCAGTTTATTTCATTGATAAAAGTGAGTTAATTTTTTTTGCATTTTAAAGTCAGTTTTAGTCACCTGTACCACAGAGATGCATGGAGTGTTTTCCTAAATCTTTTCTTTTTTTGGAGAGGTTTCTGCTATAGGGCACGTGCGCTTGCCAGACAGACAGAGAGAGGGAAAGCGAGAAATCACCCTCCCCAGGGGGTGTAGCCACGTGGCAATCCTTGCTCCTCCATTCTCCTCTTGGGATCTCAGGCACACACACACATGTGCCTGGAGTGAGTTTAAGCCACCGGGTCCGGGACTCAAACTGCAGCCGAATACATGGGGGTCCAGCGACATAGCCATTACGCCAACTGTTGGTCTCCTTCTAAATCTTTTCAAATATTTTCTGTTTCAGGTCATATGTGCTGTTGGCAAAAGGTTTGCACCTATCTGCCTCTGTGAACTGAGCAGACTTGGAGGCAAAGCCATCCCTCCAGTGGATGTCAGTATCTCCTTTCTACAAAGACAACCTGTGTTACTCCTCCTCTTACAACACCTTAATGTTGCCTTTAGGAATAAACCTGAGCCTTTCCAGTGGCAGAGGGGCTGGCTATATTAGGTTAGGGCCTCACCAGTCCTCCAACCTCCTCTTGCAATGTTCCCTAACCCTCTCATAAAAGCCCTCCTCTTAGTCGACTTCCTGCAGTTTCTGGCCTTCCCAGCTCTGGAACATCCTGTGTGTTCTTCTCCCAGCTGGGAGTAGGGACCTCAGGGGTTGAAAGGTTGAGGCTCAGTCACCAGGGTGACTGAAATTTAAATGTTTTACTTTGTTTTCATGGATTAGCCTAAGAGAGAAAAATGTATGGAGAGGCACCATCGTAGTGTCTAATGAGATCGCACCGAGGCCCCCACGTGAAGATAGAAAGCCCTCTCTGTCCTTCAGTGTCCTCCTGATTCAGGCCAGGGTGCTGCATTTGCTCATTCTTGCAAAATTCTGTCTGGGCGCTTCCAAATCTCAGTCCCTCCCGGCTAACACCAGTCACCAAGTGAGAAGTCCAGACACAGAGGCTGGCAGATGGTGATGTGGTTAAGGCACTGGACTCTCACATGGCTGACAGCAGTTCGAGTCCTGAGCCCAGCAGCTTGAAAATCATGCCCAGGAGTACATATCCAAAATCCCAAAAGAATGGAGGAGAAGGGATTGTGGCACGGCTATACCCCTTAGAGAGTGATTTCTCACTTTCTTGCTCCTTGTCTCTCTCCTGCAAGTACACACAACCTATGGCAAAAACCTAAAATTTTAAAAAGTAATTATTAATTTAAAAAGACCTCCTTAGCATCATGTAAGGACAAGGGTCCAAACCTGGCCCCCTTACCTCCTTGCTAGGACCATCCCTGGGAAGGAAACTGATTGATTCCACCTATGTCAGTGAACTAGGAAGGTTAGCTTTCTTACCTCTGAGATGTAGGACCCTGTTCCCCAAAACTTGAACTGAAAACTTCTTCCTGTCCCAGTGATTTTTTTTGGCCCATATCCCAGTGGCAGGCAGTCCACCACTGCCGGAAGGGTTTTAACAGCCGATTTGCCAAATTATCAGGCAAAGAAAGGTTACAAAGAGAGCATGTCATTTGCAGAAAAAAGACCAAATTGCGTGACCAAAAGATGTGGCTAACACAGAGGCAGAGTTGATAGGAGAAACAGAATCTTAATTAAAACATCACGGGGGCTGGGGGAGGAACTCCTAATGAGGACTTTGAATGAGATACAATTAGAGCATAAAAAACAAAATGTGGCACTAAAAAGTGGGATTTCTCAAATGAAAGAGAATGACTACTTCTGGATCCCAATAACCCAGAGCAAAACAAAACAAAACATACTAAATACTAAGAGAAATGCACAGGTACGAGACACAAAGGATCAAACAGATGGAGACTTAATAGTCTAAGAGGACTTCCAGAAGGAGAAAGAAAAAGAAAACTAAAGAAAAAGAAAACTAAAGAAAAATTTGCCTTTTTAGAGATTAGCAGTTAGCGTAATGGCTATGTCGCTGGACTCCCATGTAGTTGACCGTGGTTTGAGTTCCAGACCCGGTGGCTTAAAACTCACACTGGGCACATGTGCGTGCATGCCGAAGCTCCCAAGAGGAGAATGGAGGAGAAGGGATTGTAGGGTGGCCATCCCTCTGGGGGGGTGATTTCTTGCTTTCTGTCTCTCTGTCTCTCTCTCTCTTTCTGGCAAGGGCACACGCCCTATAGCAAAAACCTCACAAAAAAAAAAAAAAAAGAAAGAAAAATTTGCCTTTTTAGATTTAAATAACTTCCTTAGTCCCGGGTGGGTTTAATAAAACTACATTCTCATACATAGATGTGTTCTGGTGAAATTTCTTAACTCTAAGGGTAAGTTTAACATTCCTCAGCCAGAAAGAACAAGTTACTAAAGGGAAGGAAGTTAGATCGTCACTGGACTATCAGCAATACTGGACGCTCTTAGGAGACAAACGAATAATACTTCTAGGCTATTGGGGTGGAGTGCATTATAATCAGAAAATCTTGTATCTGGCCAAAATGTATTATATGAGGGTACAAAGAAGGCACTTTGGGGCATGTGGGGCTGCAGAAAATATACCACCCATGGTCTTTGAGGAAATTGGTCAAGAGAGTATTCAAGAAAATAACCCCAAATAAAAATCTTAGCAACAGGAGACAGAGAATCCAAGAAAACAATGGTGAGTAATGAACCTTGTAATTGTCATCATCTAAATGGATGCCAGCATGCCATGGAATCGTAGAAATGTGTGAAGCAGGTGACACGTGTTATAGAGAAATATAATGCTCTTGACTAACATTCCAGGTTATCTAAGATCTAAGAGGAGGGGTGAGGAGGAAGAAAATGGAGAAGAGTGTTTTCAAGCTTTGTCGAGGTTTGTTCTGAGGGAGGGACTGCACTACCGTCTCCCAGGGCATAGCAAACAGCTTAAATTTGCTCCTTTGAATGGCTGTTCTGAAAACCCTTTGTTCTTCCATCAAAGATTCTTACCAGCAGGGGTAGTTTCTCTCTCTCTCTTTCTCTCTGTCTCTCTCTCTGACTTTGCTCTCTCCTTTCTCTATCTTCCAAACTCCTCACACTCCCTCTGCGTCTACACATATTCTTATTATGTTCACAATTTTCAAATATTAACTCTAGATTGCAAACTTAGCTCCTGTGCAGTTCCAAAACCTCTTAAGATGCTCACTTGAACCAAAGGAGCATTTTCTCCCTTAGAAGTGCAAAGAACTGGGCCAGTCTGTGTCATGGTAGTTAAGGCAGCTGGTTCCCAGATGGCCAACCATGCAGTTCGAATCCTGGACCCAACGGCTTGAGAAATATGGCAGGCGAGGGTGTGTATGCCCAAAATCCCAAAAGGAGGGAGAAATGGAGGAAAAGGGATTGTGGCATGACCTGATGAGGGTCTGGCCTCCCAAAGTCCCAAGAACCTGGCCTCTAAGAAGACTCCATTGTGCCACAGTCCCCTGTCTTCACTTGACCTCTCCAGGAGGTCTTGCTCCAGTCTACTCCAGCATGTGACTGCCTCTCAGTCCCACTGACTTTACTTCCCTGTTTCAGTCTCCTTCTTGCCCTACGATTTCACTTGACTTTCCCCACTGTTCCCTAATCCTCACTTTTTTTTTTTTTTTTGAGAGGTTTTAGCTATAGGGCGCATGCACTCGCCAGAAAGACAGAGTGAGACAGAGAGACAGAAGGTGAGAAATCACCCCCCGGGAGGATGGCCACATCGCAATCCTTTGTCCTCCATTCTTCTGTTGGGATCTTGGGCATGCACGCACATGTGCCTGGCGTGAGTTTAAGTCACCAGGTCCGGGACTTGAACCATGGTCAACTGCATGGGAGTCCAGCAACCTAGCCATTACGCCAACTGCTGGTCCTAATTCTCACAATCTGATTCTATAACATGTGGAATTAAACCTTTACTTGAATTAATTTCTTCATCAGACCCATTGCAAATGATAGCATGGAGTAGGAAGAAATAGGTCTGGAAGAATTGATGGGGGAAATTCACATGATCCTGCTGGGAAGCCTACAGTGATCTTGCTGGAGGGAGTCACCTTGCAAGAAGAAGCCAATTCTCTTCATACTGTCCATTCTTATCATCTCTGGGGCTCCAGACTTATAGCCAGAACCTTACCGTAGCATGCCTCAGGGATCCAGAACCAGGAAGAAGGCTAAGATATCAAAAGAATGTTAAGTCATTGTTCATTTCTATTTAAAAAGAAAACCTATGGGCTGAGGCCAGCAGGTGGCATAGTGGTTAAGGCACTGGACTCCCATGTGGTCGACTGCAGTTTAAGTCCTAGACCCAGCGACTTGAAACTCATGCTGGGCCCGTGTGCATGGGTGCTCAGAATCCCAGCAGGAGAGGAGAAGGGACTCTAGTGTGCCCATCCCCACTGGGCAGTGATTTCTTGCTTTCTCTCTGTTTCTCTGGAGAGTGCACACAACCTGTAGCAAAAATCTCTCTCAAAAAAAAACAAAGAGAAAAATCTAGAGGTCAGCAGTTTACATGGTGGTTAATGTGCTGGACTCCCACATGGCCAACCATGATTCGAATCCTGGACCTGGTGGCTTGGAAATCATGCTGGGCACATGTGCATGCATGCATAAAATCCCAGGAGGAGACTAGAGAGGTGGCCATCTCCTCTGGGCGGGGGGGTGGGGTGGGGTGGGGGGAGTGATTTCTCACTTCCCTTCTCACTGTCTCTTTCTCTCTGTATCTCTCCAGGAAGCACATGCTCACTAGGACAAAAACCTAAAACACAAAACAAAACTCTAAAGAATGTATGAAAATAAAGCTTGGCCAAGGAAAAAGAAACATAGCTAAAGATGAGGATATGCATTCTTTCCAGCTTTTTCTCTACTGTTCCCTGTGTCTTCCTCATGATAAGCCTTGTATTGGCATGGCTTACAATATTTTCCTAGGACAATCAAAGTTAGAGACTTCTTTATTCATATCAGATGGAAGAAAAACGTCAAGGGGTTCTCCTGGGACATCTTTTCATCACTACCCTAATTTTGTGTGTGTCCATGTGTGTTTTGTTTTTGTTTTCATTTTTTTGGCATAATTCAATACCTGGCAATACAAGACTTTCCTCATTCTACCTTTCACTTTTCTGTCACAAATCTTGTCATTTTTCCATATAAATGTTGAAAATAGTTTGAAGTGAAAACGTTCAGTTTTAAATATAATTGTAGGGACCAGCAGATGGTGTAACAATTATGTTGTTGGACTCCCAACTGTGGTTTGAGTCCCAGACCCAGTGGCTTGAAACTCGCACAGGGCACATGTGCGTGCGTGTCAAAAATCCTGAGAGGAGAATAGAGGAGAAGGGATTGTGGCATGGCCATCCCCCATGGGTGATAACTTCTTGCTTCCTGTCTCTCCTTCCCTCTCTGTCTCTCTGGAAAGCACATGTTTTTTAAGGTGTTTGCTATAGGGTGTGTTTATTTGCTAGAGAGACAGAGAGAGGTGGTGAGAGGGAAAGTGAGAAATCATCCCCAGTAGGGATGGCCACACCACAATCCCTTCTTCTCCATTCTTCTCCTAGGATTTTGGGCACACACACACGGATACCTACTGGGTCTGGAACTTGAACTGGGGTTGGCCATATGCGAGTTTAGCAATATTAACCACCATACCACCTGCTAGCGCCTGGGAGGGTTGATAATATTAATCATATTGAAGGATGAGGTGCATTTTTATACATTTCCCTTCATTTGTACCTGAAAGCATGACTTAATAACTTTTTCCTTTTTTTTTTTTTGTAAGTGGTAGGTAATAAATATTTCTACTTTTGCATGAACACACACACACACACACACACACACACAGGACAAAATTAGGCTAAATTTTTCAATGTGATATTCTTTCCAGAGATTTGGATTAAAATGCCAGCCCTCACAGCTGAGAGTGAGTCTAATTGTTTTTCCCTCAGTGACTAACTGGGAACTGTGACTCAATGACCACACCAAATGTGGCCAACAGGTCAGAAGTTCATGGGCATAATGTAGAGGAAGAAAAAGAAAGAAACTTTGGGTTGCATTTATCACGTGTTTCACCCAAAACACAAAAGTATCACCTACTCCCACCCAGATAAAGACTAACAATATATTCACATTGGGGCCAGCAGTTGTTGTGATGGTTAAGATACTGGAGTCCCACATGGCTAAACATGGTTCGAGTCCCAGGCCTGATGGGCTTGCTTTCTCACTTTTTCTCTCTCTTTCTCTGTTCAAATTGAAAAAAGAAAAAGAAAAGAGAAAAAGAAAAAAAAAATTAAATACAATAATTAAAAAACTAATATGCTCATATCAACAAGCCATTGAGGTATACAGTGGTTCAAGGAGAGCTAAAATTCTTTTTTTTTTTGGAGAGGTTTTTGCTATAGGGCGCATGTGCTCGCCAGACAGACAGAGAGAGACAGAGAGACAGAGAGCGACAAATCACCCCCTAGGGGGGATGGCCACGCTGCAATCCCTTCTCTTCCAGTCTCCTCTCGGGATCTTGGGCACGCACGCACACGCGCCCGGCGTGAGTTCACGCCACCGGGTCTGGGATTCAAACCACGGTGGACTACATGGGAGTCCAGCGACATAGCCATTACGCTAACTGCTGGTCCCGAGCTAAAATTCTTTGTAAAGCACTTGTAGGTCAAGGATGCAAATGGGAGGAACTGCATTGAAATAGCCGCTCCATAGGACCAGCAGATAGCATAATGGTTACGTCGCTGGACTCCCACATAGTTGACCACGATTCAAGTCCCAGACCTGGAGGCCTAAAACATGCTGGGTGCATGTGAGTGTGTGCCCAAAATCCCAAGACCAAAACGAGGGATTACAACATGGCCATTCCTCATGGGGGTTGATTTCTCCCTTCCCGTCTGTCTTTCCAGTGAGCACACACACCCTATAGCAAAAAAACCTTTCTAAAAAGAAAGAAATAGCTCTTCCAGTTCTAAAGGATGACAAAGCAGAGAAGAGAGTAAGGCCAGACACCAACACTGAACCATCAGAGGCCTAGTGTCTATAATTGTCATAACTAGCAAAGGGACTTAATCACTATCTGAATATTCTGACTCTTTGGTGCTCAGATGGGCAGCCCAGCACATGTTACGTGATGTATGGAACTGAAACATTTCAAGTGTTTGGTGAAAAGAGGTGTTATTTGAGTCACTACAATGGAATCCTGCCTCCTCACTCAATTCCCAGGTCAGGTTCATTTCAGAGACTTAGAGCTTCTTAAATTGAAAAAAAAAATAGTGCATCCTCTTAAAGAAAGACTCTGCTGACATGACGGGTATTTTCTTTTCCTCTTTCTCCTCACCTTCTTCAGAGACACAGCTTTTTATTAGGGTAAAAAATATACCCAGGGAAAGAAAATATCTGAACCCCTGGCTTTGAAATTAAAGGAGACTGGAGTGCCATTACCAACTGTCAGCCAGGCAGCCTTATGCTAATCAGATTGTAAATGCTTTGGTTCTAATCAGCCTCACATTGGGCCTTATAAGATCCCAAAGCTATCTCGTGATTGAGTGAATAATGGGAATAGATAAATTCAGCAACTGGCATGATTTCCAAATTGCCTTACTAACCCCTGTCATGAGGGCTAATAGGTAAGAAAAGCAAATTAAGTCTTGAGAGCAGTACCATTCAATAGAAAGCTAACGGGGGCCATATGTCTAACTTGAATTTTTCTTTTTTTTCTAAAAGAATTATTTCATTTTAACTTTACTCATTCATTTATTTATTTGACCAAAGAGTGCCAGAGTGAGAGTAAGAGACAGAGAGAGAGAGTGTGAGAAAGCAAGCCACCAGGTCTGGGATTCGAACCACAGTCGGCCATGTGGGTGTCCAGTGTCCTTAACCACCACGCCACCTGCTGGTCCCCATAACTTGAAAATTTCTAGTAACAATATCTTAAAAGTAAAAAGAAGCAGGAAAAATTATTTTAATAGTACTTATAATTTAACACAATATATCTAAATGAGGATCATTTCAATATGTAATATAAAACTCATGTACTTATTTTATTATTGGGTTTTTTTAGAGAGACTTTTTGCTATAGGATGTGTGCACTAGACAGAGAGAAAGTGAAAAATCACCCCCTGCGGGGGGCCACACTGCAATCCCTTCTTGTCCATTCTTCTCTTGGGATTTTGGGCATGCATGCACACGCAACTGGTATAAGTTTCGAGCCTCTGGATCCTAGACTTTAACCGTGGTCGGCCAAGTGAGAGTCTAACACCTTAACCACGATGCCACCTGCTGTACTTATTTTTTTACTAAGTCTTCAAAATATGGGATGTGTTTCACCCTCACAGACCATCTCAATATGGACTAAATGCATTGCGAGTGCTCAGTAGTCATGTGTGATAGTAGCTATGGTACTGGAGAGTACAACTGTAGCACTCCTCTCTGCTACGAGAGGAAGCCAAAGGCAAGGTCACCACACTCCTGGAAGAGCCTCAGAACTGTGTGTGATCAAAACAACGTCAAAAGGAACAAGGCTTATGGCTCCTCTTACTCACCTTCTAACACACCTCTGTTTGGCCTGTGCAGCTGTCAGGGAGATCTCAAAGAAACATGAGGATTACTGGAAGCTTAATTAGCTAGTGGCTCAGATTACATCTTCTGCTCCAGACGTCGTCTCTTTACTGGAGCCAGCTAGCACAGTTCCTGACATCTGGTATGTGCCAGGGTTGTGGTAACTGTTTTTAATCCATTCAAATAGTGAGAAAGTATTAGTTACAATTTGCTTTCACCTGGCAGACGGAACTGTACACCTGCACTCTCCCACCTGGGAATGACATCAGGTCTGCCTCTGTGCCACATTTCAGTCATGCTGGACTTCCTCCCTATTTCACAGAACACAATGCTGGTCCCTTATACTGATGACAACAAGCCAAGAGGACTTGAGGGCTGGAATGTAGCAGGAGTTTTTGATTCTTTGCGTCAGACATGTATGTGCTTAAGTAAGAGATGTACCTTATGAAAATACATGGCAGCACCACCTCATTAAAATATAAATTCCTCAGGAAGTCCAGTGCGGAGTTACCACCTTCAAATGAAGAAGGAGGTGCACCTTAAAACATTTTTTTTAAAAAAAGACTCATTTATTATTGCTACTTTTAATTTACTATAGGGCACATGTGCTCACCAGTAAGAAAGAAAGAGAGGAAGAGAGAGAGCGAGAGAGAGAATGTAAGAAAACAAACTGCCAGATCCAGGATTTGAACTGTGGCCGGACATGTAGAATTTCAGTGCCTTAACCATCATACCCCCTGCTGGCCCTATACCTTGCAACTTCTACCATTAAGAAAGACCCTATTGAAGTCTCCCTTGTCCCACAGAGTGGTCCTTGCTCTGCAGGAGAGTGCCAGTTCCATCTCTAGGGCCCTGACTTTTTCTTTATTCTCTTGTTTACTCTTTTCTTTCCTCTTACATTATCCTCTCTTCCTCATCCTCCACCCTGCCAGAGGGATTAGACAGATCTAGAATCATAGTTCTAAAATTCTCTAGTATTATAAGGTTCCTTGAGATCCTCTCCTATACTGAACCACCTGTGAATACAGAGATACTGCTCTTCAGACACCTGAATAGACACCTCTGGAGACCACATTACTAAAAACAACAGAAGAGAGACTTTTGCATACATTAACTCACAGCAAAATGGAAACACACTTGCTCCTAAGAGGTTTTCAAAGTGAATACATCTTCCAATGGCTAGAAGTAGAAGAAGAGCCTCAGGTCTAAATAAACCAGGAAATATGTCTCCATCAAAGGAACAGAGTAACTCCCCTCCATCTCTCCTAAAGCCTGAGGATGTTACCATAATGTCAGAGAAATAATTTAGAACATTCATGGTGAACAAATTCTGAGTTGGAACAGAAAAGAAACACCAAATTAGTAAGTCCTTTCATGATATGAAAGAAGAAATGGACACTCTGAGAAAGAATCAGATGGAGCTATTAGAGATGAAGTCTGTAATACAGAAAATCGAAAACTAACTCTCTTGGAAGTATTAAAAGTCGATTAGACCATGCTGAAGATTGAATCTTCGATGTAGAAGATAAAACCTCTGACCTAGAGAAAACCACCAGAAAGATAGAAAAAATAACAGAAAAAATGAGGATAATATATGAGAAATACTAGATTCCACAAGATGCCCAAACATCAGAATAATTGGCATCCCAGAAGGTGAAGAAACTAAAAAGGGAATGGAAAAATCTATTCCATGAAATCCTGGAAGAAAATTTCCCAAGTCTAGAGAGGCACTCAAGCATCCAGACCCAAGAAATACAAAGGACCCCTAATAGAATCAACCCCAGAAGATCTTCCCCAAGGCACATCTTAGACAGATTGTCCAAGACCACAGATAAAGACATGATACTAAAACTGGCAAGAGAGAAACAAGAAGTGACTTACAAAGGTCATCCTATCAGGCTAACACCAGACCTCTCAACGGAAACAATGCAAGCAAGGAAAGAATGGGAAGATGTATTGAAAGTGTTAAGAGAGAAACAATTTCACCAAAGATTATTATATCCAGCAAGATTATCCTTTATATGGGAAAAAAAAAAGATTAAAATCTTCTCAAACAAAACCTGAAAGAATTTGCCAACACCAGACCAGCTATCCAAGAAACCCTGAAGAAAGTACTATTCCAGGAAAACTAAAGAATTACCAGACAGAAACAAAGGAATAAAAGGCAACCAAGACAATGACCAACTTAAATGTCAGGACAAATCCGGTAATATCGATAATAACATTGAATGTGAACAAATTGAATTTTCCAATCAAGAGACACAGACTGGCTGAATGGAAAAAAAAAAAAAAAAGAAAGAAAAGAAACCCTCTATCTGTTGCCTACAGGAAACCCACCTCTTGGATAAAGACATACATAGACTGAAAGTGAAGGGTTGGAGAAAGGTTTTCCATGCAAATGGGAACCAAAAAAGAGCTGGAGTTGCGATACTGATTTCTGACAAACTAGGCTTTAAAACTGTTTGAAGAGACAAAGAAGGGCACTATATTGTAGTAAAAGGATCAATAGGTCAAGAAGATATAACAGTTATAATATCTATGCGCCTAACACAGGAGCACCCAAATATGTAAAGGAAAGACTGTTACATCTAAAGGGGGAGATAGACTGCAATACACTAATTATTGGAGACCTCAACACTGCACTATCCCCTCTGGACAGATCATCTAAACAAAAAATGGGTAAAGAGATAAAGGATCTAAACTGTACCATAAATCAAATGGACTTAACAGATATCTATAGAACTTTACATCCAAAAACCACAAGATACACTTTTTTCTCATACCCACATGGGACCTTTTCGATTTCCACCCAAAAACCATGAGTTACACTTCTTTCTCACGCTCATATAGAACCTAAATGTAGATTGACCACAGGATAGGGCGCAAGGCAATTAAACTTGATTTTAATTTCAAGAGAAATCTTCAAAAATCCTCAAGTACATGGAAACTAAATAACCTACTCCTGAATGACTTTACAGCTACTGAAGAAATAAAGACTGAAGTCAAAAGATCCATGGAAGCCAATGACAATGAGGACACGAGTTTCCATAATCTTTGGGATACTGCTAAAGCAGTCATAAGAGGGAAATTCATAGCAATTAGTGCACATAAGAGGAAGACAGAAAGAAGGCAAATGGATTACCTAACATCATGCCTTAGAGAATTGGAAAAACAACAGCAAAAAATCCAAAAAACTCCAGGAGAAGTAAAATAATAAAGATACGAGCAGAATGAAATGAGACAGAAAATAAATGAACTATACAGAAAATAAATGAGAGTAAAAGCTGGTTCATTGAAAAGATTAATAAAAGCGATACACCACTAGTGAGACTTACTAAGAAGAAGAGAGAAAGGAACCAGGTGAATCAAATCTGCAATGAAGCAGGCAATATAACAACAGACAAAGTAGAAATACAAAACATCATTAGAGGATACTATGAACAACTATATACCAAGAAATAAGACAATCTGGATGAGATGGACAAATTCCTGGACACATATAATCTGCCAAGATTGAACCAGGAGGATATTGAAAGCCTGAATAGGCCCATAACAAGCCAGGAGATTGAATCAGTAATAAATAACCTTCCAACAAAGAAAAGCCCTGGGCCTGATGCCTTCACCTCTGAATTCTATAAAACTTTCAAAAAAAAAGAGTTAATTCCCATTCTGCTCAAGTTATTTCTAAAGACCCAAAAGGGTGAATCTCTCCCTCATTCATTCATATCTCTGATGAATATAGATGCAAAGATTCTCAACAAGATACTAGCAAATTGTATCCAACAACTTATAAAAAAGATTATTCATCATGATTAGGTAGGCTTTATTCCAGAAATGCAAGGTTGGTTCAACATACACAAAACCATAAATGTAATACACCACATTAACAGGAAGAAAAATAAAAACAATATGGTCATATCAATTGATGCAGAAAAAAGCATTTGATAAAATACAACAGCCCTTCTTGATCAAGACTCTCAGCAAAATTGGCATAGAAGGGTCATTTCTCAACACAATAAAAGCTATCTATGAAAAACCCATCACGAGCATTATCCTGAATGGAGAAAAGCTGAAAGCTTTCCCACTAAAAACGGGTACAAGACAAGGATGCCTACTTTCTCCACTCCTTTTCAATATAGTACTGGAAGTCCTTGCCAACACAATCAGAAAAGAGGAAAAAACAAAAGGTATTTAAATAGGAAAAGAAGAGGTGAAACTCTCTATTCGCAGATGACATGATTGTACACAAAGAGGACCCAATGGTTTCCATGAAAAAATTTCTGGAAGTAATGCACAAATACAGTAAAATTGCAGGATATAAAATCAATATATAGAAATCTATAGCATTTCTATATACGAACAATAGACAGACTGAGATAGAATTGAAAAAACGTTATTCCATTTACCATAGCCACAAAAATTATCAGATACTTAAAATAAATCTAACCAAAGAAGTTAAAGACCTCCACAAGGAAAACTATGAGAAGCTAAGAAAAGAAATTGAAAATGACACAAAAAAGTGGAAGGACATCCCATGTTCCTGGATTGGAAGAATTAATATAATCAAAATAGCAATTGTACCCAAGTCAATCTACATATTTAATGCAATGCCAATCAAAGTACCAGACACATTCTTCACAGATCTAGAAAAGACAATCATAAAATTCATCTGGAATCATAAAAGACCTCGTATTTCCAAAGCTATTCTACACAAGAAGAGTGGAGTGGGTGGCATCTCATTCCCTGACCCAAAAATATACTACAAAGCTGTGGTAATCAAAATAGCATGGTACTGGCATAGAAACAGACATGTGGACCAATGGAACAGAATAGAGTCCCCAGAAATAAATTCCCAAACATATAGTCAACTGATTTTGACAAGGGGTACCATTCAATCCAGTGAGAAAAGGAAAACCTTTTCAGCAAATGGTGCTGGAAAAACTGGATTTCCACCTACAGAAAGATGAATCTGAACCCCTACCTCTCACCTTTGACAAAAATCAAGTCA
>NW_006159542.1:3052659-3059042 GCF_000334495.1 Tupaia belangeri chinensis
CTGTGGCACATATACTCTATGGAATACTATTCAGCCATAAAAACCAACAAAACCCTGGCTTTTGACAGAAAGTGGAAGAATATGGAAGATTTACTGCTGAGTGAAGCAAGCCAGGCTATGAAGGAGAGACATTGTATGTCGCCACTTAATATATATGGAGTGTTCGTACTCTATGACTGAAACTGATTGACTGAAGGATATACAAACACAGTAAATGGGTGTAAATACCAGATAGTGTGTGTTAGAGTAGGGCCTGAGGAAGTTCATTTAGAAGAAAAATACAAAGGCAAAGCATTAATGGGACAAAGCAATGTGGTATTATCTGTTGAAGAATTTTATAGTTATTTTATAGGTATTTTATTTTATAGTTATTTTATAGTTTTATCAACTGGACTAGGGAGAAATGTTCACATACTGAAATATTCACTTTGTAAGCTGAATAATGTGATTGAATGGATAAAAAGAAAATGAAATTAAAAAAAAAATTTTAAAAGTAATAAAAAATAAATAAAAACCCCTGCAAATTATGAACATGTTAGGGAATATGGGTTCTATTTAAACCAAGTAAAATCAAAACATTATAATGTTTATGAGACAATTGGGAATTTGAACACTGGCTAGCTAATGATGTCGTTAAACTGTTATTAATTACTTTAATGTGATAATGACATAGTGATTACTTTTTAAAGTTTTATCTTTTAGAAACCCACACAGAAATAGTTATGGATGAAATGGAATGAAGTTTGAATTTGAATCAAAGTAATACTGGGCCAGAGGAGGGAGGATAAACGTAAGGATGAACAACCAAACTTTGAAAATGCTGAAGGTAGATAATGGTTACATGAGGGTTCATTACACTACTCTGTGCACCTCTGCACCTGTTTGAAATGTTTTGCAATAAAAATTAAAAGCAATTTTACAACCATAAAAAAAAAAAAAAAGAAAGACCACATCGGTAGACCTTTTTGAGTTTTGAAAGCAATCTATACCACAATTAAGCGTGCTGTTTTGACTATTTTACTGAGTCTCCCTAAAAGCTTCCAAGACTGAGTAGAACCCAAAGCAAGAAAAAAAATTCCCCTTGAAGATCCAGTGGTATTTGATACGTTAATTTCTGTTTTTCATGGCACTTATAGCTGGGACTCCTTGGGAAGGAGGTGCATGTAAGTCTAGTGTGTGTCCTGCTACCTGAGAATGGCATGGACAATCAGGATGATTAAGTACCTACAGCATAACCCCCTGCTCTCAGGAAGTGAGGCACCTGGGTAGAAATGGGTGAGTAAGAAAAATGGGGAGAGAATGTGAATATAAGTGGTTAAAGAGGAACTATGATCTTTTAATCTCTCTTTTTTTTAAAAAAATATTTTATTATTATTACTATTTTAATTTGGCCAGAGAGAGACAGAGAGAGAAAATAAGAAAGCAAGCTGTCAGGTCTGGGACTCAAACAGTGGTCGGCCATGTGGAAGTCAAGCCCTTCAACCACCATGCCACTTGCTGGCCCCAATCTCTCTCTCTCTCTCTTTTTTTTCCGTGAAGTATTATCTATTAAAAACATCTGGAACCAGCAGATGGCATAATGATTACATCACTGGACTCTCATGTAGACAACCACAGTTGGGTCCCGGACCCAGCCCGGTGGCTTAAACTTCATGCTGGGCCCACGTGTGCATGTGCTCAAAATCCTGAGAGGAGGAAGGAGAAGGAATTGAGGTGTAATCATTCCTCCCTCCCCTGGGGGGGGGGTGGTGGTGGATTATTTCTTACTTTCTGTCTCTCTATTTCTCCGGCAAGCACATGTGCCCTGTAGTAAATATCTCTCTCTCTAAAACAAACAAACAAACAAAAAAACAAAAACAAAAAAAACCCACAAAGAATGGCTGGGCCAGCAAGTGGTGTAGTGATTGAGATGTTGGACTCCTACATGGAACAACCGTGGTTTGAGTCCCAGACCTGGTGACTTGTTTTCTCACTTTTATTTTCTCTCTGGTGAATTAAAATAGTAAATAAATACATAAATAATTCTAAAAAAGAATGGCTTGGGGTCAACAGTTGGCCTCATAGTTAAGGCACTGGACTCTCACATGGGCCAACAGCAGTTTGAGCCCTAGATCTGGATGCTTGCTTTCTCATTTTCCCTCTCTTTCTCTTGAGCACATATGTCCTAAAGCAAATTTTATAAATAAACAAATTAAATAAGATAATTATTTTAAAATAATAAATAAAATAAATATTTTTTTAAAAAATGAATGGCTTTAATAAGGATGCAGCCCTGTTTGGAATTGTCTACAGGTGATAGGAGCCAACCTGGTTGGTTGCAGCCAACCACCTGTCTTGCTCGAGAATGAGGTAGCAGGTGATCTCCCTCTCCAAACATTCCTCCGATTTCTTTAATAGAAGGAGACAGTATCACCTCACTACACTCCTTTAGGACTGCAGCTGAAGAGCTTGAATATTTACCAACTGCTCTGCGTGTCTGCTAAGCGACAGAGGGCGAGAGAACTGTGACTATGTAATATGAGATATTGGGCAAGAAGTGATTAAAAAGCAGTATCTCAAGTTACTCTTGTCATAGAGGCATTTAATACTGTTGCCCAGGAAATGCCAGAGCATTGTGCAAATGGAGGAGTCACTTGCAGTTCTGACCTCGAGCAGGAAGGGACTCCTCTAGCCCATGGGTTGTAAGATGCCTTTTTGTCACCGCAACCTGTATGATTACATCACTAAAGAAGGGCCCTAGACCAGTGTACCAGAGCTCCACAGTTAGAGATTCAGAATTTCAGCCTCACTCAGCTATCCCCAGACCCACGTCCAAACACTGCACTTTCAGCACGTGTGAAAATGTGACATTTAGTAGTAGGATCCCACATCCCAGTGGCAGGCCACACCATGTGAGTTGAGGAGACACGGGCTGCCTACAGAGACTTGGACCAACCTGACTCTCTGCCTTAGGGTCATCGCTGGTGTCATCTGATGAGAAACAAAAGCTGGAACAGAACTCATTGTGAATGTTTATAAAGTTTACTTATTTATGCCACGAACAGAGAGAAAGACAGGCACCCCCCAGTAGTGTCCTCAAGCTTCAATCCACCCCAGCCTCAGCTGGCCTGGATCTCAGGATATGAACTGGGACCTTCCCGTATGAATCCAGCATCCCAGAGCATTGTGTTACCCCTGTGCTACTGTCTGGCCCCACCACGGGTCTTGAGCCAGTATGTGCTACAGCCTTCCTCAACCATTCTCAACATTCCATTTTGCCATGGAGTTCTGAGCTTGGTGGTTTGGTGAATTCTAAGGAAATATTAGAGTCTTTAAGAAAAATAAAGATATGGGGACCAGCAGTTGGCATAATGGCTATGTTGCTGGACTCCCATTGTAGTCGACTCTGGTTCAAGTCCCGGACCCAGTGGCTTAAACTCACGCTGGGCGCGTGTGGGTGCGTGCACAAGATCCTGAGAGGAAAATGGAGGAGAAGGATTGCGGTGTGGCCATTCCCCCTGGGGGGTGGTTTCTTGCTTTCTGTCTCTCTCTGTCTTTCTGGTGAGTGCACACGCCCTATAGCTAAAACCTCTCAAAATAGATAAGTAAATAAATAAAAGATATGTACTGTCTATTACCAATTTCTTTTTTCTTAAATTAATCTTTCACCAATTTCTGTCCCATTGTTCTTACCACACATTACAACAGCTCTCCCTTTAAGGGGAGGGCCTTGTAATTGGTTGAAAAGATCACACCACTTGTGGTTTGATGTTCTACACGCCTTCCTGGCTTTACGCTTCATCTGCGTGCCAATTTGTATGATTCTGTGATAAACGTACTGACCTGGCAAAAATGGTCATTGTGGGGTAGAACAGAATAATGTTGGGGGTCTAGGGTGCCTGGAGGTCAGGGAGAGCATTCAGACAGAAAAACAGCAAGACCAGAAATAAGTGATGCTTTTATGATCCTGAAAGGGAATGAGATATGACTACCTCCCTGTAATTGTAGCTGTGGTCACTGCGAGGACAGGTGTTTGCTCTTTGATAATAAGTAAACCTTAATCCTATGTGTAAGTCCAAGCCAATGTCAACATGGGTGGCTTCAGAGAAATTCAGAGTAATTGCCCAAGGCGCAGCATCAACCCACAAACAAATTCTCACACTGAATAATTGCATAACTGGCAAGTAGGAAATGGCTGTCTTGGTATATACAGCTCATTAGGTAATAAGAAAGGAAATGGTTCTTCCAAGTCCACAAACATCTCCTAGTGCCACCACGGCTAGCCAGGCAAGCTATTCCAGCAATAGAGAGGTGTGGCTCCGGTGTGTGTGGTGACACACAGTGAACGCCCAAGCTCCACAGTGCTGATTAGTTGTGTAATGGATAGGTGAGTCAAAGATCATGCTTCCTGGTTTGTCAGCTACTTGGTAGCTCCCAGTGATTGACCCCAGTCTGTCACTGGCCCCATCCACGTAAGCACTGACTGTGAGCTCATGGAGTCACTGTAAACACCTCTGTTTCAGTGAAGTACATGGGGAACCAAGATAAAGATTCCTGACTCACCTCCTTTAATCTGATGTGGGAGATTCGGCCAGGGACTGTTTCTGTAAGCATCTCTATTTTCTTCAGGGATTGTGAATTTATGATGACAACCCAGTGTAAGAAGCAAAATAAGATTCTGGTCCCACAGTTTGGGTGTTCTAAGGCTGGCTGGCAGAGGGTGGGAGGTTCTTCAATCTCAGGGTCATCATCTCTGGCCAAGTTTAAAGTTTTACCTATAAGACCTGGCTGCCTCTGGCCAGTCAGTAGCACCCACAGTTCTGCTTCTATATTCTTTCCAGCAAGCTTCCTCCCTCAGGTCCTCCTGACCATGACATTTGTATTGAGACTAGTTACACTGTTAACCAATAGTCCTGGGATGGGGTGGAGAGGAGAGTCAGCTTTCTTTCCAATTCCCAATAATCCAGGAAGAGTCAAAGAGTCATATATTCTCAAATTGAAATCCTAGCTGAACTTTCAAATAATTAGATGACTGTGGACAAAGGATTAATCTGAGTCTCAATTTCTTCATCTGTAAATTAAGGATAATGTTATCCACTTCAAAGAGACGTTTTGAAGATTATGTTAAATCAGGTATGTAAAGCACCTCGCGCAATGCCTAACACTGGTAGAAACTCCATAGATGACAGTTCCCATCTCCAGGATGAATGAATTTCAGAATTGGTAAAACGATTTAAAGTCCTTCAGTAAAACTCTCCTTTTGCTTTTCTATGATCAGAATCTCCTATTCCACCTCCAAGACATGTAGCTATCCAGACTTTATGTTAACGTCATCCAAAGCAAGGGAAATCTTTGGGAGTTCTGAGGTCCTTGCTGAAGTTGGGCTGAAACCAAACTCTTCAATGCTTCTACTATTGAAACAGGGATGTCTTGCCGCCCACAGGGCTAGCACTTCTGCTTGTACGGACTGTGCACTGCTCATTTCTGGGTGACTGCTCCTCACATAGACTGCAGTGTAAATGGTGCCCCCTGCAGTTAGGTGATGTGATGGCCCCATCTATATGATAGGCATTCAAATACTTGGCATCAACTTCATATTTCTTTGAGTCTTTCCGTCTTCAATGAATATACTTATAATTCCTTCTATCATGCCTCATGTGACAAGTTTTGTAACTCCTGTCATTAGTCACTCTTCTCTGAATGCCCAACTATATGGCACTTGGATCTAAGCATAATGACTCATTCAGCCATCACTGACCAGTTTGAAGTAATAAGTTTCACTCTTGACACTTCATGCTTCTACTGTGTTCTCCCACTCCCATTCCACCCTGTTTCTTTTGTTATTTTAGTTCTCACTGAAGCCAAGAAAGGATTTTATATTTGCCTTTGTGAAATTTTATCTTGCAGAGCCAGAAGGTGGCGTGGTGGTTAAGTGTGCCAGACTCCCACATGGCCAACCGTGGTTTGAGTCTTGGACCTGGCAGTTTACTTTCTCACTTTCTCTCTTTCTCTCACTCTGTCTCTATCTGGGCAAATTAAAATAAATAAATAACTAAAGTTAAATAAAAATAATTCTTTTTTTAAAAAAAGAAATTGTATCTTGCTAGATTTAGTTTATCACTCCAGATGGTGAAGACCTCCTTGCATCACGCAAGGAGATTTCAAAAACTCATAGAACAATGGAATTAAAGTGTGAATTTATTTAGGGGCAACACATTTTGAAATTCATGTTTAGTTTGTTTTTCTTTTTTTAATAAAACATGATTTTCATAAACATCTTGAACTCATTCTCTCATGACAATAAAGATTGCTCAAGTTTCACAGGACCAAAGTTTACTGTAGGGCACATGTGCTCACCAGAGGGAGACGGGGGGTGGGGTGGGGGGAGTGAGAAAGTAAGACAT
>NW_006159542.1:3059147-3060357 GCF_000334495.1 Tupaia belangeri chinensis
CTTTCTTTCTTTCTTTCTTTCTTTCTTTCTTTCTTTCTTTCTTTTTCTTTTTTTATCCTTATTGCACTGATATCCAACTAAGATCTTCATGACCTTGACTCCAATTTCATTATAAGAAGTTTTGGTTAGTTTCTTGGTCAACTTACTTATTTCTTCAGCCAACATGTATATCTGTGATATCTTGGCACTGTACCAGATCCTTGCAGTCTCGGTAGTGTTGTATGGTAGATGTTTCACAGCCAGCTACCTGGGAGGGCAGAGAAGCCTAGTTTCTAGGTTTGGCTGATTTTTGTGGAGTAATATGTACTTCTAACATGGCAGGTTTCAAACTACCAACGTGAGGTTGAACACGGAGTTGGGAAGAAATGTATGTGCAGTATCTGCTCTGGTGAGTCAGCATGGGCAGTACTTCACTAAGACGGTACAGACAAATCATCCATGGTGTCAGCCTCAGTATAGCTCCCTGCATTTCTGAAGTGTGGTTTGCACAGAATTTATTTCCTCTATAGACCTAGCATGGAGAAACCAGGCCAAATGAAGAAATATCATTTGTCTGACACGATTTGCTCTCAGGGCCCCATGCTTCATAATTGCAAAAGACTCTTTCATGTACTTGTGAACCATTCTTTTTACATCTCATCCAAAATTATTTTCAGAAGCAATGTCAAACTCATTCACCTACACTTTAGGAAGCCTATAAAAAACTGGGATACTATTTTCCCATTTCTAGTCTTCTAACACTTTTGACTATTCTCCATAAATTCTCAAAACTCTCCATGAGCAATTTTAGAAATTTGATTTGTAAATTCTCTCACTATTTTTGAAGTGAATGCTATTTCAGTATTGGAGCCTGGAGTTCTCGTCATCCATTTTTTTAAAAAATAATTTGTCATATGGCGCATGTGCTTGCTAGAGAAAGACAGAGAGAGAGATAGACAGACAGAAACAGAGAGAGAGAGAAAGTAAGAAAGCCCTTCCTGGAACGGCAGGTAGCGTGGTGGTTAAGGTTCTGGACTTCCACATGGCTGTCCACAGTTTGTGTCCCAGACTTGGTGGCTTGCTTTCTCACTTTCCCTTTCTCTCTCTCTGTCTCTCTCTGGTCAAATTTTTAAAAATATGATTATTCATTCATTTTATTTTAATTTGACCAGAAAGAGACAGAGAGAGAGTGAGAAAGCAAGCTGCCAGGTCCGGGATTTAAACCATGGTC
>NW_006159542.1:3060705-3063303 GCF_000334495.1 Tupaia belangeri chinensis
TTAAGCCACCGGGGCGGGGACGCAAACTGTGGTCCAGCGACATAGCCATTACACTAACTGCTGGTTCCCCATATTGACTTTTTAAAAAGTAATTATTTATTTTAATTCATTATTATTATTATTATTATTATATTATTATTAAATTTGCTACAGGACTCATGCACTCACCAGAGAGAAAAAGAAAGGAAAAGTGAGAAAGCAAACCACCAGGTCCAGAACGTGAACCAGTCAGCCACGTGGGAGTCGAGTGCCTCAACTACTATGCCACCTGCTGGCTCCCATATTAATTATTGATTCCAACAAATATTGATTCTTTTCCTTTGGATCCAAAGATCTTTCTGATGAGAAAGACAGAAGAAAAATAAGGATAAAGATCTTTTCTCCATGTTTAGATAGCACATCTTTCTTTGCTAACTGTGATAAGCACAATAATGCTCCCCTCCCGAAGATGTCCATGTTGTAATCCCCTGGTAAGAGTTGGGGGTAATAATATTACATTACATGTAAATATGTTGTGTTGCATGACAAGGACAAATTAAGATTGCACATGGAACTAAGCTTGCTAATCAGCAGATCTTTTTTTTAAAATTATTTATTGAGCTTTATTTATTCATTCATTTTTAATTTGACCAGAGAGATACACACAGACAGAAAGTGAGAGAGAAGATGAGAAAGCAAGCCGCCAGGTCCAGGATTTGAACCGTGGTCAGCCATGTGGGAGCATCCAGCACCTTAACCACCACGCCACCCGCTGGTCCCAGCAAATCTTAATATAAGGAGATTATACTGGATTATCTAGGTGGGCTCAATTTAATGACAAGGATTCTTTTTTTTTTGGGGGGGGGGAGCGTTTTTTGCTATAGGGCACGTGAGCTAGCCAGAAAAACAGAGAGAGACAGAGAGATAGAAAGCGAGAAATTACTCCCCAGGGGATGGCCACACCGTAATCCCTTCTTTTCCATTCTCTTCTCGGGACCTTGGGCACACACCCGGGCGCGCCCGACATGAGTTTGAGCCACCGTGTTCAGGATGCAAACCACATTCGGCTACATGGGAGTTCAGTGACATAGCCATTACGCTGACTGCTGGTCCCAATGACAAGAATTCTTTAGTTGCGGGTGAGAGAGGCAGAAAGGATTTAGAGATGCTGCACTGCTAGTTTTGAAAATGGAGGATGGAGCCAAGACACAAGAAATGCAGTCAGCCCCTGGAAACTGAAAACAGCTGGAAGCTGGATTTCCCCCTAGAGCTGCTAAAAGGAAAGCATCCCTCCAGAAGGAAACAATCCCTTATTTTAGCCAATTAAGACTCTCCTCAGACTTATAACTTCCAGAACTGTAAGATAATCGACTTACAGGTTTGCGTTTTTTGTTTGTTTGTTTGTTTGTTTGGTTTGTTTTGGTTTTAGCCATATGGCACATGTGCTCACCAGAGAGAGAGACAGAAAGAAAGTGAGAGGGAAAGGGAGAAATCATCCCCTGGGGGAGGGCCACTTCAATCCCTTCTCCTCCTGGGATCTCAGGTACACACACACACACACACACACACACACACACACACACACACCTGAAGTCGAACCACCAGATCCAGGAACTGAACCGTACTTGGCCATGTGGGAGTCCAGCACCTTAACCACCATACCACCTGCTGGCCCCCTTGATTTATGGTTTTAAGCCACCAAGTTTGTGATCATGTATTATAGCAGCGATAGAAAACTCAAATGCTAACCCCTCCCAAACCTCCCTCCCCCTTCCCATCTTCCAGTGTAGAGGCTGGAAAATACAGTACTTTCTACGTCAACAGCTCCGTGCTGTCTAAGTCCATCAGCGGAAATATGATGGGGACCTAGATACCACTCGCCCCAAAATATGGTGTTCTGGAAACCCAAAGGACCTTGACCACTGAAGAAAATGTTTTGGCTGTCAAGACACGTCCTGGGGCAGGGAGTAGACCATGCTTTTTCTCTGGTTGTGCTCAGCCGTAACCACACCCAATGTGTGGCTCTCCAATAGCACAGCACGTCCTAGGTCACACGTGCACACACAGCCTCTTTCCCAGGGTGTTTCCATAGTGCTGGGAAGCTACACACAGATGGATTCCAAGTGTAGCCTAATCCATCCTACCTGGGACCCCCTTGTCCTAAATCCCTGTGCCCCAGTTACTGACAGCAGAAGGCCTACCTCATTCCAGTACCAAGACCCACCACATTTTCTAGCTCAAAATGAGTGTTGTTTTCTCCAGAGGAAATACCTTAATGCAGTCGAAGTACATGTTTGCTTCCTATTCCCCCAAAGAAATGACTCCATTCGTGCCTCAAGCCATGGTTTCTTTCTCTTGTGATCCTCACACATGTAATGTCACTTTTGAACTGTACTACTTCTCCACCCCTACTCACCTCACCACCCTGAACCACTAGCAAACAAAGCAAGGACTTGGCTGCAGGCTCGAGTACCCCGTGAATGAAGATTTCAGTAGAGGGTAGAGAGTTTATGCACTGCCATATCTTGCCCTTCCCTTCCCGCCAGCTGGCTGGGCAGACTGCAATTCTTTGTCACAACTATCATCTTAGTCTTTCTCCCTTTATTTATATATATTTTT